>NW_021680413.1:247170-251324 GCF_001412515.2 Diachasma alloeum
TGAAAGTCAACACTAAAAAGTGTACCTTCTTCAAACATGAAGTCCTTTTCCTGGGTCATATCATTTCTAGAAATGGAATCAAGTGTTCTCCTGAGAAAACTTCTGCCATTTCTGAATGGCCGATTCCTCTGTCCAAACGACAGGTTAAGAGTTTCCTCGGTTTGTGCTCTTATTATCGGAAGTACGTTAAAGGTTTTGCCAGCATAGCTAAACCTTTACACGCCCTCACTGGAGAGAGAGTTCCTTTCAAATGGACACCTGAAGCTCAGATCAGCTTCAATCAATTAAAATCCATTCTAATGTCTCCACCTATTCGATCGGTACCAATCTCTAATGGTGATTTCATTCTGGACACTGACGCTTCACTGTTCGCCATTGGCGCAACGCTCTCCCAAACTCAAAATGACGAAGAGAAGGTCATTGCTTATTTCAGTAAATGTTTGAATAAATCAGAAAGAAATTATTGCGTCACTCGTAGAGAACTTTTGGCAGTAGTCTCATCGGTTGAACACTTCAGCCACTATTTGCTAGGGAGGAAATTTCTGATCAGAACTGATCATGCAGCTCTCAAATGGCTCCTTTCCTTCAAAAATCCACATGATCAAATTGCGCGCTGGATCGAAGTTCTCTTCACGTACGATTTCGATATCACTCATAGACCAGGTCACCTCCACGGCAATGCAGACGGTTTATCTAGACGTCCTTGTACTTGTAAAAAATGTGATAAACTCAATTTACTGGAAGAAGAAATTGAGAAACGCGTCTGTCGTACCGTTTGTCTTGGGGACGACGATAAAGATTGGTCTCAATTACAATCTGACGATCCAACTCTTCACTTCCTCATTACATCTAAGAGGAATGATCAACGGCCTGAATGGCATGATGTCTCTCATCTTGAGCCTGACATTAAAATTTACTTACTGTACTGGGATTCACTTGAATTAAAGGGCAATGTTCTCTATCGCCGTTGGGAATCTCCCGATAAAACTAAAATCGTGTATCAAACTGTTGTTCCTCGTGCTTCCACTAAAGAAATCCTCGAAATTTCTCATTCGTCCCCTCTTGGTGCACACTTCAAGGTCAACAAAATGCTTGACAATATTAGAAAACGATTCTACTGGCCTAATTGCAAAGCTGACGTTGAAAATTGGTGTCCAAAATGCTCAATTTGTTTCAGCAGAGATGGTCCTTCTCATCGCGCCAAGGGAGAATTGCAAATTTACAACGTCGGTTTTCCCTTGAGAGAATTGCAGTTGATGTATTAGGCCCACTACCCAAAATCTCTAATGGTAATCGTTTTGTGCTGGTCATCACGGATTATTTCTCGCATTGGCCAGAGGCCATTCTACTTCCTAATCACAAAGCTGTTACGATTGCAGAAGCGCTAGTTACCCACGTAATTTCTCATTTTGGCATTCCTTTGGAAATTCACTCAGATTAAGGGAGAGATTTCGAATCATCTATTTTCAATGAGCTCATGAAACTTCTGGGCATTCACAAAACTCGAACTACTCCATTACATCCGCAATCCAACGGTATGGTCGAGAGATTAAATAGGACTATCCTTAATTACCTAGCTAAATTCGTCAATGATAATCAGAAAATCTGGGACAAATGGTTGCCACTGTTCCTCCTCGCATACCGTTCTTCCAAGCATCAAACAACCCAATTCACCCCAGCTATGTTAATGTTTGGAAGGGAATTGCGAGTACCTTTAGATTTACTTCAGGGCACACCTCCTCCAAACAACTCTAACAATCTCAATGATCTCCTGGATTACATTGATGAATTACAGGATAAGTTAAAAGAGACTCACGAACAAGTTAGGGAGAATTGGAGAATAAAAAGTGACAAAATGAAATCTAGATTTGATTTGAAAGCTCCCATGATTTACTTTACATCAGGACCGAAAGTCTGGCTCTTCGCCCCCAAGAGAGTCAAGGGCAAATGTCCGAAAATCGAAAAAAATTGGGAAAAAACCTACGTGATCAAGGCAAAATTTAATGATGTTGTTTATCGAATCCAAAAATTTCAAAAAGGGAAATTCAAGGTGGTCCATGTTAATCATTTGTGGCCCATGGAATAAGATAATTGAGTATCATTCAATAAATTACTCATTTTCCTAGCCTCCGACAATTTTCTACATTCACTGAGAATCAGAAGTGAATCTCCAGTTCCTGCTGGTAATGGATGAAAACGAATGAATTCTTCAGTTCCCGCTCTTGCGGATGAATTTTATTACAGAAGCAGAGTTGAATCTTCAGTTCCCATTACCAGTGGATGAAATCTTCAGTTCCCGCTATTGCGGATGAGTTTTGAGTAAATTATTACCTGAGTAACAGGTTTGAAAATGTGAATTATCAACCGTAACCAACTGTTTGGATTAAAGGGTTGATGAATTAATGAGTCTGTTGGTAGACTGCTCGAGTGTCAAGCTTGACTATTTGATTATTTGTAACCTGTAATTTATTCTAACCATTTTTGAAAACTTTATTTCAGGTTAAATGAATGAATGTACGTGTTGAAATAGAATGAATGTAATTTTTACGTATGGTAAAAAGAAATGAGTAATAATTTCAAAAGCTTTTGAAAATTACGACCCTTGATTTGTTGGCTTGGTTGAATTTTGGTAGTTGCTTGAAGTAGTTACTTGTAAAAATGCTTATGCGCAAAGTAATTAGTTGAAAGTAGTGCTTTTGAACGTTGGTTTGAATGAAATTCTTTGTGAACAATTTTCTAATCAAAGGAATTTTTTGTTTTGAGTTTTCTTTTACAGATTCTGGAATTTAACAGACTTGCTTATGCATCATTCTTCAAATCGAAGGAAAATTCGAATTTCACACTGTCAGTCTCACATTAATGAATATGCTTTAAACACATTATGCTTTGAAGACACAACCTGACCAATCAGAAATTGTAATGACACTCTTTTGAGAATTATGTTTATATTGAGTCAAACATTTCGGGACTGTTTCCAATGATGATTTCTGGGAGGTTTCAGTTGGAAACAGACTGGGACCCTCCCTATGTGAGATCTTACAACTTCCTAAATTTATCTTGACTTTTAATTTACAACTTCTACAACTGAAGTTGTAATACCTCAGATAGTTCCTGGTGTGATTGCCGGGGCGGCAATCTTTTCACGAAGGGGAGTAGTGTTACGTGTCCCCCTTCGAACCCTTTTAATTATATCCAGTCTGAAGGATGTCATGGAACAGAACCAAAAGGACGATCATCTTGAAGTCAAGTCCGATGCTCTATTATTATTATTCTGAGATATGTTGGTCGATACACGTCTGTCTCTTGGGTTGTCTCTGATATTTAATAAACCGCCCCAACCATTTTATTAATTGTGTTGTGTGTCTTTCTCCGGATATAACATTATTATTTTGTTAATTTGTGAGAGAAAGGAGTCGTTCCCCGAGAGCTGAAGTTCATTAATAAATTTCATTTGGTAAAATTCGTCGACAATCGTAAGTAATTGTTTGTTTACTTTGCTTCTGAAACTATTGCTTCTCTCTCTCAGCGTATTAATATTTGTCGAATATTTATTGGGTCCTCCAATGCTTTTCACTCCCTGAGATACGCCGGACGAACGCTGTTGGTTCACGTTAAATCAACTGGCGCCTATAATTAATTATTATAGTCGATTAATTATTAATTAAATGGATCTTGAATCCTGACAGCCCCTGATCCTGGCTGCATCAGGTGTAAGCCTTCTGCCAGTGTTAATTCAAGCAAAACAATTCCATCTTCTATTTAAAATAATTTATTTGTCGAATATTCTTTGTTAAACAAAAAGGCCTGTCTCAAATTTATTTAAAAATAAATTAAAAATGACTATATAATTAAATTTCTTCTTTCTCTCGCATACCCTTTCGGATATTTACGATTTGTTTCCTTCCCACCCTCCCCAAACCCCCTCTACCGCATTCACCGAAGAACAAGGGATAACCTCACTTGAGGGAAACACCTGCCCAGGTACAGTTGTCTTTTGCGAGACTCCCGCTCGACACTTAAAGCCGTGAGATTTAGAGTGTCACAAATTTTGCTCCCCCCCAGCCAGGAATCGAACCCAGGTTTCCCGCATGTCAATCCCACAAGTAGTAAGAGGGCATTATTGGCGAATTTTTTTCCAGGAATTCCCCCCCCCC
>NW_021680413.1:251388-260620 GCF_001412515.2 Diachasma alloeum
GGGCCCCCTGGGGTGCAGGGCCTCAAAGTTGAGGTCCGAGGGTCACAGGAAGTGGGTGGTGGGTGGAAAATGGCCGCCAGATGGAAAATGAGTGACGGGTGGAAAGTGGGTGGTGAGTGGAAAGTGAGTGGAAAAGGGCTGACGGGTAAATAGAAAAACTGTCGGACAGGATATATCGGAAGGGTGTCGGGAGTAGGGCCCCTCTGCTGGTGGTCCAACCGTGGAGGACGGCGTCGGCAAGTGTCCGGATGTCGCTCTCCAGGACATTGGAGCCACTGTCCTTGAGACTCCGGAGAGACATTACGCTTTTGAATTTTTTTTTAAGGAATAACAAAGGATTGCAACCATGAATGACGCATGTTGGAATTCATGCCTGAATACAAAAATTAATTTCTTAGTTTAGTTAAACATTTTCTCTTTTCCACCCAAACACTCAGGGTGACATTTATGGCTTTTCTTAGAAAATAGAGACGTGAAGAAAAACAGTCCTCATGGTGAGTCACAAAGGAGAGGCTGAAGAAAATTGAAACAAGGGCCTTTTGTCAAATGGGTCCAGAGAGTGAAAACTCTCATGACTTTTAGTTAGTCGTCCTAGAGACTTCGTTGGAGAAAGATATACCTTCTGCGTGCGATCATTAAAGAGTTTTACTTTGAAGAATAAAACTAATGTGTTTTTATTGAGTATTCCTACACATAATCCAATAGGTTATGGGCCCAGGATACTCCGCGTTTTATAGTAGTTAATTTCTTTCTATTATGGTCAAGTTTTTCTTATTTTGAGTTATTAAAAAGTGAATTAAAATGTCTACGTCGTTGAAAAGCGATAGGAGAAACATTAAGTTGTTCGATGGTGAAAAATATAATGTTTGGAGATTCAGGATTTATGCTTTACTCACTGAACTCGGTGTAATAAAAGTGATTAGTGAACCAGTTCCTAATTATGTAACTGCAGAGTGGAAGAAATTGGACAGTACTGCCACAAGTGTGATTGTTAATTATTTAAGTGATTCATTTTTGGGTTTTGTCACAAATGAAACCAAGGCAAGAGACATTTTTGAAAAATTGGACAAATTATATTTGAGGAAAAGCCTTGCGACTCAACTTGCACTGAGAAAGAAGTTACTTGCACTGAAACTGGAGGGCGAGACAACCCTGTTGAAACATTTTGTGAATTTTGATGACTTGATTAGTGAATTAATCACAGCCGGTGCTAAATTAGAAGAGATGGACAAGATCGCACATTTGTTATTGACAATGCCAAATGCATACGATGGTGTAGTTACGGCAATAGAGACTTTATCAGAGGATGCATTGAGCTTGGAATTTGTTAAAACACGACTGCTGGATCAAGAAGTAAAATTAACAAATGAAAGTCGAGATACCAGTAGTAAAATTCTTCAAGCTCAAGCCCAAAATGCAAGTGTCAGAAATGAAAGTGATAAGAAAAATCAAAAGCATTTTCGACAAAAACCCAAAAGACCGAATAAATTCAAAGGACAAAATAAATCGATTGGAATCAAGTGTTATCATTGTGGAAGGCCAGGGCATCAAATTAAAGATTGTATTCATCACAAAAGACAACAAGAATACACTAAAAACAGGCAAAATAAAAACACTGCACAAATAATGCAGGTCGAGCAGCCCTCGGCTTCAAACGTCTTCAAATCGAGTTTCGCTTTTATGGCTCTTGAACATGTGGCATTTGAGGAAACACAGAAAAAAATTGTTTTTCTCCTCGACTCTGGGGCCACAGACCACATCATAAATCGTTTAGACCTGGTGACAGATTTTGAAGACCTGGAGATCCCAACACAAATTACTGTTGCAAAGAAGGGTGTTTTCATCACGGCAACAAAAAGGGGTACGCTGCGGGTGACAAGCAACAAAGGTTTCCAGGGAGAACTTAAGGATGTCCTGTACTCGCCTGATTTACCCCACAATCTACTCTCTGTTCCGAAAATGCGTAAGGCTGGATTTACGGTAATTTTTGGACCAGAAAAGGTAGGAATTTTAAAAGATGATCAAGTGATCATGGAAAGTCAATCCGTCAATGGATTGACCGCTCTCGAGTTTGCGGTTATCTCTCAAAGGGTAAAGTTAGCTAATCAAGCATCTAATAATAAAATTAATTATGAAGTTTGGCATCAACGCTTGGGACATATTGGTAGAAATAAATTTTTAGAATTGAAAAACAAAGAAATGATTGATGACATAGAGTTGATTAAACAAATCACACCAAATGATGATTTGTGTGAGCCTTGCATTAAAGGAAAACAAGCGCGGTTGCCATTCAATAAGGCTAAAGATAAGTCTCATATAGACAGACCGTTATTCATTGTACATACAGATATTTGTGGGCCGATTACTCCTCCGACAGTTGACAATAAAAACTATTTCGCGACATTTATTGATCAGTACACGCATTATTGTGTTACATATTTGATGACACAAAAATCAGATTTATTTTTGGTTTTTCGAGACTTTGTTACTAAAAGCGAAGCTCATTTCAATTTGAAAATAGTAAATTTATACTCCGATAATGGGAGAGAATATTTGTCAAATGATATGAAAAATTTTTGTCGGGAGAGAGGAATTAGTTTTCACTTAACGGTACCGAGAACTCCGCAATTAAATGGCGTAGCCGAGAGGATGAATCGGACAATAACGGAGAAGGCTCGGACACTTATATCTGGTGCTTGTTTAGAAAAGATTTTTTGGGGTGATGCTGTTCTTACAGCCACGTATTTGATAAATAGAACACCCACGAAAGCTATAAAAGAAAACAAAACACCATTTGAAATGTGGCATAATAAGAAGCCACAGATTAAATATTTGAGAATATTCGGTTCCACTGTTTATGTGCATGATAAAATCAGTAAAGGTAAATTCGATGAAAAATCGTGGAAAGGAATACTGATGGGATATGAACCGAATGGTTATCGTGTGTTTGATGTTGAAACAGAAAAATATTCTGTAGTGCGAGACGTTATTGTAGATGAAACTAAATTTTTGCAGTCAAGGCCTGGAATAGGGCATAGTGGAGCTGAAATAGTGCCCCCTGAGGCTGAAAGAATGCCGAAAGGAGTTAAAATAAAACCTCCAGCAAAATCTGATATTGAGAAATCAGATAATTGCAATATTGATGAATTTGATGAGGCTGAAAAAGTGCCTAATAGGGCTGAAAGAATGCCTGAAGGAGTTGTAAGTGAAACTCCAGTGAATATTGATGATTTTAATAGTTTCTCTAAATCAACAAAAGCGTCTCAGCACAGTAAAACTGATCTTTCTGACAATAGTTCAAAATCAGTAAGAAATAATGATCAATCTAATAATGACAAATCAGAAATGACAATTGGAGGTGAATCAAGTAATGATAATAGCCTCGATAGTTTGGTAAAGAAAGATAATTTGAAACGAATGACTTCAGAACCGAGAAGAAGTGACCGATTGAAAAAACGGCCACATATTTCTTATGATGAAAAGAATATACCGGAAGACTGTTTCATGAATGCTCAATCCATCATTAATGATATCCCTACCCTTTATCATGAAATTAAAAATAGAGACGATAAAGAAAAATGGGAACACGCGATTCAGGATGAAATTAATTCCTTATTGGCAAACAACACATGGAGTTTAGTGCCAAGACCTGAAAACAAAAATATTGTTGGTTGTAAATGGGTATTCGCAATCAAGCATGATGAACATGGGAATCCCGTCAAATATAAAGCTCGTCTCGTAGCTAAGGGATTCAGTCAAAAATATTTAATCGATTATAATGAGACATTTGCCCCAGTAGCACGAATTGCAAGTTTTCGATTTATTATTGCTTTTGCTAATCAATTCAATTTATTAATTCATCACATGGATGTTAAAACTGCATTCCTGAATGGCAATTTAAAAGAAGAAATATATATGAATGTTCCCGAGGGTATTGAAAATGATCAAAATTATGTTTGTAAATTAAATAAATCGTTGTATGGATTGAAGCAAGCAGCCAGGTGCTGGTTTGAAGAATTTGATAAAGCTCTCGTTGAAAAAGGATTCCAGAATTCTCCAGTTGATAAATGTATTTATATTTTGGATAAAGGTGACATAACACGAAATATTTATGCAGTCTTGTATGTCGATGATCTGGTGTTAGTCACGAAAGAGCAAGAAACAATGAACAGTCTGAAGGGATATTTGATGGAGCGTTTTAAAATGGTAGATCTGAACGAGATCAAGCTTTTTCTGGGAATTAGAATTACAAGGTCTGATGATAAAATAACTCTTGATCAGAGTAGTTATATTGAAGCAATATTAACTAAATTTAATATGCATGATTGTAATCAAGTGAATACTCCTATGGAGAGTAATGTTGATTATGAAGGTTTGAATTCTGAAGAGAATTGTAATGCACCTTGTCGAAGTGTCATTGGATGTTTAATGTACTTGATGGTTTGTACTCGACCAGATTTGAGTATTGTTGTTAATATATTGAGTCGATACATGAATAATAATAATGAGGTTCTTTGGAAATGCCTCAAGAGAGTTTTGCGTTATTTAAAAGGGTCAAAAGATTTGCAATTGGTCTATGAAAGAAGTAATTACAATGACATTTTGACAGGGTATGTTGATTCCAATTGGGGAGGAAATGATAGTTCGGATAGAAAGAGTACCACAGGATACTTATTCAAACTATTCGAACAATGTACAATATGCTGGAATACAAGAAGGCAAACCTCTGTTGCAGCTTCATCCACTGAAGCAGAGTATATGGCTTTATTCGAAGCAGTGAGGGAAGCATTATGGCTCAAATCACTTGCAATTAGTATAAATATTGAAATTAATCAACCAATTATAATTTATGAAGATAATACCGGATGTATTAGTATTGCCAGTAATCCGTCAAGCCACAAGAGATCCAAGCATATTGACATAAAATATCATTTCTCTCGAGAACAAGTTGCAAAGAATGTAATCAAATTGGTTTATATTCCAACAGGGAAGCAATTAGCAGATGGATTAACGAAGTCACTCCCATCGGCAGGGTTCTTGGAATTCAGGAAGAATTTATGTTTAAAGTGACATAGTTTAAAACAATGTATTTAGATGATAAGCATATATATATGACTTGTATAGGGCGATCAGGTTTTTCCCTGGGTTTTTCACCTGATCAGTTTGTAGCGCTATACACAGTATTCCCAGAAGGCATAAAGAAGGTGTATCTCAATCCAGTAATATTTTTTTAGATGTACACATTTTATATGATAAAACTAGTTAAGGTTAATAGATTAATTTTTGAGGGGGCATCTTGGAATTCATGGCTGAATACAAAAATTAATTTCTTAGTTTAGTTAAACATTTTCTCTTTTCCACCCAAACACTCAGGGTGACATTTATGGCTTTTCTTAGAAAATAGAGACGTGAAGAAAAACAGTCCTCATGGTGAGTCACAAAGGAGAGGCTGAAGAAAATTGAAACAAGGGCCTTTTGTCAAATGGGTCCAGAGAGTGAAAACTCTCATGACTTTTAGTTAGTCGTCCTAGAGACTTCGTTGGAGAAAGATATACCTTCTGCGTGCGATCATTAAAAAGTTTTACTTTGAAGAATAAAACTAATGTGTTTTTATTGAGTATTCCTACACATAATCCAATAACGCAAAGAGCGGATAATATGTTCTCTGTCTCTCTCTTTACTTTGAGGACGGTGAATTTTTCGAGCTGATATGGAGTCGAATATATTTTTCTAGAAACTTCTACGTAGCTGAAAAAATGTCAAGGTTTTTCGTAAATGAATAATACAAGGTTTACAAATTACTTTTTCTTTAACTCATGTAAAATGATGAAATACATTTTTAGGCTTACAAATGATATTTTTTTCATTCCAACTTAAAATTATTTACAATCACAAAAGATCATTATTATTATGATATAGTCTTTAGTATGTGGGCATTCGGTAAGCCCCTCCCGCAAACCCATCCAACTCATCGAAGCAAAAATGAAACATTTCACCAAATAATTGATAGAAATATCCCTCGTTCTGCTGAGGTATTGTACGACGGAGGTCATCCCTGGCCAGAAGGTAAATCTCGAAATTGCTGCGTATGCGATAGTGGAGTTCTTCAGTGGCTGGCATCCTATTGCATTCCATATAATACATGGCAACACTTGTGATCGCCCGCACCAGAGACTCCTTGTATTGTTTGAGAGGCAATGAGTACAAAAATTTTAACCACTGATCGATCCATGTCGCTTTGTTTTTTAATGTTGTAATGCTCGGGCTCATCATAATGAGGGGTTGCCTTACATCAGCACGTACAAAAGCAACGCAGGGGTTATCGTAGCTGCGATGGAATCTCACTTTGACATCCCCAAATTGCTTAGCAGGTACATTGTGGACGGCTTTTGGGTGAAACTTCTCAGGATCAAAGTAGTCCGTAATCGCATCCAGATCTTTGTAAAGAAGGCCCCATTCTTCGCGTGACATTGACAGCACGACGCGGTTGGGGCGTACGGCCATAAACTGCACCACAGGAACAAATTTTCCGAGACAGGTAACTTGTAAACCAACACGAATTTGTTTCGTCTCCGACTTATTAAGAGGTATAACTTGCGACAGCACCACCTGCTGTTCGGCACCACTGCACTCTTTTTCGTTGATATTTTCCATGAAAAAAAATTGATGAACGAAATCGGATCGACTGGATGAAATACACCGCGAGCAGCCGCGTTTTATAGCGTTAGGTATGAGAGTATGGCGCGCTTAATTTCCCCCACCATACACATAACGGGCCTATGCGCACAACACAATACCCCCACCGTAGGGAGAGCTGCGGCGTCGGCGTCACACATGACCCCCCACTACCATGGATTTCATATGGGGGTAATCCCACCTCTATCATGCTGCCCCCCCCACTCCTATCATATTGCCCCGCCGCTGTGAATTTTTTTAAATACGAGTGACTTGGATTTATTTTTTGTCAGTCATTCGTGAAAATATATTTAGGACAGTAAAAATGAATAAAATTTGGAGAGATCACGACGTCGAACTGTTCGATAAATATCTCGCAGATCGGTCACCAAGTGAGAATTACAAGGAAAAACGAAAGCCTAGATTTCGTCAGAAATGCATACGTGTATATGTTGATAAATACACAGTGTCAGAGTCACAATCATCGCTGGAAATCATCCCCGAGAGCCCTGAGATCGTGTCAGAATCACAATCATCGATGGAAGTCATCCCAGAGACCCCGGAGACCATTGTTCTTATTTCTCAGACTCCAGAAATGATACAGCCAATGGAGATCATCCCAGCAAGTCCAGAAACTGCCAATAGCATTTGGGAAACTTTGGACCCTATTGAAGCAATCCGAATGACTCCAAAGACTCCATCAATAATCGATTTTGTGCTCGATCATCAAGTGGATGCTGCCCAGCCTAGACCATCAAATGAGATATCTCCAAGCCCTGAAGGTAAATATTTGAGATATATTCACATTAATTTGTTCGGAATTTTGTGTATATTAATGGAATTTGATTTTGTTTCTTGTTCCAGAGTGCCAAGAGCCTCGAAAGAGCATTGAGGAAATTGAGGCCGAATTAGCAGAGAATGCTGCAGCTCTGGAAAATTGGGAGCGCGAGGAAGAAAATGAACTCGTGCAAGAAGAAAAAGTACACCGCATTCAAGATATGTCAACACAGCGTCAGCAGGAACTTGACGAGATTGATAAGGAATTGGAGCAGATCGACAATCAGGACCGATTGGCGAGTCAGTCTCTCGATTTTGATGTGTTGTCCCCGAGTATGTTCTTTGACTGAAAATTTATTCATATTTTTGATAATTATGCATCATTTTGTAACATTTTTTTGAGACATTGAATAAACGGTAAATACATTTCAGCATTAAAAATGCGTTTCAGCTTTCATTTAACGTAACCTTCAATATTCCCTCTCCTACGCCGTGCCGTCTTCCTGCCCCTGGAAGTCAGGGGAAGTTTCACTCTCTCCTTCCTCGTCTTATTCCTGTTTCCTGCCCTTGAACGTCTTTTTCGTCCTCACTGTCCAGAGGGATTGAGGGGAATTTTCAGTCTTTCCTTGTTTTTCACCCGTTTTCTTCCCTGAACGTCTTTTTCCTCCTCACTGTCCAAAGAGTTTCAGTGGGGGCAGATGGTGGGAAGACTTCTACAGCTATATAAGCTGCGAGGTCTCTCGAACCATCATATACAACCTCACCTTCGGTCCTCAGGATTATTTTGTATTTTTGTGTTTCTTTGTGTTTTTTGTGTTTTTTCATTATAAAAATGGTGGTTCCAGTGATTGCCCAGGAGGATGTCTACAGGGTGGTAATCACCCGTATGGTAAGTTTTTATTTATTTATTTATATTTTCAGTGTTGTTTTCGTTTTTCCGTGTTTTAGTGTTTCGTGTTTTTTAGTGATTTTTTTTTGTGTTCGGTTTTCGTTTATTTTTTTCGATTTTCATCTCGCGTTTTCCGTGTCCGCGTTATTTTAGTGCTCGCGTTTTTTCATCGATTTGTGTCCGTTTACTTTGGTGTTCGTTTTTCGTGAATTTTTTCGTGTTCGTTTTTCCGCGTTTCTCATCTTTCGTTCAATTTTTGTTCATTTTTGTTCGGTTTTCATCGTTTTCTGTTCGTTTTTGAACCCCCCCTTTTACGGAAAACGCATGTATTTTTTGTTCGGTTTTCGTTCGTTTTGTTTTCGTTTTTCGTCTGTTTTTTTCGGTTTTCGTCAAAATTTTTTGCTCGCGTTCTCTGTCGTGAAAACTTCTTTCGTGTTAGATTTTCCTTTCGTGAAAAAAAACTTCTTGTTCGCGTTTTTCCATAAAAAAAAATTATCACTCGCGTTTTTTTTAATAAAAAAAATTTTGATTGTTTTTAAAATCTTTTTTTTCCAGATGCAGGAGACCAGAAGGGAGAGGCCCTACCTCAGAGCAGCCAACCAGTGGCTGCGTTGGGAAGACGAGGAAGGCGAGATTCTTGATGGCGAAGATACCTTCGCCGAGGCTTACATGGTAAGTCTCTCTCTCTCTCTCTCTCGCTATCTCTCTATCTCTCTATCTCTCTATCTCTCTACCTCTCTACCTCTCTCTCTCTGTGTCTCTCTGTCTCTCTGTCTCGCTGTCTCTGTCTCTCTGTCTCTCTGTCTCGCTGCCTCTCTGCCTCTCTGTCTCTCTGTCTCTCTGTCTCTCTATCTCTCTATCTCTCTATCTCTCTATCTCTCTATCTCTCTA
>NW_021680413.1:261246-277584 GCF_001412515.2 Diachasma alloeum
CACACACACACACACACACACACACACACAGACGAGCACTGTTGTCCTCAGTGATTACTTCTGTGCTCACATATGCCATCCCCATCTGGGGAACTGTCCTACAACTACAGGAAGCTCGACGTAAGATCGCACCAGTCTATCGACTCAGTGCCCTTAGAGTCGCAAGTGCATATCGGACGGTTTCTGAGGACGCAGTGTGTGTCATCGCAGGAATGTTGCCGATCGAGATTTTGGCTGAGGAGCGGAAACCTCTGTATGAGCGTAGAAGATCCGAAGTGCTGAGTCCCGAGGAGTTGACGTCTGAGGAAAAGCGAAACAGTCTAAGGCGATGGCAGCTGAAGTGGGACAACTCCACCAAGGGGAGATGGATACACCGCCTGATCCCTAAAGTGGATGTCTGGCTAAATCGCGGACACGGGGAGGTGAACTACTACCTGACGCAGATTCTTTCTGGGCACGGATGCTTTAGAGCGTACCTTCATCAATTCAAGCATGAAGATTCCTCGAAATGTCCGACCTGCCCGGAAGTGGATGAAGATGCGAAGCATGTGTTCTTCGCATGCCCGCGTTTCAGCGAGACCAGACATATCTGGGTGTCTACACTGAAAATGGAAGTACTGCCTGAAAACCTAATAGATGTTCTATTAGCTTCGCAGGCAGCTTGGGATGCAACGAGTCACTTTGCGGCTGTAGTCATAAAAGAGCTCAGGAAAGAGGAACGCGAGCGCAAGGCTGCAACACAGGCGGAAAACCTATTGGAACCTCCTATCTACACCCAACATCTTCGTAGACTATGAGGACGTACATAAGGTTGAAATGAGGAAGAGCAAACAGCTGAGACCTCCCTCGCGAAGTAATACTTAACGGTGGTGCCGCGAGGAGAAGGAAAGGTCAAAGATTACTAGGGTCATGTTCGGTTTTTTAGTCCGTATGGGTTGCACATTCGCCGAGCAGATACTTGTTCGTGGTCGCTACCATCTAGACCTGACCGACTCGGATACTACACTTCAGACACCACCCGTCTGAAGTGTGTTAGTGCGTAAAGAGCATTTTTTTGTTCATGAACCCAAAAAAAAAACACACACACACACTCTCAATACTCATCGCAGAACTTCATGAGTATGTTCAGCCCAGGATAAATGTCCACAAGGAGATCAAATGGAAGGTGGCAACTATCGGCAGCGCATTCAAACGCCTCAAAAGTTTGGAGGAGGCACGCATCAAAGCACGACCCTCCTTCACCAAACCCGCGCAAACTTCACCAGCACCACCCACGTTGCGTTTACGGACGGACTCCGAAACGACGGCAAAGGACTCGGATTTGGAGGATCCGAATACCATGCAGTCGGCCCGAGATGTCCGCAAGGCAGTGCGGAGAAAGCGCTCGAAAGGCTCACCTGCGGCAGAAGCTCAAACTTTGAAGAACCTGAAGCAACAGGATCTGACCAGCAAGGCAGCCCCGTAGATGGTGGCAACTTCAGATCCACCTGCTAAGCCTGAATGGACGCAGGTAAAGAATAAGAAGGAGAAAAAGAGGCAGGCCGGACAGCTCCATCCACAGCTGCCTCCCAAAAAGATGAAAAAAAAGAAACAGGAGAGGGCTACTCGGAAATCACTGATGCGACCTGATGCGCTGATTATACGCCCCAAGGACAAGGAGAAGTATTCCGATATACTGCGTCGGGTGAAGAAGGATGTTCCCTCCAAGGACGCTGTCGGTTGTGTCGATAAGATCCGCCGTACAGCAACCGGGGATATGCTGATCATCCTTAGCAGAAAGACGACTGACGGAGCACCTAAGCTACGTACGGCCATCGTCAATCTTCTTGGAGATGAGGCTGAGGTGCTCAGAAAGGTGGCGCAAGAAGACCTCGAGATCAAAGATCTCGACGAAACTACATCAAAGGAAGAGGTCATCGAAGCCCTAAAAATAGCAGCTGGAGAGGAAAACGAGATCCAAGCGGATGCGATCAAGTCCCTTCGTAAAGCTTATGGAGGTACCCAGACTGCCTCAGTGAGACTCACAGCTACGACAGCGAGGAAGATCCTGGGGGAGCACGGGAAGATTAAAATAGGCTGGGTCAATTGCCGAGTGAGAAGAGTGGAGAGGCCATTAAAGTGCTTCAAGTGCTGGCACTATGGCCATCTCGCCACCAAATGCAAGAGTGAGGTCGATCGGTCCAAGATCTGCGTCAAATGCGCTGAGCCGGGCCACACCGTTGCTGCCTGCAAAAAGGAACCCAATTGTGCCCTGTGCACTGAGAAAGGGAACAGGAAGAACTGCGCTCATATTGCTAGCAGTACCAGGTGCCCAGTTTATCAGGTGGCGCTACAGAAATTAAACAACAAACGACGATGAAGGTGCTACAGTTCAACCTCAGCCATTGCGAGGCCGCACACGACCTGCTCATGCAAACGGTGCGAGAGCTGAAGCCTGACCTGGTTATGATCTCGAAGCCATACCGATATCTTGGCACCCAATCCTGGATTACTGACGCCAGCAAGAAGGCTGTAATCTGGGCTTATAGAAATCAGCCATTTCAAAGTATCACCGGCGAGGGTGTACATAACGGGTTTGTGAAGGCTAGGGTTGGCGGAATTTACTTCTACAGCTGTTATGCCCCACCGAGCCTCCCCTTGGACGAATTCACTGACTTCCTGGACGAATTGACCGAGGATGGGAAGCGGCACTTTCCCGTGGCAATAGCTAGGGATTTCAACGCCTGGGCAGTTAACTGGGGAAGTAGGGAGACGAATCCCAGAGGGCAAGCCGTACTGGAAGCCATGGTAGCGTTGGACGTGGTTTTGCTGAATAGCGGCGACGAACCGACTTTCATGAGAGGAGATGCGACATCGATTGTGGACCTTACATTCGTGAGCAGCACTCTTGCAAAGGAGAACTGCTCATGGAGAGTAACAAACATTGAGACTGCAAGTGACCACCGCGCGATTATGTGGCAGGCAAATATTGGCCAGAGAACCGCCCTAACACCAAAGAACACCAACGGCATTGACTGGAGGGTGACCACTTTTGATCCTAGCTCCTATTCAGCAGCGTTGGACGATCGCCCGATCAGTGGTACCAATGCCACTGAAAAGGCACAAAATGTCATGAGAAGGCTGACGGAAGCCTGCGATGCAACCATGACCAGAAAGCGGGCCACAAACCGGCACCCACCGGTGTACTGGTGGAATGAAACCATCGCCACCCTGCGAAAAGAGTGTAATGCAGCTCGGAGACGGTCTCAGGGTGGCCGCAAGAAGCCCAATTCCGAGGAGTTGGAGACAAGATATACGGAAGCACGCCGAAACCCCAGCAAGGCCATCAAGCGCAGTAAAAAGCAATCTTGGAGGGAACTCCTTGCTGAGGTGGAGCGATACGTGGGGTAGACCATACAAGGTGGTGATGTCGAGACTAAATAGTCAGCCAATGCCGTCACCAACGTGTCCTGTGCTGTTGAAAAAAATCGTCACGGTGTTGTTCCCGCAACAGCCAGAACTTCATCGCACAGACGAAAAATGGAAAGAGATGATTATTCCACCAATCACCAAGCAAGAACTGATGGAAGCCTGCAATAGGGTGGGTAACACCAAGGCCCCTGGTCTGGATGGAATCCCCAACATCGCCTTGAAGACAGCTATCCACGCGATGCCGGAGATGTTTTTGGACGTATACAACGAGTGCCTAAGGGAGGGCTCCTTCCCTGCCATGTGGAAGCAGCAGAGACTTGTACTACTCCCGAAAGGGAAAAAACCACCGGACGATCCGTCATCATACCGTCCGCTCTGCATGCTCGATACCGCTGGTAAGAT
Organism: Diachasma alloeum; assembly: GCF_001412515.2. NCBI lineage: Eukaryota > Metazoa > Arthropoda > Insecta > Hymenoptera > Braconidae > Diachasma > Diachasma alloeum. Next base: position 265,060 of record NW_021680413.1, read on the forward strand.
CCTCGAGCGTATTGTCCACCAACGTATAGAAACAGCAGTCGAACCCTTGTTGGCGGACAACCAATATGGGTTCCGGAAAGGCCGGTCCACTCTGGATGCGATCAGCCTGGTCGTCGATATCGCTAAGAACGCGATCTCAGGAAAGAGATGGCTAAATGGCACGAAGAAGTATTGCCTAGTAGTGACACTAGACATCAAGAATGCTTTCAACTCGGCCAGATAGGACCGTATCATGGAAGCTCTTGAGAATTTCAATGTACCGGGATACTTGCGGAGAATGGTAGACAGCTACTTCACTGGAAGAGTCCTCAAGTACAACACGGAGAGTGGTCCTGAGGAGTATAGAGTAACCGGAGGAGTACCTCAAGGCTCAGTATTAGGTCCCCTATTGTGGAATATCATGTATGACGGGCTGCTGAAACTGGGATTGTCGCGGGAAACTAAACTCGTGGCATTTGCAGACGACGTGGCTGTAGTCATTGTGGGCAAATTCATGGAGCAGATCAATTACACTTTCGACATGACCTTTGAAACGATCCGCTGTTGGATGGACACAGTGGGCCTGAAGCTGGCGGAACACAAGACAGAGGCGGTGTTGATCACCAGCAGAAAGGAAATAGAGACGATATCGCTGCAGGTCGGGTCCTGCGAAATTACCTCCCAGCCGTACATACGATACCTGGGGGTGATGATCGATGCTCGACTCAATTTTAAGCAGCAAACCGAGCACGTGGGGGCCAAGGCGTCAGCAGTCGGATCTACTGTATCGCGCCTCATGCCTAATATCGGTGGTCCTAAGCAGAAAAGACGAGCGCTGCTTTCATCGGTCGTCACGTCAGTGCTCACCTATGGCATTTCCATCTGGGCTGATGCGCTGCACATGGCAGAATCACGGCGAAAGGTAGCATCAGTGTATCGACTGAGTGCTCTGCGAGTAGCGAGTGCATACCGCACGGTGTCCGAGGATGCAGTATGCGTCATTTCCGGTATGTTACCTATTGAGGTATTGGCCGAAGAGCGNTATGGCAGAATCACGGCGAAAGGTAGCATCAGTGTATCGACTGAATGCTCTACGAGTAGCGAGTGCATACCGCACGGTGTCCGAGGATGCAGTATGCGTCATTTCCGGTATGTTACCTATTGAGGTATTGGCCGAAGAGCGAAAGTCTCTGTATCGACGCAAGAAGTCGGAAACACAAAGCGCAGCAGAGCTCAGTGCAGACGAGAGGCGTAGAAGCTTACAACGATGGCAGCGAAAGTGGGACGCCTCTACCAAGGGCAGATGGACTCATCGCCTGATCCCACAGTTGGCCGTCTGGGTAAGTCGAAAAAACGGAGAGGTCAATTATTACCTGACACAAATGCTTTCAGGACACGGGTGTTTCCGGGCGTATCTTCACAAATACAAACATGAAGATTCCCCGGAGTGCCCAATTTGCACAGGAGTCGCCGAAGATGCAGAGCATGTATTCTTTACATGCCCCCGATTCAATGAGATCCGAAGTACGTGGGAGTCCGACCTGGGAAGAGAGGTCAAACCTGAGAGCCTGGTGGACGCAATGCTGTCATCAAAGGCAGCCTGGGACACGACGTGTAACTTTGCGGCCGAGGTCATGAAGAAGCTCAGAAACGAGGAACGAAAGCGCAATGCTGCAGTGTAGGTGAGAAATGTTATTGGAACCTCCAAATCACGCAGAACATCTTAGCGGGATGGGGGACGTACATCAGATGAAAAAACGTGGAAGAGCTAACAGCTGAGACCTCCCTCGCGAAGTAATACTTTACGGTGGTGCCGCGAGGGGATGAAAGGTTAGTGGAAATATGTCTGACTGGAGTTTAGTCGGTATTGACAGTTTTTGTCCGAGTCCGACACTCATTTNACGGTGGTGCCGCGAGGGGATGAAAGATTAGTGGAAATATGTCTGACTGGAGTTTATTCGGTATTGACAGTTTTGGTCCGAGTCCGACACTCATTTGACGGAGGGATCCTGCTGTCCCCTCCCTCAAGTGGTCGTGCGTAAATGCATTCTCCCAACAGACAAAAAAAACACACACACACACAGCAGAGCAATCAAGTGCAGTAAGAAGAAATCTTGGAGTGAGCTACTTGCTGAGGTGGAAGATGACCCATGGGGCAGACCATACAAGGTAGTGATGATGCGCCTAAAAAGCCAACCAATGCCGTCACCAACGTGCCCTGAACTGTTGGAGGAAATCGTCGCAGTGCTGTTCCCACAACAACCAAAACTACACCATACTGACGAGCAAGATGGGATGATGGCTCCATGAATCACCAAGGAAGAACTGATGGAAGCCTGCAACAGAGTGGGTAACACCAAATCTCCTGGCCTAGATGGAATCCCAAATATCGCTCTGAAGTCGGCTATACATGCGATGCCGGAGCTATTCCTGGACGTGTACAATGAATGCCTGAGAGAGGGCACTTTCCCAGCCACGTGGAAGCAGCAGAGGCTAGTACTGCTCGCGAAAGGGAACAAACCACCAGACGACCCTTCATCATATCGTCCCCTCTGCATGCTTGATACCGCTGGCAAGATTCTCGAGCGTATCGTCCACCAAAGGATAGAAGCCGCGGTGGAACCTCTACTAGCCGGGAATCAATATGGTTTTCGGAAAGGTCGATCAACCCTAGATGCCATCAACCTTGTCAGCGGTACCGCCAGGAAAGCGATTGCAGGGGAAAGATGGCTCAATGGCACGAAGGAGTACTGCTTAGTAGTAACACTAGACATCAAGAATGCCTTCAACTCAGCCAGGAGGGACTGCGTTATTAAGGCTCTTGTAGAGCTGAACGTACCTGGATACTTGCAGAGAATGTTTGACAGCTATTTCACCGGAAGGGTCCTCAAGTATGACACGGAGTGTGGCCCCAAGCAGTATGAAGTTACAGGGGGAGTACCTCAAGGCTCAGTGCTGGGTCCTCTACTATGGAACATTATGTACGATGGGCTGCTGAAGCTGAAACTGCCACGAGGGACTAAGCTCGTTGCATTCGCAGATGATGTGGCCGTAGTCATCGTTGGAAAATACTTGGAGCAGATAAAGCACGTGTTCAATACGACTTTTGAGACTATCCGGAAATAGATGGACTCAGTAGGCCTAAACCTGGCGGAGCACAAGACAGAAGCCGCATTGATCACTAGCAGGAAAAAAATAGAGACCATCACGCTGCGAGTCGGGTCTTGTGAAATCACCTCACAGCCATTCATTCGATACCTGGGAGTGATGATAGATGCACGACTCACATTCAAGCAACAAGCGGAGCAAGTGGGTGCCAAGGCGTCGAGCGTTAGATCCACCTTATCACGTCTCATGCCCAACATCGGGGGACCCAAGCAAAGAAGAAGAGCACTGTTGTCTTCAGTGATAACTTCGGTGCTCACATATGCTATTCCCATTTGGGGGGATGTACTTCAACTGCAGGAAGCGCGACGTAAGATCGCACCAGTCTATCGACTCAGTGCCCTTAGAGTCGCAAGTGCATACTGGACGGTTTCTGAGGACGCAGCGTGTGTCATCGCGGGACTGTTGCCGATAGAAATTCTGGCTGAGGAGCGGAAAGCTCTGTATACGCGTAGAAGATCCGAAGCGTTGAGTCCCGAGGAGCTGACGTCTGAAGAGAGGCGAAATAGCCTGAGGCGATGGCAACTGAAGTGGGACAACTCCACCAAGGGGAGATGGACTTACCGCCTGATCCCTAAGGTAGATGTCTGGCTGAAACGCGGCCACGGAGAGGTGAACTGCTATCTGACGCAGATGCTTTCTGGACACGAATGCTTTAGAGCGTACCTTCATCAATTCAAGCATGACGATTTTTCGAAATGTCCGACCTGCCCGGAAGTGGATGAAGATGCGAACCATGTATTTTTCGCATGCCCGCGTTTCAGCGAGACCAGACATCTGGGTGTCTACATTGAAAATGGAAGTACTGCCTGAAAACCTAATGGATGTTCTGCTAGCATCGCAGGCAGCTTGGGATGCAACGAGTCACTTTGCGGCTGTAGTTATAAAAGAGCTCAGGAAAGAGGAATGCGAGCGCAAGGCTGCAACACAGGCGGAAAACCTACTGGAACCTCCTATCTACACCCAACATTTTCGTAGACTAGGAGGACGTACATAAGGTTGAAATGAGGAAGAGCAAACAGCTGAGACCTCCCTCGCGAAGTAATACTTAACGGCGGTGCCGCGAGGGGAAGAAAAGGTCAAAGATTACTAGGGTCATGTTCGGTTTTTTAGTCCGTATGGGTTGCACATTCGCCGAGCAGATACTTGCTCGTGGTCGCTACCATCTAGACCTGACCGACTCGGACACTACACTTCAGACACCACCCGTCCGGAGTGTGTTAGTGCGTAAAGAGCATTTGTCCATTCATGAACCCAAAAAAAAAAAAAAAAAACCACACACACACATACACACACGCATTCGCAAACTACTGTCTTTCTTTTTTCCTCATTTTTCATCTTTTATTAATTGATGTCTTTTTGTTTTTTGTTTCAGCGAGGCGATCGGTGAGAGGGCGGACTTGGCCCACTCACCCCCAGAGCTCGGTGGATCCGGGCTCTAAGGCATGAGGCCAGACGGCTGGAGGCCGAGAGCGAGCAAGCTCTCGGCTTGTATGACTTGGAGGATTCGTGGGGCCTTCACATCCTCTTCGGGGACGCCCCGCCCTGTCTAGACCAGAGCGAGGACAACTGGGACCTCGAGGAGTGGGAGTGAACACAGCCGCCGGAAGGGCACCTCAATAATAATAATAATAATAATATAATGTATTTTCTTTTTTAAAAAATGTACTTTTAGTTTTAGATTTTAAAAATATGTATTTTTTTAGAATTAGGGTTTTTGAATAAAAAAAATAATTATATATCCTTCTTTTCCTTTATTTGAAAACAGTCCCTTGAAAAATTTACTTCCTTGTAGCATAAGGATTTAAAAAAACAAAAAAAGTTCACGTTTTTTGTTTCATTTTGAAAAAATTTATTCTTAAAAAAAAAATTACACAAATAAGAATTTATATCTAATTTGAATTTATAAAAAATATTTATTAGTTTTTACTAAAAATCTAAACTGAATAAAATCTAAAAACTTAATCTAGCTTATATCTAGCATTAATTCTAAAACTAAATCTTACGTCTAGTTCTTAATACTAAGTCTTACATCTAATCCCTAATCGTTACCTCAAAAATCAAAAATATTTTTCATTCGTCGGGTTCAATCGCGCGTCGTTTTGTCTTATATCCGTAGGGGAGGGTTGCAGCGCCATTATCAAGCCTTCGTTTCGGGCCCGTCGCGCGGATAATCTTGCTCTCGAGTTTCGTGATGACGTCATGGTACATTGTCCGTCGTATACCCTTGTAGTTGATCTGGTAAGGCTCTACCTTATCGACAACGAGGGCACGAATCGAGTCGTAATGAATCTGTTTACGCGTGCCGTAATTTAGCCTAACGCCTTTTATTTTACTAACTTCTGCGATGTTTCCATCCGGTTTTTTCACGCGATAAGTATAAAATTTTGGACCGCCAAAGACAAAAGACGTAATGAAACTCCCTTCTCCGTAGCCCTCTACTTCGTCGGTTCAGTCACCCAGAAAATTCCCCAGTGGTAACTCGTTAGTTCCATCGCTCACGTAAATAACCGAGTCTGTATCGTAATATAAAACGCGTACTTGCTGTTTTTCTAAATAAGAATATAATTTCAGACGTGCATGAGCTGTCGTATAAGCCGCAATAACAACCTTGGCTTTGGTAGACAGTTCCGCAGCTTCGTTTAAATGTTTCGAGGACATGAAGAGAGTCTCGTTATCGACAGGGACAAGCCCCCTGTCACTTCGATTTCAGGATTGAACATTATGTTAGCAAACTCCTCGTATGTCCGAATAATTGCCTTTTTCGTTAAATTTTGGCTTTCCCCAAATTTACCCCAGCGACAGTTTAAACAAAGTTTTGCTACTGCTCTCAATCCAGCATTTTTTTAAATTTTATCCTTGTCGAGTTTTATTCCCTCTCTCGCCTCATTCGGATATATATCTATCCTTGGATTCATCTCCTATGCATTCTGCTGGCCAATCAGAAGCCTCTTGTTTGATTTTTTAAAAAAGTGTTTATATACTCGGCAAATAAACCTTCTGTTCGTGTCATAGGATCATAACGTGTTGTTTTTTTATACTCCCAAATTTCACTAATTTCCAAAATGTTATACCCCACCTCTACGGCTATACGGAGCTCTGGGGGGACCCAAGCCCCCAAAAACTCGCGGTCAGTGCGGTCATCATGAGGGCAATTGTCTTGTACTAAACCTTCGCAGCATGACCGACAGAGAGGAAACAGTAGCTTGCCGTGTGCTTTGACAAGTAAAACTGGCTGAAATAATCGTCGCGGGGGTAAAATGCGGCATTTCACAAGTCCCTCTATCCGCGAAATATCATTATTAGGACATATGAGCTGACAATCGTTCCCTACATGTACAGTGGGGTGACCGATAGGAAAAATCGCCGTCTTTAAAATATGTGGATATAATGAACAAACGTCGACATATCGAATTTTTTCATTCTCTTTAACATCATGGTGTGTTACGGTATTTCCCGTACGTCCACCGAAAAACGCGTCTCAAGGATCTAAAGCAACAAACATTTGTTGACCGATATTTTCAAGAAAATTTGACAGTTGAAGATCTGTCTTTTTTGTACGAATAAAATCGCATTCCCACATTTCAACGACNGCCGTCTTTAAAATATGTGGATATAATGAACAAACGTCGACATATCGAATTTTTTCATTCTCTTTAACATCATGGTGTGTTACGGTATTTCCCGTACGTCCACCGAAAAACGCGTCTCGAGGATCTAAAGCAACAAACATTTGTTGACCGATATTTTCAAGAAAATTTGACAGTTGAAGATCTGTCTTTTTTGTACGAATAAAATCGCATTCCCACATTTCAACGACTTCGTAACCCAAGTTTTGCAATTCTCTTGTAATTGCTCCTGTTCTCTCATATCGACTCTCTAATGTATGCTTATGGCTCAACTCTTTACCTCTATTAAACTTGAAACACGGTGGACAACCGTGCCAATAACAACCGTGAAACTGATATGCATATTTTTGATTATTTTCAACATCTTCCCAATAACCATCTAGTCGATGCCCTGATTCCGTTCTGTGCTCGCGAGTGTACCCGGCGTGTATTATTCGATGATTCTCGCAATGCTCGCGCCAGATTAACCACTCAATCGCTACTTTTGATTGCGTTTTTCCTAAACGATAACCGCCCTGAGGTATAATACCTATCTGTTTTTCTTTCAAGAAATTTGTTTGAAAAATGCGCATACACGTCGAAGCAATCGTTACACACTCTGTAAATGGGCAAACATTCCCAGCATTCATGATTAATTTACGAAACTCCACACACGCTTTCCTTAAAATTGTAACATCGAGTCTACAATAATGCAAAATTTCTTTACGGAAATCAAACTGGTAATTTTCGGCTACACGTTCATTGTACCAAGTTAAGAATTTTTCTCGATCCTGCACATTCATCGTATCCGCGCCATAATATTTTCTCTCAAGTATAGGCCCAACGTATTCTTGATTCGCTCGTTTATTGAAAAAACGTGGGAAATAGCCTTTTGCAATATCTCTTAAACCAAAGGCCTTCGGTAAACTGGCTAAAGCCATATGGAAATAATTCAAACTATCTATAAACTTATTATCCCCAAAATCCATCAAAATTATATTTGTGCCGTTAATAATTGCTTTAATTTCGCTGTTTATTCGTTTTATAACATCTTTCAAAATGAATTGAGAGTCGTAACCCTTCGCGTTGTGTGCAATACATATGACTTTTTTATACGCCTTACCCAGTGATGTAATATAATTCACAAATCCACGCACAGGATCGCCATCGTCAAAAACATGTTCTCGAGGATTACACACACTGCATGGGCTTCCAAGATTCTCCTCAGTTTTCATAATGTCGTCATCGTTCATCTCTGCACATCGGTCACATACAGTCTGGGCAACACAGAGTGTAGGCACGTGTATGTTGACGTCATCAGTCCCTTCCATCTTATCGTCTTGTCGTGTTTCAAAGTCGTAAAAAACAAACGCCACACGTTTCACCGTTGTTTTCTTCTTAAATTTCAATGTAGGCATGTAACACAGGTGAGATGCGGCTTCATCCTTCTGGCAGACAGAGCAGTAATATTTGTTGCACTGGTGTTTCTGAGCATTCCGATGATCAATTTTCGTATTGCAATTTTTACACAATTTTATGTTTCCACATACTGTTGGTTTTATCCCTCCAAAAGATCCTGCTTTCTTATGGTTTTCGAAACACAATCGACCGTGGAATTCTCGATTACAGTCATCACACACTATTTTATCCACACTTGTAGTGTCACATGGTGGATTTTTTAGACATCTGTCACAAGTTTTATCACAAACATGCCCTTGAGAGCTGTAGGGCGTATTACAATGTTCGCAATAATACTTGCAGCCGAAGAATGAAGGTAAATTTTGAATTGACTCATAGTGTTTCTCTTCCGGATAATAGATAATGGGGACAGTATATTGTGTAGGTATATTCCTGCTGGTTACTTCAGGCGTGCCATCGTAGAGTACCGGGCGCTCTTTGCCATTCCTTTTGAGAGAATAAACCTTGATAATGCACCCCTCACATGCCAAATATCTTTGATATTGTATAATTTCCNCGTAGAGTACCGGGCGCTCTTTGCCATTCCTTTTGAGAGAATAAACCTTGATAATGCACCCCTCACGTGTCAAATATCTTTGATATTGTATAATTTTCTCTAAACCACAGCCATCGGCAGGTACAACCACCCCTGCCTCGCGGGTCAGTTGCTCGGCTTCCTCACGCTGCATTTTACCTTTGGATTGTCGAATGGATTGCCACATCTCGTATATTTCGCTCTTGTCAGCTCTGGCCTTCAATTTCTTTGCGTATACTCTGGCCACAAGTGGCCACTCTTTTCATTCCCTTTTCAAAAAAGTCTCCTTGTCCTGCAGGGGCTTCAGCCACATGGAGTTTTATCCAAAATGTGTCCGCACAGTCGAAACCATTGGCGCTCTGTGCAATAGAGCTCACAAGATTCCACAAATCTTGAAACTCGTATCCATTAATCGCACATGGGCTTATCCATGCGTTGTCTCTTTGCATATTTGCAAAATTGAATGTGACGCACATTCGATTCATTCCGCGGCCACCGGCTTCTATGATATTATTGTAGACNTAATTCTAAACTCCATCACATGTGTGTCGAGTTTGAAACGAGGGAGCCTCTGGCGTGACCTTCGTATTGTTCTCAGAGCTGACGGTGGGCCCTCTTCATTTCGGCCAAATTGAGCATCTGAAATTGAACTTATTTTCAATGGTACGAATATTTTTAGAAAAAAATATTATTATTAACATATAATGCGATACTCACTATTGTGTTGATCTAGTAAATCTAGATTAAAGTCTTCAATGGCTTTGAGCGCCTCAGGATCATTGATCACTTTTTTACCACCACCATATTGAACATCAAAAAACTCGGGGCTAAAACTCTCGAATAAATCCACTTCAAAATTATCTTCAATTTCAAAATCACTCAATAAGTCCAGATTAAAATTATTTATCCAATCAAAATCGCACTCCAGAGGTGGGGTATTTCCTCTAGAAGCACCACTAGGCCCTGGTGAATCGTTTGGGTCCGTCATTCCGAACACCTTTTAGGAAACTGTGGCTAAGTGAGAAAAAAATCAGCCTATATTGGAAAAAGTCAGTGCCCTACTATTGGCCATAGGGGGGACAAGTGTATATCTCCAGTATTTTACCTGTTCACGCCTACGCGTATTGTCCTTGACCAATGAGGTAATAGCCTCCCTTAGCAGTTCAAACGCTTGGGCCTTACGACACCCCCTGCCGTTTTAAAATACATACTACTTTTTGAATATCTTATACAAGTGTATAAAATGACGAGTATTTTACAATGCTTAATCAGACGGCAATATGGATATAAGGTGGAAACATCCATTCACTGCCATGATTTGTGGACCCACAGTTTGTGGGAAAACATTTTTTGTTAAAATATTTTTGAAAGAAATTAAAGAAATGTGTGATACACCGATTGAAAAAGTGATTTTCTATTATGCTGAGTGGCAGAATGGATATTCGGATTATGACAAAAATTTTGTCGAATTTCGAGAGGGTTTACCAAGATCCGGAGATTTTGATGATAATAAACCAAAATTGGTTGTTGTGGACGACTTGATGCGTGAATCATCGAATGGTGCAATAGTCGACTTATTCACAAAAGGCAGTCATCACAAAAATCTCAGTGTTATGTTTATATCTCAAAATTTATTCCACCAAGGAAAAGGACAGCGAGATATTTCATTGAATACAAATTACATTGTCGTATTAAAAAATCCTCGAGATCATGCACAAATTGCCCATTTGGCTCGTCAGATATATCCTGAGGATCCAAAATTTTTACAAGAGGCATATTTCGATGCAACATCGCAGGCTCATGGATATTTGCTGCTTGATTTAAAACAGTCGACTCCTGAAAACTGCAGATTCCGTACCAGTGTATTCCCCAGCGACCCCTATCACTATGTTTATGTTCCACGAAAGGAAAACAATATAAAAGGGGGAGGCTCATCACGTGGTGTACCAGTCGTTCGTGTGTAATGGCAAAGACAAGTCGCTCTGGCAGCGGCTGTGTTCGCAAGTCGCTCGAAGAAAAGAATATAGCCTTATTACACGCACTGATCCACGCCCCACCGAGACTACGACGAGCATTAATACAACACGCCAATAAAGATTTGATTCGTTGTATTTGCGAGTGTGCTCTGAATTTATTACATGGGAATATTCCATTGAAAAATTGTGAAAAATCGAAATTGTGTAAACATAAAAAAATCTTGAGAAAGTTGGCAGACAAAAGACAGAGTTTATCCAGCAAGAAAAAAATTCTCAATCAGAAAGGCGGCGCATTCCTGCCCATNAGAAAAAAATTCTCAATCAGAAAGGTGGCGCATTCATGCCCATGTTATTAGGGCCTCTCATTAGCGCAATCATTTCAGCTGTTGTGTAATCATGGAACATGCACGAAAAATGATACTTGTGCCGGAAGACAGTGTGGAAAAATTGAAGAAAAATTCTACACATGACGTTCATCACGTTCTAACGGAGCTGGCTAAAGAGATTCAACCATCAGCTCAAACTCGGGGACTAATACAAGTCGATTGGATGCTCAATTACTGGAAATTTTGAATTCAAAAACACCCAAGGATGATCATGAGAAATGGAAATTGTATAATGACGTTTTGAGGCGCTATTTATTCTATACTGAACAGAGTAAGTCATTTTTCGTGCAGACGGCGGTTGACCCTGACCCGGAGCCCGATACACGATATGACCTAAAAGCTATTGTAGCGACTATACCTGCGACCTTCCAAAGAAAAGCCTCGGGTATTTTGGAATACATCGATAGAGTAGACACTGGAAGAAAACTCAAGTGGGATGCAAGGGGACAAGTGACTTTGAATGGTCAATCACTTGATGGCGTGAATATTGTCGATTTAATTCAAGATGTGGTCAGAGCCCGTAAAACTTGTCAAGCTAAAGGCTGGGAACATTTTGCCGTGTATCTCCATAGTATNCCGATTTAATTCAAGATGTGGTTACAGCCCGTAAAACTTGTCAAGCTAAAGGCTAGGAACATTTTGCCGTGTATCTCCATAGTATAAATACACCTCGCGAGTTTATGGGTAACCCTAAATTTCATCGTATACCGCAAACTTTGCCCTCTAGTAGGCCCAAAGTACAGCCTGAGATTTCGGAGGACGAAAGCTTTGAAGAGGAGGGTGGGACACCCCGCAGCTCGCTCGTGCACCGTACTCGTCGGAATTTGAAGAGAANCCGCAAACTTTGCCCTCTAGTAGGCCCAAAGTACAGCCTGAGATTTCGGAGGACGAAAGCTTTGAAGAGGAGGGTGGGACACCCCGCAGCTCACTCGTGCACCGTACTGGTCGGAATTTGAAGAGAACAGTGCGAGTTTTTTCTCCGTACGGCAAAAAAGAAAAAAAGACCTCAGGACTTTCATCATGGCTTCAATTTTAGGAGAAGAGAAACTATCGGCGGCCTATTTTCGTCCTCCAGAGCCTGTGGCTTATACGGGAGCACGAAATATTCTCACAAAATATAAGAATGAAATTGAAAAAAATAAAATTAAAAATTGGGTAAACCCACAGAATATTTATACGCTCCATAGACCCATCAGACGTAAATTTCCACGGTTACATTATACAGTGACNCGCTTTGTGAAAAATGTAAGACATTGCACCTCCAAAACATGCGGTAGCACGGTACACGCATTAGACTTTTCGGATAAATCGGCTGATATGTTGGGGTTTGAGAGGCGCGTGCACCGTTTCACAAACGCAAAGCCGTATTGTGAGGGATATCTACCTGCCAGTCTGGCCAGGGGTTTACCTGAAAGCTT
>NW_021680413.1:277594-291735 GCF_001412515.2 Diachasma alloeum
AGTTGAGATCACTAAAGACATACAATGATGGGATTTCATATTTACTTGTGGTCATTGACGTTTTAAGCAAGTTTGCCTGGGTTGAACCATTGAAGAACAAGTCGGCACCGCAGGTACTCGAGGGCTTTAAACATATAATGGGAAAGAGCGGTGGTCGTGTGCCTGTTTGTATACAAACTGACAAGGGAAAGGAATTTATGGCTAGCAGTGTCCAAAAATTTTTCTCTGATAAAAAAATTCANAACCCTTGAACGTGACACTTCATTTCAAGAGAATTGATTAACGAGGAAACGAGTCCTTACATTGCATATTACGCGAACCAGGCTGGTGGAGGGTCAGTGGAGAGATACAATAATTTCGGACGGGTCTATGTTGGAAGCCCATATCAACGGGGCCATGGAATTGGGGCTTTCCTCGGGGGCCTCTTTCGTCGAATTCTGCCCTTCCTCGGTAGTGCAGCTCGAGCAGTCGGTAAAGAAGCTCTCAACGCGGGAATTAACGTTGTAGGCGATGTAGTGACAAACGGAAAACCCTTAAAGGTGGCGCTGGAGGATCGGCTAGCGGAGTCGGGATTAAAATTGAAAAGGAAGGCACAGGAAAAAATTGGGTCCATGATGCGTGGATCAGGATATAAAAGAAAGCGTAAACCCCTCGCATCTCATAAGCTCACTGGACGCGGGTCTGCCAAGACATCCAAAACGAGGAAGAATAAAAAGAAGAGAAATATTCCAAAAAATAAGAAAAAAGGAAAAAAAGTGAAAAAAAATAAATCCAAGAGGAAGACTCGCGATTTATACGATATTTTCAACTAATCATCATGTCGTTTCTATATTCACACTCTTCCGAGTGCGTGAAATCAGAGCTCGATCTATTCACTATACCCCCGACGCAGACGAGTATTGAAAATTCTCAATTTGTTTATTATAATCCTGTGTCTACTTTATCGAACGACGCCCCAATCGAATTCATCGTACCAGGCCATGGAGAAGAATACATTGATTTGGCACACACTATGATAAAAATTCGAGCGAAAATTTTGAGACCCGATAGCACTGCTGCTGTTGAGGATTCCGTCGGTCCTGTGAATAATTTTTTGCATTCAATGTTCAACCAAGTGGATGTATATTTCAATCAAAAAGTTGTTACGCCGCCAAATAACCTCTACGCCTATAGAGCATATATTGAAACGTTGCTAAACTATGCAGAAGATGTCGAGTCCTCGCATCTTGGAATGGTCCTATGGTCAACTGATACCTCTGGCGCTATGGATACCGCTACAGTTGTGGGCGCTGATGTGAAAAAAAATAAAGGCCTAATCTCTCGACAAGTATTTACGAAAGGTGGAAGACCGTTTGATCTGCTGGGACATTTGCATTGTGACGTTTTCAATCAAGATAAATTTTTGATGAACGGTGTAGAGCTACATGTTCGTCTTATCCGCGCAAAGGATGAATATTGTCTTGTGGTCGATACTACACTTAATTATAAAGTAAATATTATGGAGGCCTCATTAATTGTTCGACGCGTGAAACTCAGCCCTGGAATATTGATAGCTCACGCTAAAACGCTTGCAAAGACAACTGCAAAATATACCTTGACCCGTGTTGAGGTTAAATCTTTTGTTCTGCATAATGGAATTATGGGAGAGACGATAGATAACGCAATTTTAGGGCAACTGCCTAAAAGAATTATACTTGGATTTGTTGACAATGCCAGTTTCAATGGAGCGAGGAAGAAGAATCCCTTCAACTTCCAGAATTTTGGAATCAACTTTTTATGCCTGAATGTCGATGGACGCCAAGTACCTACGAAACCCCTGCAACCGAGTTTTACCTCTGACGGGTGTCTAGATGTGGAAGCTTTTAATACTTTATTTGCGGGGACTGGAACGCATCTTAGTGACCATGGAAATAACATTTCTCGTGTAGCATATTCCGACGGCTTTTGTTTATTCGCCTTTGACCTGACTCCCGATTTATCTGCAAGTTCTGCCGGTCATTGGAATCTCATAAAGAGTGGGAGTGTTCGTATTGAAGTACGATTCAATAAAGCAACAGAGCAAAATGTGAATTGTCTGTTATATGCTGAAGACGATAATTTGTTGGAAATTGACTCAACAAGACAAGTTATTGTCGACTACAGTGGTTGAAAAAGAATACTAAACTATTTAATAGAGGTTCACCACACAATTACGTTAGTTGCGTCCAAACAACCGAGCAGGTGTCACACCATAAACCTTTTCTACCCGGGTCACAAGGCCACGACTATTGTCCTGCGTACCATCGTCTTATGAATACACTTGAGCTCCTGAAGGTACTACCCCATACCGATGCATCAATTGGAGGCGTCTACCCTGCTGACCGTGTCCCCTGGACATGGTCCCGGCCCTGTGCCATCATCATCAACACCGATAACCACAACCAAGCAGGAAGCCACTGGGTTGCTGTTTACCTCGGTTCAAATGGACGAGGAATCTATTTCGACAGCTTCGGAATGCCGCCCTTCGACACAAGAATCGCTCAGCGTCTTAAGCGAAATTGCCATGTATATGAATGGAGCCAGAAAAGACTCCAAGATATATCGTCTGATGTTTGTGGCCAGTACTGCATTACTGTGCTTCACTGGTTGTTCAATGATCGGTCTTTACAATCCTTTCATAAACTATTTTCTTCAGACACAAAACGTGACGATCGCATTATTATGAAAATGTTTAAAAAAATTACTCAAAACCGAAATTGTAATCGTAAAAATTCAAGTAAACCTTTTCAGAGCTTATCTGGCAAAAGGTATTTTACATTGTAATCAGCGTTCCACTAAAAAAATTATGTACCTTCATTAATTGATCAATAATAATAATAATAATCATAATAATAATAATCATCATCATCATCCTTTACAATTAAGAAAATTATGTATCCTAGACAATAAGAATAATTTCTGAATAAATAATTTATGTAATCCTATAAATTGAGTGTTATGTAATTGTTGAAAATCATCCTTCAGTCGGGCTAAATGGCGAATTTTGCTCGCTCGGAAACCTTCGGGCATCGACGAATACGCACGAGGACGATCGTGCGTGTCGTATCTTTAGTACGCCATCGAACCTCATCGAGTGAAAGTGCCGGAAAATCATCGCAACTATTATCGAACATTGTAATCGCAAATCATCTTTTGTTTAAGTTGTATACAGTCCACTCGGAAATCATCTATTTATTAAACTCTGTGTTGTGTAATTTTCAGTGCATAGTAATTTGTTTATTAAAGAAAACTCATCAAATTACCTCCGGCAAATTATCAAACCGTTAAACCGAACCTCACTTTTCCTCCCGACCACCCGGCTCATCAAATCGTGATTGATTTCTAACATTGGTCCTTCGAGCCGGATAGTGGAGTGTAAAAGTGCGGTGTTGAAAGTGGATAAGCATCAAGGACAGGGACAAGAGACAGTGTGGTAAAGTGCAGTATCACGTGTGGAAAATCAACGCGTTTATGAAATAGACGCTCTGTTTGCCACGAGGCAATTCGGGGTTCACAAGACAATCAACGTGGACAATCACCAGAAAAAATTCAGTGCTATTCATCCGGAATAAATTCCTCAGAGGATTAGTGCTGTGGCCTCATCGAAGTTTGTTCACATCGTACGCTGCGCGAATTGAAAATCATCGTTGGCGCTCGGCGGATTTTGATACTCATCGGATTCCTTCATTCTCAATCCGTCCGACTTTCGGCAGTGAACCTCATCAGCGTGAGTCGAGGAGGCATCCCCACTCTCGCTACACTCGTATTACGTATATCGGCGCTCAACGTGCAGGTATCATCATCTCTCTCACGGAGTCTCAACGCATTCATCAAAATTCGGAAATCTACTCGTTCAAACCACATCACTACGTCTTCAAAAAGTTATCAAGTTTATCAACGCAGGGCAACGCAACGAATGAACAAGCTTGACAGAGACGTCAAGGACGTTGGCAGGGTCGACAAAATTTCGGAGAATTATCAAAATTCAACTTTAGAAAATTCATCATCGAGAGAACATCAACGCAATGGATCATTTACTCCGAGCCCGGGAACGCAGGAAACATTTGGATGGAGAGGTTCTTCACGGACATCTACAAGGTCAACGGCGATTGAGAGAATTTACGACTGTCTCAACTCTCCAGAGATCTCAACGGTCGAATCTTCAGGGGATTCCAACTCCGGCAAAATCATCATTCATCGTCATAGCAGGTTTCTCGAATCATCAAAAACGAATCGGAGCTGTCGCCATGGCGGGCGGCATGATCAACACTTATTACGACAGACCCATTATCAGCTCTTCAACTTCAAGTCACTCATCATCACGTGGTACATGATTTAGATCCACAGAGCTTTAGCGAGCTTATCCAAGAGTAATTCATCCAGGAAGCTTGATCTAATTTACCAGGAATTTACAACTCCGGTGAATTGGGTTGAGTCCTACGTCATCACAATCATCAGAGGAAATCAACGGGAAGATGCCTGTCTACAATCATCTAGTCCATCATCACGCCAAGACACAGCATCGCAAATCAAATCTTCGGTCAGGTCACTCATCGAGATGAAGAGGTCATCGACCCCTCACAATCAGACTAGAGATCATCATCAATCAGAGGGGTACCACCTTGGAGGTCATCATCAATCAGAGGAATACCACGTTGGACAACAACGCCATTCAAAACAACGGCGTGTTGGAGATCTTCGACAATCAGAGAATCATCAGAACACTCATCAAGAGCATCATCAACAATCAGAGGAATACCAGGTCACTCATCAACGACAATCAGATCCACAACCATTAAAGCAGGTGGACACCATCAACGTTCTGGAAGCTCAACGAATTCCTCAGGGAACATCACAACTGGTAGTCTTGGCAACAGCTAGGGTCAACGCCCTCAATCATCAACGATTCTCAAAGCCAGCAAGGATCCTCATCGACCAGGGTTCCGAAGTATCACTGATTTCAGAACGCTTGGTCAATCATTTGCGATTGGAACGAAAGTCATCATCACTGGTCATCATCGGCATCGGAGAAACATCATCGGGGAACAAACGTGGGGTTGTGAAACTCGTCTTACAACCGAGACATGACCCTGCTGTGCAAATCATCGTGGAGACTCACATCCTGAGCAATTTGACGGCGGAGATACCGCCAATCACTTGCAACACATCAACCCCACTTCAACTGAGAGGACTACAATTGGCAGATCCTCAATTCTTGAGACCTGGGGCCATCGACCTCATCATTGGAGCTGACGCCTATGGGAAAATCATCGGAGAGAAAATCATCAGGTTTGAGAAAACCGAACTTATTGCTCAGCAGACCATTTTTGGCTGGGTAGTATCGGGACCAGTTTGTTGTAACGACTGCGTAGCCAAATCATCCTTCAAAACATCAACGCAGACGGCGAATCAACAATTATTAGAACTCCTAAAAAAGTTCTGGCTCCAGGAGGAGCTACCGGATACATCATCAACAGTTGTCATGAGCAAAGCTGAAGCCGAATGCGAACAACACTTTATCGAGACTCATCAGAGGGATTCGTCGGGACGTTATGTCGTGCGTCTCCCCTTTAAATCATCACCAGCCGCCTTGGGAGATACAGCATCAACGGCCAAGAAACGGCTATCTAAGCTATTGGGAAAATTATCGTCAGATCCAGTCACTCATACCCTCTATAAGAAATTCATCGAAGAGTACGAGGCCCTGGACCACATGCAGCGAGCACCTTCAACTTCAGAACCAAAGCAGGCATATTACTTGCCTCATCATGGAGTGCATAAACCAGACAACACGACTACAAAATTGAGAGTGGTGTTCGACGCATCGCATCGCAGCTCATCAGGAGTGTCACTTAACGACATACTCCATCCAGGACCGAAGCTACAAGTAGACAGCTCCGACGTTCTTATCTGGTTACGTCGTCATCGTTTAGTATTTGGTGCGGACATTGTGAAAATGTTCCGCCAGATTCGTGTTCATCGAGACGATTGGGATTATCAACGGATCTTCTGGAAAGACGACGAAGGAAAACTCATCGACTTTCAACTGACGACAGTCACATACGGCACCAGCTGCGCACCTTGGCTATCTCTGAGGGTGCTGAAGCAGTTGGCCATCGACGAAGGCCACCGATTCCCGTGGGCCTTACCGACATTCATCAAGTATGTTGACGACATATACGGAGGCGCGGAAACAGAAGAGCATCTGGAAAACATCATCAAGCAGCTCATCGAACTTTGCATGGCGGGCGGCATGCCCCTGCAAAAATGGTGCAGCAATGCACCACAAGCCCTAGAGCGACTCGGAATATCATCAGGATCAGCTCCAACCATCGAATTCGAGGAATCAACGGTGAAAGTGTTGGGACTATGCTGGCAGCCCCACACGGACACCTTCCACTATAAAGCAAAGACATTCACCGAGGACACCATCACCAAGCGCGTAACCTTGTCCGAGATTGCGCAAATCTACGATCCATTGGGAATTATCGCGCTGGTGATCGTCACGGCAAAGATACTCATCCAGGAATTATGGCTGCTCAAACTTAACTGGGACGATCCACTTCCAGATGACTACAAGGATCGCTGGAAATCATTCAGAGAGCAACTTCAACACTTGAGCAGCCTATCAATACCACGTTGGCTACATCTATCGCCCGGTACATCGGAAATTCAACTTCATGGATTTGCGGACGCATCAAATCTGGCAATGGGCGCATCGGTCTATCTCCGTACATCCGCAGCGACATCGGGAACGTCTGTCACCTTGGTTTGTGCCAAGACCAAGGTGGCACCTCTCAAGAAGAAGACCATTCCAAGACTGGAGCTCACGGCAGCAGTCATGGTCACAGAACTCGTGGCTTATGTCAAAAGGGCTTTGGAATTGGACAACATCGATATTTATCTATGGAGCGACTCTTCGGTAGCCATCACCTGGATCAACGGGGATCCTGCCCGTTGGAGGGATTTCGTACAAAACAGGGTTCTTAAGATACGAGATACCCTGCCCTCTGCAACTTGGAGACACATCAATGGGAAGGAGAATCCGGCGGACTGCGCATCAAGGGGTCTCACCCCGAAACAACTGGCGGAGCACCATCTATGGTGGACAGGGCCATCATGGCTTGTCCTGCCACCAGACCAATGGCTAGCATCATCAATGGACCTAGCATCATCAAAAGAGGTATCATCAGAAGCGGCACAGGAAGCGAGGCCGCCCATCATCAGCTCACATCCAGTGCAGATTGCCGAGGCAAATGCGCTAATCATCAGATACTCATCACTCACAAAGCTACTGCGGGTTACAGCCTGGGTAAACCGCGCAGCAAAACGCTTCAGAAGACAGCCGCTACCCGATTCTCCACAATTGGAACCAGAGGAACTCGAAGAGGCGAGACTGTTTTGGGTCAGATACACGCAGCAGCTCTACTTCGATGCAGAAGTTAACACGCTGAGGGACGGAAACCCCTTAGCGGCCAATCATCGTATGGCAACGTTGACGCCATACCTGGATAACGACGTCATGCGATTGGGCGGACGTCTAAGACGATCAACATTGGATCCGGAGGAGAAGAATCCAATCATTCTTCCCCGTCACTCGCCATTATCATCGCTCATCATCGCGGAGGCTCATCAACGGAGCTTCCATGGAGGAACTCAACTAACTTTGGCACACATCAGACAGAGGTACTGGATCATCGGGGGACGAGCTCCAGTACGCTCCCACATCATCAAATGCGTAATTTGCGCACGTCATCGAGCATTGAGGGCTCAACAGCTGATGGGACAGCTGCCAACACGACGAGTGACACCATCGAGGGTCTTTCTCCACTCAGGAGTAGACTTCGCAGGCCCAATCAACATCCTGAGATGGAGAGGATCAGGGGCAAGCAAGACAATGTACAAGGCTTACATCTGTCTGTTTGTATGTTTTGCTACTTCAGCAACACATCTGGAACTGGTAACGGACCTCACAGCGGAGGGATTCATCGCAGCGTACAAACGCTTCACATCGAGACGGGGCATCTGTGCAACCCTGTCCAGCGACAGGGGTGTCAACTTCATCGGGGCAGAGAGAGAACTTCAAAGGTTATTCGACCAGGCATCAAGCGAATCGGCAACTATCAGGGATCAGCTAGCATCCGACGGAACGAAATGGAAATTCAACCCTCCTCACTCGCCGCACATGGGAGGCAAGTGGGAGGCTGCAGTGAAATCAACGAAATATCATCTACGAAGGGTCATCGGAACCTCGACCTTGACGTACGAAGAATTTACGACTCTTCTGACGCAAGTCGAGGCCATACTTAACTCTCGACCACTCTGCCCACTCACAAACGACCCGCAGGACACATCAGCCCTGACACCAGGACACTTCATCATAGGAGAAGCGCTCACGACAATTCCAGAGCCTTCACTTCAGCAGATCAACACAGCAAGACTGAACAGATGGCAAATCATCTTCCAGAGGCTTCAGAATTTCTGGGAACACTGGGCACGAGAGTGCATTCATCGTTACCAGCAAATCTGTCGGTGGAAGCAGCCAACGAACGAAGTGAAATCGGTTCGTTGGTCCTCATCATTGACGAGCGGGAGCCACCAGCCAAGTGGCTTCTGGCTCGAGTCATCGCAATTCATCCGGGACAAGACAACCTGACCAGAGTTGTCACACTGAGGAAAGGCAACCAGGAGACTCAACGGTCCATTCACAGGCTGGTGCCTTTGCCGATCAACGACGACCTTTTGGAAGGTCAACAGTGATACGTCATCATAACCATCAGATATACATCGTCACCTGGAGGTGACGCAGGGCGGGCGGGATGTTGAAAATCATCCTTCAGTCGGGCTAAATGTCGAATTTTGCTCGCTCGGAAAACTTCGGACATCGACGAACACGCACAAGGACGATCGTGCGTGTCGTGTCTTTAGTACGCCGTCGAACATCATCGAGTGAAAGTGCCGGAAAATCATCGCAGCTATTATCGAACATTATAATCACAAATCATCTTTTTGTTAAGTTGTATACAGTCCACTCGGAAATCATCTATTTATTATACTCTGTGTTGTGTAATTTTCAGTGCATAATTATTTGTTTATTAAAGAAAACTCATCAAATTACCTCCGGCTAATTATCAAACCGTTAACCCGAACCTCACTTTTCCTCCCGACCACCCGGCTCATCGAATCATGATTGATTTCTAACAGTAGTTATTTCTTATTACCACCACCCACTTACCACCTACTTTCCACCCGCCACTCATTTTCCATCTGGCGGCCATTTACCACCCACCACTCACTTCCTGTGACCTTCGGGCCCCAACTTTGAGACCCTGCACCCCATGTGGCCCCCCAGCGCACCGACGGCCTCTTCAAAGGCATGCCGCCGAGGGTGGAGGGGGGACGTGCACGTGCACTTCCCGGAAAAAGGCGGGAGGGAGCGTGGAAAATTCGCCAATAATACCCTCTTACTACTCCCACACTCCAACCACACAGCCGACCCCCCCGCAAATATATATATATTATGACGTATTTTGCCCCTCTGTGGACACGGCACAAAAATACGCAGCCTTTGGGGACCAATCTTATGACCTAAAAATTGGGCGCCAGTACGTTTTGTCCCAAAACGCACAAACACTGAAATCCGAATTCCGGAGAATCAACCAATGATGGAACAGTTGCCGACAGCTCAGTTTATCCACAGCAGGGCCGGCTGGGTCCCAAAATGCTGCTCCAAAAAATTATGTTGAAATGAATGAGTTCTAATTTACCAAAGAGAAACCAGAAATGCGGGGTAGCAGGATAAATTTAATAAAATAATTCCAAGTCGGAAATTTAATTACCAATAAAATATAATAAAATAAACCCCGTTTTTTGTCGATATCCTAGGCACTCAATCCTCGAAAATAAGACACAAAAACAAGTCACAAAATAATAAATAAACGATTAAAGACTCCATACAACAAAATTCCCTGACCGCGATATGTCAAAAGATAAAATACTAGTCAATTAAAAGACAGTCAAAATTAGTCAATTAATCCGTAGTCCAAGAAAAGATCGAACGATAAAATAACTAGTAAAATTATCAATGAGGCCAAATAACCGCGGTGCAGGAATCTACTATTAACCCGAGAAACCAGTGCGTCCACCCAGTGGCTAAAATAAGAATCTAACTCTTCAGGTTCTTGAGAGGAGGATTGTCTCGAGAAACGAAAACAACACAGCCGGCAATTGACTAAAGGTCACCCGGCATAAGACAATAACTCGAGTGCCGAAAAACGCTACAATCCCTCTGGCAATAACTACCATAATTCAACGGTCTCTGAACGAATACGCCGAAAATTCAAGTGATGAAGTTAGGTTTTCAGAGGCCAAAAGAAATACTACCAATACCTGGAGAGAAAAATATTACTGATCTCGAGATCTCAAACCGCCGTAATACCCGAAATTCGATATTAAATGCATGGCACAAGCGAAACGAGACTCAACAAAATCAACTATTGAATCAGAATCGCTGAAATTTATCCGGATGAAACCAAAATACAAATTCCATAAATTCACAGGACAATTTAGTTAATCAAAAATTAAACCGAAAAATAATGACTCTGCCGAACAAGGGCAGGGCATCGGTCTGAAAATATTATGAACTCAAATACTGTCAATCGCCACAGACCCATGAAAAGCCGAATGGCTAACTTACTCCTTGTGAGACACTTTTCACACTTCAAAATAAATCCACCGCTCACCAATCAATGAAATCCCGATGACGGTAAATCTGGTCTTAAGCTGTTTCCCACATGTCTAAAACAGCCCTCAGAAGAGTCTCGGGTCCCGACAGCAATTTCCAAATGAATAATCAGCCATTTGTGACCAGGTGAATTGAGCCCCCACACGATATTTCCCCCTAAATGTTCCCCGCCACCGTTGGCCACCGTAAATTCCCTTGATTTTCCCTTCCCATACCTCAACCCGAAGCAGACCCAGAGAGGAGTAGAACCCAGAGAATATATGCCCCGAAGATAGAGCCCGAACATCCCCGGATGCCTCACTGAAGAAAGAAGACAGTTGTCCAAGAGAAATAATGGAGGAATTGTAGAAGGAAGGATGACAGATCTTCCCGCTATCCCACTATGGGAGGTTCCCTGCACCCCCGCACCGCCTAGATGTTACCCTGACGAAGAGAGAAGACGGATGAGACGGACGAAAGCAGCCGAGGAGCGGCGAACGAGGTCCGGAGAGAACAAGAGGACACACTCGCCCCAGCCGTCCCCGGTTTCCGCACGTGGTCATGCGTTAACAAGTTAATTACTAAGTAAAGTCCCTGTAAATATTCCCGTGGAAGTAAGGAGTCTTGCCAGGAGTTGCCTGACGATTGGACCTGGTAGTTGTCGCTGATTGGAGCCCCGAGAAGGAACGAAGGCTTCGTACTAATTAATTATCCCCGTGGAAGACCTGACCAGAACGCCAGTGTTGTTCAATATAATTTGGCAGTCGCCGTGAGTACCAGTTACCTTTCCGGCATTCCCAGTGATTATTTCCCTAATACATTTTCGTCCCAATGGTGAGCCCACACTTTCAATTGTCCCGAATTCCATTGGATCATTTCCTAGACTACGTTAATTTCACTCTTTTAATCCCCTAGACACGACTAGCTTCTCCCCTTTGTTGATTATTATTTTAGAGTCATTCCCTGTTGCGCGTGTACAAAAATAGCCTGGCCTTACCCATCCCCTAGATCGGAGTAAAAGGCAGTTTCAAGTCTGATGACGATCATTTGTAATATTTAATTGGAAATATAATTCTTTAGTTAAATTTATCCCTTATTGGTCCCGATTATTTCCTCTCCCCTAATTCTAGTTTCAGATAATTAATTCTTTGAAGTAATCGGCGGTTACATATTATAAGACGAGCTGAATATTCGCACAGCGATGCATCAGATGTCCAAATGAGGAGTCACCGTTGCCGGTACCCCTAACTCACGTGACAATCCTCCGAAACCAGACCACCAAATAATTGGCCCGCTAATTAACCTTTCCGCTCTAATTGGACGTCGAAATCGAACCCAACCAGAGCCGACGGAAACTTCAATAATTATTTCACGTCTGCGATATATTTATTGGGGTAAATATCTCATAACAAATGACAAACATCGAATACCAAAATTCTACAATCATTTTCATCAACAATTGTCATTTTTCTGGACGTCTGAAGTCAGCCCAGAATTCTCCAATCCGAAAATGAGATGGTCATCTGAGTCCCAAATTCTTCAACTCCATGTACTGGTGCCACCACTCGGTCTTCCAGGTGATCCCAGTCGTGGACGAGGCCGTTCAAAAATGTCCTGGTCCAATGTCTCTAGCTCCACAGCATCCGAGACCCGAAGACAGGTTACTGCAGTATCCCATAAAGATGCGGACTCCATCCCATAATGTGATTCGGTGGGCGGTCAGACAATGATTCGATACAAACAAAACTTATTTAATAAGGTACACAAATCATAAAATCACTCTCGCCTCGCCAATAAAGTGAATTCTCGTCTGGAAAATCCCGACAACCGCTGAACGCTCGAAATCTCAAAAATACCACGTTACAATATATATATACATGTAGGGTGTTCGGCTTTCCACCGAATTATTTATTCCACACATACACTCACAGACATGCATGCACTCATACTACCTTCGCTCGCATGCACGCATGGCCTACGCACAGCTGATCTATTCACTCATCGCTTGATCATCTCGATTAATCAAACAAGTGTAAATATTGACTAATTTGACAATTAAAAGTGACGCTATTGACCAACGTGCACGTGTTGTGATTTTCTGGACCTTCTCACACTTCCGTAAAAATGCGTTTTTATCTCGCCCATCGCTTCCTTATTCCACTCAAACCAGATCCGGCATCGAACATTTTGTAGTTATTACCTGTCCAGAAGTTATTACCAGCAGTTGGTTCTACTTATTACTTGTCTAGCAGTTATTACCCAACACCCACGGTATTGGGTAATAACTTTTTTTCTTCTTAATCCCTGATAGGAAAAAAATCAGATACCGGGAGAAATAAAAAAAAAAAATTCATTCGGCGGATTAAAAGTTGACCAATAAACGTTGAGGAATTTGATAAAATGCTAAGGATTTTTTTAAAGGAAACCTTAGTCATAGGTTATAAAGAATGCAAGATGGAAAGATAGACTCGTTACTTTTTATAACCAACATGTGCATATGATGTAGAAAGAACCTTGTGGAAAATTGTCAAATATGAAAGTGAAGGTGTGACCATCTGGAAGCAATGCACCAAAAGTTAATTTTAGGGTAAAGAAGGGGTTTCATTTTAGAATGAAATAGATAAAAATAGAATGGTAATTTTTAGATGGAGAAAATGATTTAGAACTGATGGATTGTTCGGGATTGGGACACAATAAATGTACACACAGTATTAACTCGACAAAGATTCATTCAGTGAAGCACGTCACTCGTCTCGCGTCCAGCGTCCAACACGTCTCGTACAGGAATGTACAACCTACACGCCAGAACCGGCCTGGGACGAGATCTGCGCATGCGCACGATCTCGTCCCCTTCTTAGCTTACACAGATACATCTTATACTACAGATAATATATATATATTGTGAGGTATATTTCCAAGCGCGTCTGCGGGATTCAGACGCGTGGTTCTCCACGAACTTTCAGCGAACCTTTTGGACTCTCTCAACCCGGAATTAGAACGATGGGAATAACGAGAGGAGACAAAATGTCAAAACGGGCGCCAGTCCTTTTAACCGCCAAAGGACAAGGTCACACCGTTGAGCCGCGTTCCACGACTAGCTCAGATAACCGCGGAGGCGTGTGGGAACAGGCTATAATGAGCGTACTCAACAATGCAATTGTTTATAAAACACAAAAAATTATATTTCCAAATCATAAATCAAATGTGATCTTTCCCTCGTACATACGAGAGTTTCGGTAGAATTCTGTACACGTGCAGGAGAGGACTCCCACGAGCAAAGATGCTATACAACAAAAAAAAAATGTAACTGACCTAGCGATGCTAATTAACGAAGAGAAATAATAATAATCTTAAGAATGCGTGGGAGACGCTAAGACGCGAGGATCACCCGCAAGCGACG
>NW_021680413.1:292002-320608 GCF_001412515.2 Diachasma alloeum
CTCCCAGACTCGGTGTGTGCGTGCTAGTCGGTGTGCTACTCGTCATCTGCTGTAGTGCCGACTTGTAGTCATTCCCGATGCTCCGCTCCACTCCGCTCATCACGAAGCTCACATAACCCACGGTGAGCGCGATCGACAGAGTTCGAGAGAATGATGAAAAGAAAGTAAATAATAGAAATAAAAAAAAATAAAATGACAATTGTGGCTCTGGGTGATCCGACTCCTCGCTGAGGTAAAAATCCTAATTTTCCCCCCATGATCCGCGGTCAGTTCAGGCGAGGAACAGTACATGATTTTTATCATGTTACAATATATATATATATATATATATATATATATATATATATATATATGAGGACCAGGAGCTGGAGCCATGTTCCAACAAGAACATTAACTGTAGGTCTTGGGCATTGACGAGGATGCTCATCTCTTTCCGGTGACCACTGGATATTATTAAAATTATACCCCAAGTGCCGGCTGGGCGATTTTTAATTATTCCTCAGGGATTAAAAATGTTGGATGATGGTCGATCGCGCACTCTTTCTGGGTTATCGACCGCGAATATATCTTTCGTACTGTTACTACACTTTCGATGTAATTATCCTTCTTCTCTCACGAGCTGTCGTGCGAAGAGGTTGTGCTCCGTTCGCTTAGAATGTACTCTCTATTTATTCGTCTAAAATATAACTTTCATTAATTATGTATTCACACGTTTTTCACTGTTGTCGATCTCCTTACCTCTAATAAAAATGTCTCGAGCACCTTTAGGACACGTATTTTGGGGGAATGTACTCGGGGAATGAAAATTTGCCGACAAACTATGGGACGTGTATTTACAGATGCACGTGGCCCCGCTGACCGTAGGGAATTTGAATCGCGCCCCAAGTTCCCACTAGATGATTTTTAACTTTTTCTTGGGGCATTAAATTCTTCTCACAACTTATGGGACATGTATTTTCAGATGCATGTGGTCCTGACGACCACTGGAAATTTAAATCGTGCACCAAGTTCCTACCCGACAATTTTCAATTTTTCCTCCGGGAATGAAATTTTTCCGACAACTTACGGGAGATGTATTGTCAGCTGCATGTAATCCCGATGACTACTGGGAATTCGGAACGTGCACCATGTCCCTACTAGACAACTTTTCACTTTTCCTCGGGGAATGAAATTTTTCCAACAACCTATGGGACATGTATTTTGAGATGCATGTCGTCCCGATGACCACTGAGAATTTAAATTGTGCACCATGTTCCTAGTTGACAATTTTCAACTTTTCCTCGGGGAATGGAACGATGGATTATGGAATTTTTCCGACAACTTACGGGACATGTATTTTCAGATGGATGTAATCCTGATGACCGCTGGGAATTTAAATCGTACCAAGTCCCTACTAGATAATTTGTCACTTTTCCTCAGGAAATGAAATTTTTCCGACAACCTATGGGACATGTATTTTTTGATGCACATGGTTCCGATCACCAGTGGCAATTTAAGTCGTGCACCAACTTCCTACTAGATAATTTTCAACTTCTCCTTGGGAATGAAATTTTTCCGATAACCTATGGGACATGTATTTGAATTCCCTACTAGGCAATTTTTTACTTTTCCTCAGGGAATGGAATTTTTCCCACAACCTATGAGACATGTATCTTTAGATACACGTGGTCACGATCATCACTGGGAATGTAAATCGTGCATCCTCACCATTTCACCAACGGCTGGAGCTCAATGACCAAGCCTCGAGCCACTAGGGCTTGGTTATCGAGCTCTGGCATGCCAAAGGCTTGCTCGGCACAAGGCTCAGACAGATCTGTCAACCAAGGATCGGTTACCCACCTCACCCCTGAGACTCAAGCCCAGATCCCCATGGACGGACGAACCTCGGGCCAAGCAAGGCTTTTACCACACTTGACCTGTTTGTCCAACACTAGCAATTCCTATCTGGTAGGTCGATCTATCCCTTTCCGATCTCTATAGAATTTGAGAAGAGATCGAAACAAATTCGGGAAAATTCTGCACTAAGAAAAGAATAGGAGAAAAGGGCACTCGTTTTATATCATCACTTTTTTATTTGTTTTTCAATTACGTTTCTGTAATTCCTGTCTTTTTTTTGTATTGTTTCAATCATTGGCATGATCTTTCTTCATAATTTATTTATCCGTTTTTAAACCGTTTTTTTCTTTTTACATTCTCTGATTTTCATTGGACATGATGTAGAATGGTCTGAAATGTAAAAATAAGAAGTTTGGCGACCATGTCTATATGTGAATATGTCCATCGCCCCTTGCCGATGGTCAATTTTTATAAAATTGAGTAATTAAGTGGCTAAAATGATATAAAAAATTTGAAATTTTGTCAGATTATAGGTATTAATGAAGACCAACTCTGTGCACAATTGCAACTCGATCGGTCAAGTAGTTTTTGAGATAAAGCGATTCGTTTTTAAATCGTTTTTCACTAATACCTTTAAAATTATTGGACCGATTGAGACTTTTTTTTCAAAATATTCGTCTTGATGTCCTCTACCTAGATAAAAAAAACATATATACCCGTCCATACAAAGTTTTTGAGATATTTCCCCTTTTCTGTTTTTTCATTAAAATCCTTGTACGCGCGCTATCGACTTGAAATTTGTACAGATCTTCCTCCTGTGATAAGAAAGGTTCGTATTGAAGACGGGCTCAATCGCACCAGTAGTTTCGAAGTTATTCAACTTTTTCTGAAAATCTATTATGTTGAATATCTTAGAAACTTTGCAACCGATTCCACTTTTTTTTTTTTAATATTCGTCTTGATGTCCTCTACCGAGATCAATTAAAACATTAAAACATTTATATTCCCCTTTTTCTGTTTTTTCATTAAAATCCTTGTTTATTTTTATAATCGATACATCTTTATACAATTTATGGGTGATTGGTTTATAAAAACGATGGTTTCAGCGGTTTGTTATTTATTTACACAAAATATGTGGGAAAATATAAATTTTTTTATTATTTAATAATTACACTTGGGCAAAAAATAGGATCTGATAGGATCTTTTAGTGCGATTGATGCATATGCACGATAATTTAAGAATAATTTGAGAAAAAATGGTGATAGCAAGTTGAAATTTGGTATGATTATAGCTCTCATCAAATTGAAGGTTTGTATTTCGGATAGGCGCAATCGACAGCGTGATCACGGAGCTATTTAACCTTTTGATAAAAAACATTCATAGAAAACACACTTCCTATCACAGGGACAGGGAATACGATATGCATCGAAACCACGTCAAATACTCGAGAATATATATTTCTCAACCAGGGAGGTACAATAAAGAAGTCGTGTCTACGTGCGGAATGAATGTAACTAAAACTCAGTTCTCAATTTTAAAAGTTCAAAAGTTCTGAGGGTCAAAGTGTTTCAAGAATTGAATTTTTTGAAGAGTCATTCTTTTCACGAGTTGGACATTTTCAAGATTAATCTTCTTAAGGATGAGATGTTCTAACGTTCGAACGATTAGAGACTCGTAGCTTTTCAAAACAGTTCCAGGAAGAATGTGTGCAAGGAACATGGCAACGTCCAGATCCTCCTTTCTACGAATCCATTCGGAAGCTTACTACCACTGGAATTGGTAGAAATAAACAATAAGAAAGACGAATAACACATAAAGTAGCGGTCATATATTTTCTGCCGGATAGCCTCGGCCCCTGCTTGTTTCAGTCCCTCTTACTTTCGAATGGAAGCTTTGAAATCATTATTTTTTTCGATTCCTCAATTTTGGGTGGAAATGTCTATAAATATCATCAAACATGAAGAAATGAGGTTTTAAAAAAATGTTTGTCTGTGTGTAGGTATGTGTGTGCACATGTGTGTTCGTATGTCCAGAACTGTCTCCACAACTCGAGAATTATTGAGACAAAGATGGTGAAATTCTGGCTGCTAATAGGTATTACTGAGACTCGAATTTGTGCAAAATTTCAGCTCGATCGGTTGAGCGGTTCCTGAGACAGCCTGAGATAGCCATTCTTCGAAAATCATTTTTGCCGATATCTCCTGAAGCATTCGACGGATTCGATTTTTTTTCAAAACACTCGTCATTATGATACCTATTTAATTGGATTGGAAAATGACCATTACACCCCGAGCAGTGTAGTTTTATTCTGGCTTTTTCATTTTTTCGCAAAAATTGCTTCTTTGCACGATAACTCAAAAAATAATCGAGATAGAAACTTGAAGCTTGGTATGATGTGTGACGTATTTTTCAACGACATGCGGAAAATCATGTGCGGTGTCGTCCACTAACTTTCAGCAACCCTTTTGGAATCTCTCAACCCGAATAAGTATGAAGGTGATCAACGAGAGGAACCAAAGAAACAATACCAACAGGGTGCCAGTATGACTCGATACAGAGTATTAATATTTTAGCGCATGCGAAAATAAGAAGTAGTTATAAAAATTCAATATTTTTACTTGATTGGAAAAATGAACCAATATCATATAGCCACAATTTAATGACGAAATATTATCATTCGCGAGAATCACCCGAAGCGCGACAACGCGAAGGCCGCACGAATGAAGAAATTGAACAAAGTTCCAAAATCAAACCCGATAAACGGCAACAAAATGAATGAAATAATTAATATTCAAAAATAAAAATAAACGAATGAGGCCAAAGGCCACTGAGTGTCCCGTCCCGAAGGAAAAAGGCTCGAATTTTAACACTCAAACGGTGTCCAAAATGGCCACCGGAGAAATGAATCGAAAAACCACGCGAGCATTCATAAACTGAATCACGCTCACCGTTTGATACGCGAGAAAGTCTAGGATAAACTCGTCTGGACCCTCAGTACGGCGACGTCAGGAAAAGGCCGGAAAATCCAGGCACACCAAAGCAATAATTGTTTTAGCAATTTAAAGAAGCTCAAAGAGCGTAATAAAACTTTAATTGCGCAGAGCGACTTAATATGGCTGAACCCCAACGAAGAGTCGTCCGTCGGGGCCATACATCGCCCTGAGGAACCTCAAAATCTTTTCTACTCCCACCCCAATCAACCGATGGTGACGCAGGGAATCCGCGTCCCAATGAAATTTGAATTATGAGTTTTCAATTGATAATTATTCAGTATTTATGAGTCCCAGAAAACTGAGACCTGCACCTCGCGGTCGGTGGAGATGATCCGCGTTGAATGGCACATGGGCCAATATAATCCGCGCCTTCCTCGATGCTACAGCATGAGTTTTTTTTTGGGTGGCCTTGCGCCAGCGATCCATCGGTGAGGTAGTGGGGTTCGCACGTAGAGACCTGAGATGCCTGCTGGCGTGCGTCGATCGTCTCTCGCGTCCTTCGTGGTGTGAGTCTCCCAGAGTCTCGTCGGTGTGCTACTCGTCATCTACTGTAGCGCCGACTTGTAGCCATTCACGATGCTCCGCTCCACTCCCCTCCTCATGAAGCTCACGCGTAACCCACGGTGAGCGCGGTCGACAGAATTTGAGAGAATAGTAAAACAGGGAGAAAATAAAAGAACTAAAGAAAATGACAATTGTGGCCCTGGGTGATCCGACTCCTCGCTGTGGTGAAAATACTAATTTTCCCCCCATGATCCGCGGTCAGTTCAGGTGAGGAACAGTACATGATTTTTATCATGTTACAGATGTTAGGTCCTACGGTAGATGTTAGTTTGAGGTTCTGGATGATCGAAATCGGACCCGTACTTTCGGAAATATTCGCCTTTGTATCTGAAACTCTTTTGCTCAATATTTCAAAAATTATTGGTCTGACTACATTTTTTTTTCAAAATGTGCGTTTTGATGTCATCTATCCAGATTCAACAAAATATGGGTACTATCGCATTGAAATTTTTCGAGATATGGTCGTTTTTGTATTTTTTTGATCGGAATTTACTTTTACGCACTATGACATCGTTAAAAGTCAGGGAAATCTTCTGACACTTTGCCTTCTAGTTGGGATTGCCACGAAACATTCCTATATTAAATTTTAGGTCGATATATTTGATAATTCTTGAGATGGAACAGTTTACCCAAAATTCTTGTGAAAAAAAAAGAACGAATCTATATTTCACCGTTTATTTTCACATCAGGATAAGTGAGAAATCCATAATAACATGAATATATTGTTTCTTTTTAAATTCATTCTATAGAAATTGGAGAAAATAACGAAAAGTTTAGATGACCGCCGCCCCACCCTATCCGTACGACTTCTACTGTTTCTCATATTTATATATTCTAATAATTCATTTATTCTGGCTAGATGATTCACGAATGGTCATCATGGGAAGGATGATTTTTCCATAAATAGATAATAATAGCTAAGCCCAGTGGCTTGGCGCAGTGAAAAGTTCATTGCCTCATATGCGAAAGGTTCCGAGTTCAAATCCCGGCCGGGTAGAATGGTGCGATCTAACCATTTAAAGGCTTGATCATCATTGCAGTATACCCTAACTGGGTCGAAGAGATGTAAAACAAGTAGGTAATTGCTTTCAATTATGTCAATTATGGTGCCTGTTTTTGCTAATGAATTAGCAAGATTCTTCCGAATGGATATTGGCCAAAATAAGGCCAAAAAATTCAGGCGTCACTGAAAGATCAGGGACGCTACTCATAGCAACCCCCCTAGCAATCCCCCATAGCAATCCCCTGTCAACCCTGCTAGCAACCCCCCTAACAACGCCCCCACCAACCCCCTAGCAACCCCCCTAGCAACCTCCCCTAGCAACCCCCCCTAAAAATCCTGCCTAGCAACCCCCCTGGCTAACCCTCCCTCACATGACCCTCATAAATCCCCATAAGACTCCTTCAAGACGCCTATAAGACCCTCATATGATCCCCATATGGCCCCCATAAATCCCCGTAAGTCCCGCATAAAACACCCATAAGACTCTCATATGATTCCCATAAGACCCTCTGTTCGGTTTTCCACCGAATTGTTTTTCGCACACGCACACTCACGCACACTCGCTCCTCTCGCATGCTTACATCGCTTCTCAGGACTGACCTGCGCAACCGACTGATCTGACCAGTGGCCTCTCACCTCTGACACCTGAGGCGCCACTTGATGGACAGGTGTCCAGCGAACGCCCTCATTTAAATTGGGGCACGTTTGGACCCACGATTATCGACACCTGCCACCTTGCGGTCTTTCAATCGGCCTCATTTGCATATCGGCCATCGTACTGTGTACATTTCGTTCTGCGAATTATTCTATTGTTACGCGAATTAGTTGCTCTGCGCCATTTAGTTCTTTGAACTGTGTTAATCATTTTGTGACCCGCGCTAATATTCTTGACCTTCTCAATTAATTAAATCTAACAAGTGTAAATATTTGACTTCGATAATTAAATTGACTTTTGTGACCAACGCCACGTGTAGTGATTTCTGGACCTTCTCACGCTCCCGGAAAATCCGTTTTTATCTCGCCCATCGCTTCCTAATTCCACTTAAACCAGATTCGGCATCGAACACCCTCATATGACCCCCAGAAGATCCTCATAAGACCCCCATAAACATGAGACTCCATAAGACTCCCATAAGATCCCTATAAAGGCCTACCTTGCGCCAACCTTGCGTCAACCGTGCGCCAAATTTTTGAGAATAATTCAAAAACTAAAAGCGCAATCGATATCATCTGCGAACTCGGTCTATATAACATAAAAAAAAATATTTCTAGCCCAGATTCAATTGATTCAGATAATTATTTTTGAAGTTATCGTGAAAAAACTGAATCGGTCACATACACACATACACACGCGCATACATACATGCATACGGACAGGGTCTAAAAACATCAAATTCGGACTTCGGACCCCCAAAATAGTCATCTTCACGAACAAAACTGGAAACTTAAATTCGGAGGAATATAATGCTTCCATTCGGAAGCAATAACGATAAAAAAATTTAAAAAAATAATAATAGCTACCGATATTTGTCGTGAAGTATAGGTGGGATTGGCCTTAATATTTCCAAAAAATGGTAATCCTTATGCCTTCATCTTTTGAAAACATACATTGGGATTCATTCGGAAGTCTACTACCAATGAAATTGGTAGAAATGAAAGTAGGAGATGAAAAATACTTGGAGAGTAGCAGTCATATATAATCTAGATTTTAGATTTATTTCAACTATTTTTAAAGGTACAACCCTGCAACAGGATAACCATACATAATTAATACAAACATATCCAATGAAAATCCACGCAGAGGTGCTCCGTCGTTGCTAATTAAAAAATACCAAGTAATCATATGACCTTAAGAGTGAGGGGGGGGGTAGGTTCAACATAACGGGCCTGATAGGTAAGATAATCCAGATTAAGATAAACAAGTATTCAGAGACCAGAGCCCAAGAAATTAAAAGACAGGAGAGCAAGTTCCAAAGTAATGTGCCAATGAGTAAATAAATAATAACTAATAGAATACAAATGCCAAATCAAAAGTCAAAAACAAAAATTATTACAAATTGAGAGGCTAAAGAGGTCTAAAATAGTTCGTTATGAGGTTGACTTTCTGGATCGCGTTAAGAGGTTGCCGAGTGGAAAGCGGATTTCCTGGGAAGCTGGATGAAGTGACAAGGGCTGCGGCTCTGATCCTCAGAGCACATTTGGCAAAGAAGAAAATTTTCTTGGCAGCTGCCAGGTCGAGGGTCTCGAGTAGCAACATCAAGGACTCAATGGGTTGGAGACATGAGCTCGGAAGGCGTAGTAAATCCTGGAGAATGGAGAGCCTATACCCTGAATAGGCAGAACAATCGATGAGAAAATGACATACCGTTTCACCGTCCTCACCATGACACGAAGGACACCGCCCGGAAGGATCCAGCTTGTAGAAGACTTTGTTTAGAGAGAGGGAACAACCAAGATTGTTTGCCAGACGTAGTGGCGATATGATCCTTTTCATCTCCATGGGAAGCCTATAGGAGAGATAGTCAGCAGGATCCGCAGTCGGTTCGCGTGGAGTGGCCAGTTGGCAGAAGCTGGATGCTTTGCAGCTCTCCAGGTCTGCATTGAGATACGATGTCTTGAGGGCTGTGAGAATACGACCCTCCTCAGCTGCCCAGTAGTCCCGGTCTTTGCAGCAGCAATTTACTTGGATACTGATATCAGCAAGCAGCTTTGCCAGCTGAAGTACTGAATTATAGTTCAAGGCCTGACGATGCACGGCAGCAAGGGTCCTAATGTTCATAACAGGTTCTGTCAGGTCCATGAGCCTGAGTAGGCAGATCTTAGGGAGCCTGTGGTCATCCATTCTCAGAACTTTGATGTACCAGCCAAGCGTAAGCTTGACTACTAAATAACCCAGACGCGTTGCCCCCACCTCACGCCTCAAAACATAGCTTGGAGTGTTTCTTGAGAGAAGGAGGAGCCTCTTGAAGTAGGTGGCCTGAATATTAGTTCAATGTTCTCCGCGTAGAGCAGAGCTCAGGCTGGAGCGACATACAGAATAGTGGAAAGCACGATACTCTCAAAAAGTTTCGTTGATGCGAATCATGCGTCTGAAGAGGCCCTAGAGAGAAGTCCCAAAACTGCTTCGATTGCAACCTTGGCTTTCTGCACTACGTGCTGGGCAGATTGACATCCCAGAGCTGACGAAGAGAAGGGGATCCCCAAGTAGATGTAGGAGGACACCGTTTCAACCCTCCCCCCGCGATCTTCA
The DNA here is from genome assembly GCF_001412515.2 of Diachasma alloeum. Lineage (NCBI taxonomy): Eukaryota > Metazoa > Arthropoda > Insecta > Hymenoptera > Braconidae > Diachasma > Diachasma alloeum. Next base: position 301,650 of record NW_021680413.1, read on the forward strand.
GTTGGAAGCGCTGCGATGTAGACAGAGGCCCACCTCTTCTAAAGACCACCACCTTGGTCTTGGATACATTCACTGTGAGGTACTTACTGTGGAAATACCCCTCTAAGTCCAGAAGGATACGATGGAGCTCTAACTGTGACCTGGATAGAATAAGATGGTCGTCGGCGAAGAGAAGCGTAAGCAAGTCATTCTTTGAGTCAATTAAGGGGCCCACATATCCTCTTGCTCTGAGGAAGGAATCAATGTCGTTCATATAGAGGATAAACAGAAAGGAACTCAGGGTCTCACCCTGGAGTACACCCTCTATGATTTCCGTCCTTTCTGAGAGCTTACCCTCAGACTTTACCTGCAGGCTGGCGCGGCTGTAGAGAGAACGTACCACGTTGATGAGCTTGCTGCTCACCCCAAGACTGTACAGCTTCTGCCAGAGGGCCTCATGATTTATAGAGTCGACGGCTCTTTAGATCCACAAACAGGCCATATACTTTGCGTTGTGGTAGTCTCAACTGAAGATGGATCGTAGAGAGCGTGACAAAAATGTTATCCAGGCAGGATCTCCCTCTCCGGAACCCCGCTTGACACTCGGGGAGGATTCCAAGATGCTCAGACCACTCCTCCAGACGGTAACATAACATCTTGGTGAAGATCTTAGCCAGGACATTGACAAGAGCAATGCCTCTATAATTCTCTGGCTTCGACTTGTCACCCTTCTTGAAGATATTCATGAAGATGTCGTGCCAGGCATGTGGGATGGTTTCCTGGTCGAGGATTCTGTTGAAGAAGACCAACATGTAGAGCTTCCAGTTGCTGGGTAGGTTTTTGAAAAATTCCGCTGGAATGCCATCTGAGCCAGGTGACTTCCCTGACTTGGTAGAGGCCAGTACTTTATCCAGTTCCTCAAGCTTGAACGGGGAGTCCAGAAGCTCACAGAAATTACCCAAAAACGATAATTCACATGACCCACGAGGTGAGAAGACCGTTCGATAGAAAGCCTCTCAAATCTCCACACATAGCGAGAGTGATGCAGATCTAAGTCTCAGAGACTTAATGGCTAATCAAAAATCAGACGGGGACTTAGCGTTAGCAATTTTCATGCGGAGAGCGAGAAAATAATCCGATTTTTTCGATTCAATTGTTTTGAAATAATCTCTTCTCGAGTGATCGTATTTGTCAGCATTCAAGGGCAGGAACCCTTGAGCACGGCATACCACCAGAGCCTTTTCCGCTGATTTTTTCGCCTCTTTACAGTCACAGTCATACCAGGGTTGCCGTGGACCACTTTTTGAGGGTGCCGTTATCATTGAGACCATCCCCAGCTGATGACTGGTCTCGATGATCGCTTTCATTAGGTTCTCCAGCAAGATGTCCACCGTCCAATCGGTTTCAGTTACAGTTGTGGGGGAAAACCTCATCAGATCCTGGTAGGGGAGGAAGAGTTCCTAGATCCAAAAGAGCCTAGAGGTTCCAACATTCGGCAGGAAAGTACTATCTTGATAGGGAACTGGTGGATTGAAGAGGTCGAGAATCGTGGGGAAGTGATCCGAGGGTTCAACTCTCAGGTCAACATGAAAGTCATTAATCAAGTCTAGGTTTGACACGTCCATGAAGATAAAATCGATCGTACTGGTTCGTTCGTTTCTCAGAAACGTGACTTCCGCAGGAGTATCACCTGGGGAGCGGCCGTTTAGCAGCACAAAGCCGTTCTCTCTCATCAAATCATTGAGTTCTCTTCCTCTGTCGTCCCAGCCACAGTCACATATAATCTGTCAAATGGTTTCTGTCGCGCTGCTCGTTTATAATTCCTATATCCCTTTTTTAGATTTTTTGTGGCGGTTAGGTGTATAGAGACACAATAATAACTCGTGGTTGTAGAATATAAAGGCGTTGTATTTATCGCAGAGATGTATTTACATCGAATATATAAATCGGACTGAATTCAACTGAACTATTCGTTGGGGAGCGTGCCAGTTTAGATACCTTCTGTTATGGAAGGTTCGAGAACCTTCCAGAAATCTCGTGAGGGGTAAGAACAGAATGACGCCCGTCTCGAATATGACGGTATAGAATATTAGAGACGCGTTAACCAAACTTCGAAACAACAATTCGTTTGTAGCTCGCGCCACATTTTTTTCATCTTTTTGTGAATCTTTTTTGCTCATTTATGCATCCCTCTTTCAACCCTTTTTCATTCTTTTTTCATCCTTCTTTTAAAGTTCTATGTCCTTTTTATATATTTTTCCTATTATTTTCTGAATCATTTCATAATTACCACGAAAATAAAATCTGGAATTTTCATGATTTTTCCATGATTTATTTATCCCTTTTTCAACCCCTCCGTAACCAAAAGTGTTATGCCCCAAAATAACATTATGAAATTCCTCTGTTGATTCAGATAACATGAGGACACGAAAGTGGCACATATTATTCGCACCAAAACGGAATGAAGAAATATAAAATAACGTTGAATATTCGTGTTTGAAAAACCACGTATATCCGACGAATGTAGATAACTGGGGTGCAGCCTCAGCACTTTGCACCCTGACGACTGGCCTTCGCGCGCTGCTGGAGATGTCACCCTATGTCTCGCAGGTGTGCGACGAAGAACAATGACCTGATGCAATCGAATCCAGGAGGGAATAAAAACTCGTGATTTCGTTGCCTCTTGGCCAGTAATTCGACGATACTTTAATTACCTTCTATTACTTGCTACCCGCTTGATACCTTCAGTATCAGACCGAGTTCTTATTTATTTAATATATGGTAAATTAATTGTTTAAAATCATTTCTCAATAAAGATACTTATTTCTATTTTTTATTCGCGTGTGATCTATCCCTTAATCGAACCCAGCCGCTCGGGTCCATTTTATTTTTGGTGGCAGCGTATCTTTTGAGAAGACGGAGACCGGATCAACCACTATCTAATCGCACGGCGATAGAGAACGATATAATATCTGGAGAATTGAACTACCTGAGTGTAGACTGGCCAGCATCTGTAACAACCCTTTCATCGCGGGAGCGAGAAGATTACCATTGTGGTAAACCAGTGGAAACCTACCCTAGTACTTCAGCGTATCAGAAGTTTACTGCTAGTACAGCAGTGAACTACCCTGACAGGAAGGGCTCGTACCGAGATAATAGCTACTCAAATAAGATTATATTATTTTTGGCCAAAAGATAAATAATCAACGATGTCAACTACTGAAGCAAATGGTAGTCGACGAGAGGAATCTGATTTCGAGTCTTACTCCATTTTGGAACCGGGGGTAAGAAGAAATCTATTCAATTCTAACGGGAATATCAACAGAAATGTTAACGTGCAACGGAGATATACCCAATCACTGCATCAAAGTATGTTAACCAGTGTTAATCAGCAACAGGTACAGGTTGACGTTCACCAAACGGATGAAGACGTCTTAACGGACGAGTTACCTGGGGCTGGGCTAGCAAATAGCACGAAGAGAAATGGGGGGGAGAATTGAATTCTCTTTCGAATAATTTGCGGAACGGGGGGTTTTAGTCCTAATCAAACTCCTGGGTGCGATCGTCATGGGACAGGGCAACCCGAAGTGCAACAATCGGGGGAAGAATGACCACCTCGACGTCTCAATCATCTCAGAGGTAAAATTCTTAGTTTGCACGAACAAGTTTCAAATCTCGAGATGAGGAACAAGATTAGAGAAGAGGAATTGAAAGGACTTCTTGAATCTGAGTGGCTTCGTCGAGAGGAGGCCGAAAAAGAAAGAAATGACGTCACAGACCTTCTGGCAGAGTCTTGGATAGAGAAAAATATGCAGAATAGCCGAGAAACCGTGAAGACACATCTTGATTTGAAGGGTGCACTTCAGATGATACGTAATTTCGCGAAGGAAAATCCAGATAAATTGGATTCTTTTTTCAAATCAGTGGAAACCGCTAAGAAGTTAATATATTCAGAACTTCAAGATCTTCTGCTAGAGAGGATTCTAGGGCGTAAACTCGAACGCGCCGCCATGAAGCAACTGAAGTATAGAACAGTTACGTCATTTGTACAACTGAAGACTGAATTGGAATGACATTTCGGGAAAACGAAAAGTCTCGTAGGACTCCAAGCGGAATTCAGTAAGTTAGTTATATCAAGAGAAAATCAAAATGTCACTAAATATGCAGCTCGCACGGAGGAAGTCACTCTAGATTTTTTGAATGGCTTGTTCAGTCTGCGTAGTGAATTCACTGACGGGGAAAAATTAGCCTCTAAAACACTCATGATGACTCTGGCTAAACTTATGTTTGAGCAAGGGTTACGTAGTCAGTTGCAGATTTTAGTACGAGCCCATAATTTTCAAACTCTCCACGACGCTCGCGCGGAGGTCATAGAACTGGAAAAAACTATCTCTGACACTCACAAGGGGAAAGACGAAACTAATAGGGTGACCCAGAAAAACTCCACTGGAGGAAACAGAACTTCTCTGGGTAGACCATCTACTGGGAAATGTTTTACCTGCGGACAAGCGGGACATTATTCGAAAGAATGTCGCAACGGAGGGCAGCGTAGGTCAAGTTTACCAGTTGCGTCAGAAAGACGCAGCTTCAAGGCTTTCGGGACCGTTTGTAAATACTACAGATACACAAATTGAAGAAAAGATTGGGGATACCGACTTCGCAAAAAGTTCCAGTGGAATTAACTGATTGTAAAAATGGTCCTTCAGCTTTCAAATAAAATAATTTAATTGGCAGCAACAATAACAACAATTCAGGCAGAGAGAAGGCAGAGGATGGATAAAGCACTACCAGTTCGAGCGTATCAGGTGATGATGGTGAAACCTTCAAACGGAAGGAAAGATCCCTTCAATAAAATCAAGGGAGTAATAATTGAACCAGCGAAATCTACAGAAATAAAAACGCAGATTTTACTCACTGCAGGAGGATTGAGGTAGCCTACAATGTTCCTGGCAGATTCCCGAGCAAAAGCGTCTCTTGTCAGAAAAGATAAGCTGAATCAGGATATTGAGATCACACCGGGGAGTCGAGTACTGAGAGGAATTTCCAATCAGGATGTCGTAGCCCTGGGAGAAGCTGTTTTGTACTTGAAAATTGGGAGAAAATACCTGGGACATGTGTTTCATGTAGTACCTGAAACTTTCCGTTGCATCGAGGGAATTCTGGGCGAGGATTTTTTGTTTTCACCTAGTTTAACAGTGGAAACAATCCATGGAAAGGCGTTAGTCATCAATGGACATCCATTCGACATATTACAAGATAGAGAACCCACAGAAGTCAAGGCTAGAAGTGAGGTATTGCTTCGGGTACCCACACGTAGCCTAAAGAATGGAATCGTCCGAAAGAAACAGCTTTCATGGGGGAATATCTGACAAAAGCGAAGGACGGTCAAGCGCTCGTTTGCGTAATAAATATGAACGAAAATTACGTTTTTATCGACTTACCGACGGTAAAACTAGAGCAGTTACCATCGAAAGAAGTCATCACGATGCTGAGAAATGCAGAAAGGTGCGAGGGGAAAGATCGCATTAAATTACTGTCTGAAAATTTGAGAATTGATCATCTGAATGAGGAGGAGAGAGAATTTCTTCTGGAGATTTTGGAAGAATTCAATTCAATCGTGCAGTCACCGTGCGGCCACGCAAAAGCCAGTGGAATGCACCTTTATTCGTGGTGGTGGATTTTTGACACCTGCACGAGGCCACGGTTGGTGATTCATTCCCATTACCCAACATTTCTGATATATTGGATCGTTTGGGTAATGCAAAATATTTCTTAACTTTGGATTTGGCCTCGGGTTTTCATCAAATACCCGTCAAAGAAGAGGATAAGTGCAAAACTGCCTTTTCTACACCCTATGGACACTATGAATTCAATAGATTGACTTTTGGGGTTAAGGGCGGGCTTGCAACGTTCCAGAGGCTAATGAATTGCATCTTGGCTGGAATCCAGGGAATTCGGTGTTTCGTTCATCACGATGACGTCGTGATTTTTGGACCAGACCTACGGGAGCATAACAAGAGACTGAGGCAAGTTCTGCAGCCCCTGTAGGATGAGAACCTGAGACTCCAACCTGATAAATGCAATTTTTTGAGGAAAGAAGTTGTATACTTGGATACATATTCACTAAGGATGGTATCAAGACAGATCCTAGTAAAATAGAGGCACTATCGAATTTTCCAGTACCCCAGGATTGAAAGGAAATAATGTCCTTCTTGGGTCTAACGGATTACTATCGGAAATTTATTTAAAAAATTTCAAAAATCTCTAAACCTTTGTCCGAATTATTGAAAAAGAATGTATCCTGGACCTGGGGGAAAAGAGAGCGAAGTGCTTTTAACAATTTCAAGAAAACTCTAACTATAGCGCCAGTCCTAAATCTGGATACTGTAGGAAGTATCCAGATTTCGAGAGGCCACTCCTATTAACTACAGATGCGTCGCAGGGGGAGATAGGTATGGATCTACCAATTGCATATGCCAGCAGGACCTTCAACAAGGCAGAGCAGAACTATAGTACGATAGAAAAAGAGCTATTGGCCATTGTGTGGGGAGTTCTTCACTTTCGACCCTACTTATATGGACGGAAGTTCCCTATAGTTACTGATCACAGGCCCTTAACGTGGATATTTACCGTCAAGGACCCAGGATCAAGACTTGCACATGGGCGAATCAAACTAGAGGAGTATGAGTATGAGGTGGTACACAAGCCTGGTAAATGAAATACCAACGCTGACGCATTGAGTACAATCAATATTGTAACTCGAGCGCAGGCAACGATAGAGACGGAGAGAGTAGTGAACTCGGACTCTGATAGCGGGGTCATTACTCCTGCTGACGATGAAATTCTGGAAATACTCCGAGAATACCACGATATGCCGATTGCTGGTCATCCGGTGTTAAACGAATGTATGCCAAACTGAAACAAAAATGCTATTGGAAGGGAATGAAATCTGATGTGGAGAGATACGTGGGAAGCTGTAAGGAGTAACAACTCAGCAAACTGGGAAAAGCCACGAAAGTACCCATAATAGTCGGAGAGAGCCCTGAAATAGCATTTGAGCAGTGTGCCATGGATATAGTTGGTCCACTGCCTATCACGAATGCAGGAAATAAATATATTCTGACGTTCCAAGATGCTCTGACAAAATTCAGCAAGGCTATTCCCAGTCCTGATCAAGAGGCTAATACAATCGGACGTACGTTCGCAGAGAAAATAATCTGCGAATATGGTACACCACAGGAATCGCTCACGGATCAAGGACCGTATTTTGTGGGGAAAATATTTAAGAATGTCTGCAAACTTTTGGGAATAAAAAAAATTCAGATAACGGCTTATCATCCGCAGACTAATGGCATTGTTGAGAGGTCGCATCGTACCCTAGCGGAGTACCTGAGAGGCATCATACAAGAGGATCAGACGAATTGGGATATGTGGTTACCGTATGCAATGTTTGCATATAATACCATTCTCCCTACAGCTATAAAAATGAGGCCTTTCGAGCTGATTTTTGGAAGACGCGCTGAATTATCGACAGCTCTTAAACAGCCGCCCGGCTTGACTTACTGCTATGATCACTCCGCTCAGGAGCTTCGAGAGAGATTACGTGCAGCTCATCAGGAGGCGAAAGAGACTCTTGTCAAGGCAAAAGGGCAGTCAAAAATTCAATACGATAAAGATGCGGAGCTAATGGACTTCGAAGTTGGAGATAAAATCCTCTTAAAAACGATGTTTTACGACGCGGAAGATCGAAGAAGTTGCCCTAGATAGGTCCCTATGAGGTTGTCGAGAGAAATTCTGACGTCAACTACACAATTCGAAGTGGTAGCAAGCAAAGGACGCAGAGAGTCCATGTGAACCGGCTTCGACCGTTCATAGAAGCATGACTATATGGATCCCTGCCTCGGACGAATCAACCCTTCAAAGACCTGGAATTTTCTTATCTAAGGGATAAGGGATTTTTCATGGAGAAAACAGGATTAATCTTACAATGCGTTTATTCAATCAAACCATTAGTATTAAAGTTTAGTCACAATTCCAAAAGAATTATCGGAGCGTCGCACGTGCCAGTTCCATTCCAGGAAGAAGATGCTTGGATAATCCCAACAATAAAAATTGCAGTGGGGGCATCGCCTCTCACTGTTGTCCAAGAATTGGGGCATGACACGGCTGGGCCACTGGAGCCTCACTTGGCGAAAATTATAAACGTCTTCAATACCAGTCTCGACGTCAGAGCGAATTGGGAGGTCCCAAAGGGCGTTCAGATCCCTTCTACTATCTTTTCTGCATCGCTTGACCTGCTTCTTGAACTCCAGGTTCAAGTACCCCGGGATAGTAGGAGAATCTGATACACTAAAATAGAAGAAAATTAGAAGAAATAGACACTTGGAGAATCGAGGAGAAACTGGATAGTAAGAGAGTGGAAGAGGTATTTGGAATTACCAGAAATTCAAACGTGAATGCTTCTATCGAATGTTTCAAATACGGGTGTTTCCTAATGGAAGGTTTCGGGGATGCAACGGGAGCTCCGAGTCGATTTCACGTACTACTCTTCACAATTCTTCTCGGGGGGTCCAGAGGATGGTGCTCGAAGTTGCGACAGATATAGCAGCGGAGCGCTGATCGACTCATGGAGCCCTCAAGCCGAAGTTGCTTCGTGGAAGAACCAGAGGAAGATGCAGCCTTCGTTCCAGGACGAATCCTGGGGCGGAGTGGACAGACTCGAGTGAGATGTCCAGGTTTGTCGCATTTGAAGCATCTTTTGGGAGCAGATGATGATGGGCGGGGTCCCACTCGACGAGATTTCGTCCGCACACGACAATCCGATGTCTCGAGTTCGGCAAAGAGACAGTTCCTGGAGAAATGTTCAGCTATTCCACACTCGAAGCACTTTCCTTGGTTCATCTTGATGTTTTGGGTTATTATAACCTTTACACTCGAAACGTTGGAGAGGACCATGACCAGGTGGGGGCGACAAGCACTTTTATATGAAAGGATGCAATCGACAAGCATGGTCGCCGTTAAGTCAACGTTGGCATCGTTACTTCAAGTCAACGTAGGCGTCGGGTTCAAGAATCTATGGTTTTGCGAAATCACTGAATTTTGCAATTCCTTTTATAATGCTCATGCTAGTGAGCATGATGTCTCAATAACGGGGGAGGGACATGTGATTAAAAAGTTCATTTATACCCCTGGAATTCATTTTGAACTTATCGGGAGGTTGCATCTGACTAACCAAATACGGAGCATAGTTGCGTCTACGGATGTTTCACCCTGGTTGTTAAGGGCCGATCAGGTTCATCGACACCTGTATCTGGCTAAGGAACTCGCTCGTAGGGCTGGAAAAAGTGGAGATAATTTCAAATTCATTCAAAATAAACGTAGATGAACATCTCATGATATTAAAAGCCATCTACACTGGAGTAATCAGGGATGCTGCAAAAATCAAACGACTACTGACTGACTCCAGGGGGTTGGTGTTGGACACAGGGATGTCCAATACTCTCTTATGCCTATGTGTATGCATCTGGTTCAAAAATTATTACCCTGGTAGAAATACCACTGGTTAACTTCCAAGCATTCGACGTTTTGCTGGCGCATGGAATTCCTGTGCGGACGTCGAACGGATACCACTCATACTGGAGGGCGAAAAACGAACTGATTGTGATACACGGAGCGACACAGCAATACGTGCCAATGACCTAGGGACAATTGCAACGCTGCAAACGGATTCAGTGACAATACTTATGCACTAAGTCTTTACCTATACAAAAGGTAAATGCCTGATACTTGCGTGGTGAAACACCTTCAGCTTCAGGGGCTCACCCTAATAAAAATGAGGAGGGACGACGCATGGTTCTATCTAACTCCAGACCCTGAAGGAGTAGTAATCACCTGTGGTAACAAGGAAGTACGAAATACTCTGAAAGGGGTCGAGAATCCTGGGAGTCGAGAACTTCTGTGAAATAGTTCCCTCCGATTTCACTATAAGAGGACAGAAATCACATCAAGTGATGTTCAGTGCTCATATTCATCCCAGATTGAACTTGACACTAGAGTCACCATCATTGAACTGGAGCAACGAAAATTCAATCTGAGTGGCGTTCAGCTGACCAATATTGGTGGGAATATGAAAGAGCTGGAAGGGCTTCATGTACAACTGCAAGCTGAGAAGAGGAATCTAGATAAAATACAAGTGAAATTCGATTATCGAGAATTTCTCACACACCCTTCACCGATATTCACCGGAGTGATGGTGGTTCTAGCAATCATGATATCGGAAACCATGGCCAGCGCCCAGAAGGGAAACAGCGAACTTCGGAATACCCTAAAAATAAAAAGTATTGAATCATAATTGTAAATTATTAATGTAGAAAAAATTATGTATGTTATGTATGGTATCGATGGAGTAGGGTTGGAAGAGAAAATTTCTGAGGGTAGCAATTTTCTTCCCTGGCGGGGAGGGATGTTATGCCTCAAAATATCATTATGAAATTCCTCTGTTGATCCGGATAATATGAGGACATGAAAGTGGCACATATTATTCGAAACAAAACGGAATGAAGAAATATAAAATAACGTTGAATATTCGTGTTTGAAAAAACACGGATATTCGACGAATGTAGATAATTGGGGTGCAGCGTCAGCACTTTGCACCCCGACGACTGGCCTTCGCGCGCGTCTGGAGACGTCACCCGATGCCGCGCAGGTGTGCGACGAAGAACAATGATCTGATGCAATGGAATCCACGAGGACACGAAAACTCGTGAATTCGTTGCCTCTTGGCCAGTAATTCGACGACACTTCAATTACCTTCTTCTACTTTCTACTCGCCTGATATCTGCAGTATCAGACCGAGTTCTTATTCATTTAATAAATAGTAAATCAATCATTTAAAATCATTTCTCAATAAAGGTACTTATTTCTATTATTTATTGGCGTGTGATCTATCCCTTAATCGAACCCAACCGCTCGGATCTATTACAAAGGATGCACAGGAATCCTTTGCAATCCTTCAGATTCGTCAATTCATTGAGAAAGCTACAAAGGGAAAGACAGAGCGAGAGGGTAAAACAAGAAAAAAAAATCTAAAACAAAAACAAAAACGTTATTGAAATCAAACGGAAATTAAAACAAAAGAAACATTTAACTTAATAGTATATCTTGCGTTGAGTGCCACTGAGGTTTTCGCACTGGGGTTTTCTCACACTCGTTGAAAACCCATGTGGCACTAGGCGTGAACGATATTTTTCTGTAGTGACTTTCACTTTTCCAGTTCAGGGAAGGGTCAATACCAATCCCCGGACTAGGAAAAGTGAAGATCACTACGGAAAAGACATTTTCTGTTCAAAACACTTTCCTAGACCCATGTAAAAGGCACATAACACCAGTGCCTTTTTCGTCCTATTCTATTCTTAATGCCAAATTTCCCTAAATTTTTCTCTATCCCTTCTCTAATCCTACAGATATAGGGAAGAGATAGATCAACTTCCCAGGTACGAAATACTAGTGTTAGTGGAAAAACAGGTCAAATGTGGCACAAGCGTTAGCGGCCTAGCTTGGTCTGAGGTTCGGCCGTCCATGGGGACCAGAGCTTGAGTCTCAGGGATGAGATGGGTAACCGATCTTAGGTTGACAGATCTGTCCGAGCCTCGGGCCGACCCTTTCGCATGCCAGAGCTCGATAACCAAGCCCTAGATAGCGGTGGCTCAGGGCTTCGTCATTGAGCTCCAGCCGTTGGTGTAATTGTGAGGATGCGTGAGTTACATTCCCAGTGGTCATCGGGACTATGTGCATCTGAAAATACATGTCGCATAGGTTGTCATAAAAATTTGATTCCCCGAAGAAACGTTGAAAATTGTCAAATAGGAATTTGGTGCACGATTTAAATTCTCAGTGATCATCGGGATCACATGCATCTAAAAAAACATGTCCCATAAGATATTGGAAAAATTCCCCGAGGAAAAGTTAAAAATTGTTCAGTAAGGGCTTGGTGTACGGTTTAAATTCTCAGTTGTCATCGGGATTATTGAAAATATTTATATGTCCTATAAGTCGGAAAAATTCCATTCCCCGTTGAAAAGACGAAATTTGTCAATGAGGAACTTGGTGCACAATTTAAATTCCCAGTGGTCATCGTGACCACATGCATCTGAAAATACATGTCCGATAGGTTGTCGGAAAAATTTCATTCCCCGAGGAAAAGTAAAAAATTGTCTAGTAGGGACTTGGTGCATGATTTAAATTCCCAGTGGTCGTCAGGACCACCTGCATTTGAAAATACATGTCTCATAGGTTGCCAGAATAATTTTAGTCCTCACGGAAAAGTTGAAGATTGTCTAGTAGTGACTTGGTGCACGATTTAAATTTCCACTGGTCAACGGTAGTATGCCCCTACCGTTTTTGGAGCACTTTCATTTCCCGAAGAAACATTTAAAATTGACTACGAGAGAGCTGGTGCATAATTTAGATGCTCATGGTCATCGAAACCACGTGCATTGGAAAAGACACGCCAGAATCGTTTTTGGGACCCTTTCACTCCTCAATGAATCATTTTAAATGGACCACGAGAGACCTGATGCATAATTTAGATGCCCATTGGTCATCGGGATCATGTACATCTGAAAATACTCGTCCTAAAGGTTATTAGAAAAATTTCATTTTTTAACATATCCCTGAGGATAAGCTAAAAATTGTCTAGTAGGGACTTGGTGTACGATTTACATTTCCTGTGGTGATCAGGATCACGTGCATCGGAAAATACATGTCCCATAAGTTGTCGGAAAAATTTCTTTCGCGAGGACAAGTGAAGCATTGTGTAGTAGGAACTTGATGCACAATTATAGTTCTCAGTGGTCGTCGGGACCACTTGCATTTGAAAATACATGTCCAATAGGTTGTCGGAATAATTTCATTCCTCGCGGAAAAGTGAAAATTTGTCTAGTAGTAACTTGCTGTACGATTTATATTTCTACTGGTCATCGGTGGCAGGTGCATTCGAAAAGACATGCCTCAATCGTTTTCGGGACCCTTTCATTCCTCGAAGAATCATTTTAAATGGACGACGAGTGACCTGGTGCATAATTCACATACCCACTGGTCATCGGGACCACGTTCATCTGAAAATACTTGTCTCAAAGATTGTCGGGAAAATTTCATTTGGCGAGGAAAAGTTAAAAATTGTCTAGGGTTCCCTTAAAAAAATCCCTAGCATTTTTTCAACTCACTTCACGGTATTTGCGATGTTGTCGGACGTTTCTCCGCCATTTTCAGTCAATTTCGGAATCAAATTTCTCAACGTTTATTGGTCCACTTTTAATTTTCAATATAAAAAAATCCGCCAAATGAATATTTTTTTTCAGATTTTTCCCGGAATCTATGATTTTTTTCATATCAGAGGTTAACAGGAACAAAAATTATTACCTAACAGCCTGTATATTTATTAAATTCTTTTTGGATTTTCTATTTTCATTTTCATATATTATTTAATTATGTTCTTCATATGATACGCTAAGTTATGCCCCGAAAAACGGTGACAAAAAACGTTACATGCTTTTTTTAAAGGGATAATCAATTAATTTTTGTAGAAAAGTGTCAGAAAACGCATTAAACGGTTAGTCTGATAACCCCAAATTTATGAGGGAAACCACGTGGGTCAAAGGGGCTCAATGAATATCTGGGCAGTTCCACCCAATATTGTACGCAAATGAGACCTCAAAATTTTCGATAATTTTTTTGCTTCTTTAAACTACTTATATACTTGAGATCGTTAAAAAGTCAACCTCAACGGAACTTCAACTGATAAAATGCGCAGCACATTAATTTTTTTTCAATTTAAAACTTTAATTCACATATATTGTTATTTTTTCCCTTACAAAGGTTTCTAAAAGATGAAAAATTAAAACTAAAGTGGGTACAGCATATGGGTCTGGTAAATTTCATACTGAAGCAGTATGATACATTATGCTGTTTGCATTTTTCGAAAGAATCTATTGAAATATAACAGATTTGAGCAATCTCCAAACCTCATATTTGCTTTTCGTCTCCAAACACACATGGTACGTCAATGAGAGATAAACAATGTATATTTATTTTTAAATTTCGTACAGTATTGAAATAGCAAAATATGAAGGACATTTCTCAATCCTAATCGTAGTATGACCACACCCTACTCCGCACCATCAGAGCCCCACATGCACACTAACGCCAAACTTAGTACCTTGTCCGGTAATAGGGACGATGAGTGACCCTTCAATTTACCTCAACCGCGCGTCAGGAGACCAGGCATCCAGGTAATATAGATATCAGTGTTACATACAGGTCTGGAAACTCCTATGGTGGGGGAAGGCTCCCATAACGGCGACAGATTTTATATTTCACTTGACGGCCGCTAGAGGCGCAACGTGACGAGCGGTTTTTTGTTGAAAAAGCGCGGTTGAGGTTTCAACCTCTCAGTCAATCAATAATATACGTTCCTCATTAACGCAATACTCGTTAAATACTGTGTGAAAACAATGCCCAAAAATCAGGCCCGCTCGCGCGTTTCGCGCGCTCGCTCTTTGGGGTGAGACCGGTAGGGGTGGGTGGAATTGGATGTGACCCATTATGGGGCGAACCAATAACTTCCCGACCGATTCCCATTTATCTGTTCATTCGAACAAAAAACGCAAATTTTGAAATTTCCGTCTTGATAACTACAAAACGGCTGAGACGATTTTACTTGGCATCCGCATAAAATCGAATTATATAAAGCTGCATCGATTGCATGAGCAGGAATCAAATCCCATCATTTTTGTACGTGGAATTATTGAATTTTCAAAAAAAAAAACCTTTTTTTTCATTTTTCACATGTTTTATGCAAATAACTAACAAACTGCTGAGGCGATCTGTCATATAATCTACTCAGTTCTAAGTTATATTGACAGGCATCGATTTAAAGAAAATGATTGGTCAGAAACACAACATTGGAACATGAACTGTCGCAACCTGAATATCTGGTAACCTTGCGCGTTTGAGTAGATTACAGATGGCCCATGATTGACCCAAAGAATAGGCTCTATGGACAATGTGTAACGCTTTATCCTATTGACTGTCGCGTGGAATTTGAAAATTCATTCCATTGGGTTCTTGGAATATAAAATAATATTCAATATCGAATTATCCAGAAGTTTAGCGGAATTTCAATTGCAAAATGAGACTTTTCTAATCACAGCCATTTTTCCAACTCGATTTCTTCAATTTTGAGTTTGTTCAATATTTCTAATTTGAGGAATTGCAGAAAAAATAAATTGAAAAAATTTGAGCCGAGAAATTTTTTTTTACAGAAAATATCTCAATACAATAACTTTTTATAGAAAAATCAAATTCTATTTACTTTTTCCGTATGATATTTTCTATCCAATATGTCAACAGAAATTTTAAAAAAACTCAGACATTTCAATAAAAATCCAATAGAATTTTCCAGCGAATTCGCTAGGATTTTCTGTTACATGTTTTCGTGCATGATTGCATCATTTGCAGATGTGTTATGCCCCACAAAGTGGAGCATAATTACTCAATCATTCCGAAAAATGAGCGAACAAATGTAGCACATATTTCGGAATACAAACATAGAATTAAGCAATTGTATACTTACTCAGAATATACATGCATTATAAAGCGCGTATATTTGCATTAATAAGTAAGCCAGTGGATCATGCATCAGCATTTCCACTGGGCTCAATCGCATGGTATTATCGTAACACCATACAGATATGAGGCAATGGCCAAGACGTCATAGCCTCTCGTAATAAATACTCGAGAGACTGATGGCTCTGGGCCAGTAACTTAACCGATTATCATCGCGGTTCACCTGATACCTTCCGTATCACAATGAACACATTGAATTGTCTTTTTAAGAGTTGAGATTAAACAAAGGATATTATTTAATATTCGTCTCGCAAGTGCTATTTCTTCCGAATTACCGAACCCAACCGCTCGGGACTCTAACAGATGTAACACGAGAAAAACCTCTCATTTGTAAGAGAAGAAACCCAATTTTCAATGGTCTTCTACAAGTTTTTATCAAAAACTTAAAAAACGCCAAGACGAATGTTTCCATAATGTAATAATGAATGTCAGGTTCCATGAGAATGGATTGATTGCAAAAAAATCAAATCACATAGTTTTTTCGTGACCAAAGCAAATTCGTGCGCATGCTCACACTCACACATGCCCACGCATACACATCACCGTATTTCGCATCGAGATAATATGTAGTTTATCAGAAAAAAAATATTGTTGCTTGAATGTTTATCGATTTCGGAAAAAGGTAGTGAACTGCTGAGTCAATGTCTTCCAGAATTCCATAATTTGTGCGTTATATCAAGATTCATTGTTTCTAATAAAAAAACTTGAAATCGAATCGTTATGCACAGAGGAATGGTCTCATTTACAAAAAAACGCAAATTTTCGACTTTTTCCAAATGTTTTTTGGAAAAAACTGGAGAAATACTGAGGTGATCGTTTCCATAATCTAATCAGGTTCAAGTCACATGAAAATACAGCGATTAAAAAAATAGTCAAATCGCAGCGTTGGTTCAAGAGAAATCGTGGCACAAAATCTTGGCACACACACATACATCCACACATACCGACAGGTACCTGAAAAAGGTCAGAAGTGGTTCCAAAGGTCATGAAACGTGGAGAAATGCTTAAATTCTCACATTCAATTTTCGGGGTCATTACAATAACTTCCTCCCTTCGGGTTGGGAAGTTAAAAAAAGAGTGAAATATGCAGTCGCGGGGTGCAAAACAGGTAAAACTGATGTGACTGTGAAGAGAGCTTATTTTGAAGTACCACACAATATTGAGAGAAGAAGAGAATAGGAACAATCCAACCGGAAATTGAAGAGAGGAACCAATTTAAGTATTTGCCATGTAATGTGAGACATTTCCGACCAATTAAAAAATAAATGTTTGTCTAGTAAGTTATCATTTCAGGTCACCACATTTCGGCTCTTTTCATCTATAATTTGATCATTGAGTAACTACCGTTGTCATAGAATGAGGCATTAAAGAAAAGAGAGGTATTCATAAGACAGCTCATATTATAATATGAGCATTCTCTTCAATGTCATTCCTAGTTATTTAGATTTTTAATCATTTTCAGTCTCCGTTATTCTTAATCTAAAAAAATTGACATATATTGAGTCTTCAAAACATGCGCAAGCGTGGTTTTGAAATTCCGAAGGTGCAAGCGTGAATGTGTCCGCTAGTCACGTCGTGCCTTAAGCGGTAACTGCTGGTACTAAGAAATCTATCGCCGGTAAGGGAGCCATCCCCAACCCCGAAAATTGGGGGGAGTTTCCAGACCTGTATGTAAGACCATGGACGTAACATATAGTCAACCCAAGAGTCACCTAAAGGAGTCTTCGTCACCTACCATACTAATTCATTTCCCCTCCCCATTTTCAATCAAGGCCCCCATAGCAGTTCAATCTCCTTCCCTCTATTCTTCATATGTCGCTCAAACCCCGAAATGTGAGCCCATGAAGAATAGAGAGATTCTCCATGTCTGAGCCTCTCCTTTAGTCAATTCTATTTGGGCGTGACTCTCTCTTTCCGTTTGGTGGTATTTCTTTTCAATACAGGATAGGCGTAAGCAACCCGCAGTCTAGAATATATGGCTATGGTGGGGACATATTGGATAAAATCTATACTTTCAGCAGAGAAAGAAGGCGGGGACTGACAAAACTCTCTCTGTCTGTTTGGTAATTTTGTTTCAATACACGACAGGCATAGGGAACCCGCAGTCTACTTATTATATATCTATTTGTTACCAACACATTTTTTGTTTGCTATTATGTCCTGTCGATGTTACTAGGACCACAGTGGTGCCTTTTGAAATATTGAGCACCAAACTTGAAGAGTGGATACGTTAGCCGCTAAACCTCTAATGAGGACTCCATCGAAGTTGACTCGTTCGTGACGGAATAATTGGGTTGAAGGTTTATTTTTGAAATAAATCCATTAGACCAGTCCTTAGGAGAGTACATTAACACTTTATTTATTAAACTTTTTGAACTCTAAAAACTTTAAACTGTGAACCACAAACTCAATAAACTTATGAAAACTCTAATTAAACTTTAATGAAAATTAATTGAAGAGAGAAGCTCGAAAAGTTATCGAAACAACAGCCACGACGGGACTAACTTAACATACCCTTAAAATCCATGGGTTAGCTCTCAAGACCCCCACTAGACCAAAAGTTGCGTTTGATGATATGCTATATGGAGGTGTAGCGGTGGTTCCCGTCACGTGGGACGGGAATTGACAGGAATTGATGGGATGTGATTAGTAAGTTTGATGATAATGCTATATGGAGGTGTAGTGGTGGTTCCCGTCACGTGGGACGGGAATTGACAGGAATTGATGGGATGTGATTAGTAAGTTTGATGATAATGCTATATGGAGGTGTAGTGGTGGTTCCCGTCACGTGGGAAGGGAATTGACGGGAATTGATGGGATGTGATTAGTAAGTTTGATGATAATGCTATATGGAGGTGTAGTGGTGGTTCCCGTCACGTGGGAAGGGAATTGACGGGAATTGATGGGATGTGATTAGTAAGTTTGATGATAATGCTATATGGAGGTGTAGTGGTGGTTCCCGTCACGTGGGAAGGGAATTGACGGGAATTGATGGGATGTGATTAGTAAGTTTGATGATAATGCTATATGGAGGTGTAGTGGTGGTTCCCGTCACGTGGGACGGGAATTGACGGGAATTGGTGGGATGTGATTAGTAAGTTTTTTTTTTTTCCCTACCGTCGCCTACCCCTTCCCTACTGCCTTGCTTGGTTCATCCTCCACCGCATCATTTCCGACTAAGCTACCGGGAACCACGGAAGTTCTCACTCCAAATTCAACTCAGCACGCCGCCTAACCACCTTTAGGCATTAAATAAATTCAAATAGAATTAAAATTTAGAGAGAAAAAATTCCGAT
>NW_021680413.1:321831-335929 GCF_001412515.2 Diachasma alloeum
CGCCGGGCACTCTTACCGACTAAGCTACCGGGAACCACGGAAATTCTCACTCCAAATTCAACTAGACCACAAAATTTCCCATGCCAATATAATTATTTAACATGCGAAAAATTAAATATTCAAATCGTTTTCGAAAATTCGCTATATTCTACAATAGTTTCCATTTTAATATTATATAATTTCAATCACACATATACAGGATTTTCACTTTCAATATAATTTCAATACAATTCAATATGATTTCACTATAATTACACGATAATAATAAAAAAAATATATTTTTTTATAAAAATAACCATATTCAACAAATATACATTTTTTGGAGGTATTATGAATTTTCAACTATTATAAATAACGACTAAAATGAATCTATATCTTCTGGCAATTTAATTTCACTATAAAATATCTCAGGGCTGGAAAAACTATACACGGTATTCTTATGACTAGATCAGTAATTCATTTCTTCTTCTTAATCTACGTTTTTATCACAGAACCAACTTTGAAGTTCGATACTGATACTATGGCGGTATCGCTGAGAGAAGTCGTTACAGTAGACTCTCGATAACTGTCGTCCCGTTAACTGTCGCTATTCTGGGAATTTTTCGGTTTCGAGCGCTTTTTGCGAAAAGTAAACATCCCCCACTCGCACGCCTCGATTCCTTGCAGTTTTCCCTAAACTCCGCCCCTAATCGTGTCACGCGCTCAATTGTTCCTATCTCCATAAACTAACCGAGAAAAACACGAATAAAATAAATCCCCTTTCCACACGCATATTACCACTAGTCCTTTTAAATTTTGGTGAATCGGTGCGTGGAGTGGGGGCCATTTTTAAATGTCGCGTTTGCGGAACTGCGATCGATATTGGTCCCGACGAGCGACTGTTAACGGGAGTCTACTGTCATTGCAACTTGCCAGGTTGAGGATGAATTATTGGTAGATTTGATACAGCAATGCTATTTGGAATATTAGGGGGCCGCTGGAGTCTGATTGATGTAGGTGGAGATGTGTTTATTAGCGGACTTGGTCGGAGATGTTTCCCTTTCTGTACAATTTTGCCTGCATTGGTTGCTGCAGTTCTCATAAACCCACTTTTTGATGAGAATGCAATTTCGTGGATTGCTACAGAAGCGTCATCAGCTATGACGTGACACTGAAGGATAAAAATTTTGTTACAACTTTTTCCAGCAATTTGTGCTCATCACAGAATTGACTTCTCAAAAATGCAGTTGTACGTTCACAAATCACCTTTTTCAATTTTTCAGTGACATTATCGAGTCTTAAAATGCCCTTTTGGTTTCCCTTACATATTCGCTCTACATGTTCGATTAATTGATGTAAATATAATGTCGGATGCACCAATCCTCCGTTGTTGATAATGTCTGCCCATTCATGAGGAGTATTTTCATCAGGGGTGTTTGTCGTCAATGATTTTCTATACTCTTCACAATTGACTTTCATTTCTTTCGCAACCCACCCAGTGATGTAATATGAACCATATTCTTGGATTTTAGTCAGCGGATCATCTATAAAATTGAAGTCTTCCTGCGTTGAGTCATCTTCAATTAATTTTGCTTCTGGGGAATTCCCTCGTAGTAAATTGATATAAAAAGGCTCATCATCATCTTCGTATGAAGATCCAGTAGGGACTCTCAAAAACATACTGACTGCTAGCAAACGGAACTTATGCCTCAAATGTACTGGCTGCGGGTACATATCTCCCGATCTGGCTTGAGAAAATAGGTTTTCGCATGGACGGGATCCGATGCGACATGGCCAGAAATACTCTAACTTATTCGTTATTACTAAATCGTTATGGAGATGGAGGATTGTTGCAGTGGTTAGAATAGCACCGTGTTAAATTGGCTTCCAATCGTTATTTGGTTCGAAACTCAATCCGTTCATGATCCGAATGAAATCCTTCAGTCCTTGTATTCGCTCCAAATTCTGAATCCCGGCCCAAACCCTGTGATTTGTGACGAGCTAAAATGGTAGAAAACTATTTTTGTACCTGACAAAGGAACCATCCAGTCATTTCAGCCTCTCGGGGCACCCCAGAGTTCTCCAAACGTGATAAAAAAATCAAGGTCCGTCCCACTTGTTCGGAGAAAAATTCTGTGGCTAGTCTCACATCCATCTTTTCAAACTGTCCTGGATTGAAATGGACTTGTTTTAACTTATGAGCAACTCTGATGCCCCTGGTCTTATCTGCCACTTGTTGCTCCAGTAAGTACCGAACGTATTCCATGGAAACTCTTCTGGTTGGAAGATTTTCTGCAATTTGATCTTCAGAAGAAAGAATAAAGTCCGTTCGATGCATTTGACACCACATATTTTTCAAAATATGGGGGGGATCAGGGGCAATGTACAATTGCTGATCTTCATTTACTGGATGTGGAAATCTTGAAGTACATTGTTCCCACAAACAGTGGACCCCACGTTGATTCCACATTCCTTGATTTGTGGGACCCATGTCAGATGATAAACAAACCACATTTAATCCTTGAGCATGTAATTTGTGAATGATATCCTGTAAAAATTCGTATAATATAGAGGAGTCCAGTGACTTCAATGTGAGAGCGTAAGCTAGCGGCTGTTTCCAATGGGAGCTGAGACCTCGGGCAATGACAGCTAGTGCATTTTCAGCTTTGCATCCTGCTTCATCCTCATTACGTGCTAGTTAAGGCGTTACTAATTCGATATATTTCTTCAAGCCTCGATCGTAATTAACGCGTGGTCGAATTTTCATTTCGTCGAAGCTCAGAACACACAAATTACCATTTGGTGTCTGGTCTTGCGAGATTTTTTCTCCCAGCCATTGAATCATCTCGTCTGCGTTTCCTGGCTCAAAACGAACGTGGGCAATACGACGAAAAATCGAACTATACGCTGGCCCGGGATATCCTTCTTCTTTTCCCAGATATTTGTATCCATCTGCGCCTACTTTGCATCGTCTACGAATGACCTCCCGTATTGTTTCTTCACTCCAAAGTCTGGTATTGTTGGCGGGATCTTGAAGTTCCAGAAATGAAATTTGATCTGGATACAAAAATTATGCCAGTTTTTTTTCATATTCTCTGCAAGTTTCTCCAAGTACGATATCTCCAATATATTATATGACGATTTCCATGAAAGGTAATTTCTACTATTTTTGGAACATAAAGATTATGAAATTTCGTAAATATTATGGAAATTAAGGTTATAGCGTTTTTTTGCAATCTCGCAAGTCGCGTCCCAGATTATCATTTTCCTCTCTCAATTGCATGAGCTCGTTTTCTCTATCGCTAGTACCCTCGAGAGAAAAACTCCCATCCAGAGAATCTGCATCTGGTTGTTCTTGTATTGTAACAGGTCCGAGTCTTTTTGGCGGATTATCAATGAAGATATCTGGCACAGCATCGAGTCTTAACTTTTTGCTCTTGTTGCGAATTTCTCACTGAGTCTCACTAAAATGTCCCTGTAAATTCAATTGACACTGAAATTGTATCCAAATTTTCGAATAACATTGTTATAAAGCTC
Organism: Diachasma alloeum; assembly: GCF_001412515.2. Taxonomy (NCBI): domain Eukaryota; kingdom Metazoa; phylum Arthropoda; class Insecta; order Hymenoptera; family Braconidae; genus Diachasma; species Diachasma alloeum. The sequence continues at coordinate 325,348 of NW_021680413.1, forward strand.
TACGAAAATTTGAAAAAATTAACATCTTGTTTTGAAGTGTTCAGAAGCCCCAACACCCAAAATTTCCCGATAAAAAAAATTTTTACAATCAAGTACACAATCCAATATATTGTGGAAATTAAATTACGTGAGAGTCTGATTGTATCGAGTCAACGTTATTGTGTAAACGATATTTTTCTAGTGAACGATTATAATATCCCCGGAACAAATGAAAATTCTACGAAAAATATTCTATTCTTTCCGGTCAATGGTGTTGAAATAAATTATGTTCACATCTAATCTAAATGAAGTGCAAAGGAATATTGTTGACCGTGTTTCCCCACAATTTTTAAAGATACATACCTCACATAAAAACACACACTCCGTTTTACATCTCTCGTTAACTGGTAATAAGTTCGCACAATTGTCAATCCACTTTTTACGTTTGTATGACTTTGTTACTAATGGCAGACGATAAAAAAGATAATTCTTTCGGGAAGAATTTCTGCAATTGCTGAGTGCACAAAGTTTTACCATATTATCCCACTACACGACTTGCTCAAACGAAAGGTCACATGAAGAATGAAGGAAATGCCAACTTACCTCGTGGAAAATCTTGCTGCCTAGCTGAAGGCGTTTTGGAAAATTATATGAAAAAAAATTTAAGAATAGGAAATTGGGAGAAAGGGTAGGACCAGAAAGAGACAGAATGTACATCTTGATATCACGTGTTGCAAAGTCTACTGGCGAAAGGTGGAGAAGAGTATAAAAAAAACACGACTGAAAAACAGGGAGGTTGGCTATGTGAGGCCCAACGGAATCGGCTACCTGGTCCCATATGCTCGGGTCACTTATACGACATGCAGGAGGGAAAATCTATGGGAGCAATATTCATGTTCATACATATAAATCCCTACATTTGAGAAGAAACACCTAAACCTTATGACAACAGGTTGAAAATTCATTTTACTTTATCATTTACTTGGTTTCTCTGTTGTAGGAACTTCTTCAGTCGCGATATATGCGTGGAAATCCATTTCCCTTCAGTCATATCACCAATTCAAATAAGAATGCATTGTAGATAATATATTCTCAATAGCCTAAATTATCCATGAACATTTTGATTTTGTCAATAGCTCAGCTGTTCGATAATCGTTAAAATGAAACACCTATGATAAAGAATTCATAGAAACAAATAGTGCATCCACTAGGAAATTTTATTGGCTTTGCTTGGACTTCTATTAAGAATTGTATCACAGTTTTGTCGATTCTCTTGACCAATTCAATAGCTTTTATGTACGTCTCTTTCATAGGAATTTTCAATGGAAAATACCTCCCCTAAAAAATCAGTAAATTTTGATTTTTTTTTCATGCAACATTATTTCATTAGACTGGAGATGAATAATCAGTGTTGCCTCTCAAATTGATTGAACTCTCATCGAAGTCTTTCATCCGATTGTTGATGAAGTTATTGCTTTGTTGTCTGCAATTCTGCAGATATAAAGTAAATAATATTCAAATGAGAGCTTGGAGACAGTGGGGACGGTAGGGAAATTGCGTGGCAAACAGGGAAGGCAGAGAAGCTGGAGTGGGGACAAGAGGAGCTATTGAAGCGACGCCTTGTGTTAGGAGTAGGAAATACTTTCTGGGGACACTTGAGATTACTTTCCTCTATTATACCTTACGTCATGACTTTCCAATCTGGAGCCGCCTCGGGCCCTCACCATAGCGATACAATAAACAAAAAAGTGCTCAAACACGTGTGGACCACATGAAACAGAGAACTTTCGAAATATTCTAGAACTGAGATTTTACGATTTTACGACCGTGACCGTTGATTTATTTGCTCTCTGAGTTTTGAATTTTCAGAGAAAAACTTTCTGTGATGTATTTTGGAGAGCAATAAATTTGGATTAAAACTGAAGTACTTGACATTTACGATTTTTCTGCAACGGTTTTTTCTCACGTTTGTGAAGTTATTTTCGCCCTTTGTTCATTGTTCCTTCTATTCTCGATTTTTCTCAGTATAGTGCACTCAAAGTATCATTTTAAATTATTTTCGATTAATAATTTGAATCTCGCGGACTATTATGGTCGATTTATAGAGCCATCTATGAAAATCAACGTCGGGACGTTACATTGCTTAGCCTAGGGACTTTTGTAAGGAGTCTCGCCATCGCAGTGAATCTTCTTCTTTTTCGCTAATTATCAATTAATGAGGACGATTGATATTCGAACCAGTGTGCTAACAACTGTCCTTAAAATCAATTTTATATTATGTAATATTTGAGGGAATAACGATGAAAAGCGAGAATCGTCATTGAAATTTCATTCCATTGGTAGAAAGTACAAAGTCTCATATTTTCTTGAGTAATAACCCATACAGTAGCGATCACATTTCTTCTCCTAAATAGGCTCGCCTCCCTGCTTATTTTATAATCTCAATATTAAGTCAATACTCTTACCTAAGTGAAATGGGATTAGTATTTCAGTTAATGAGATGATTCTAATTCGCGACTTTCTTCATTTTTCTTATACACGGCATCGAGGAAGTACAAACGTCTAATTGTACGATTTGTACCTCCTTTTTTTTTACCATGGCTTAGCCCTTTATCGGTGGTTCTACCGATTTTTAAGGAATCGGCTCATTGTACGTGTTTCAAGAAAGAGACATTTTGGGAATCATACGTTTCAAGAATAACACGTGTGTAGGAGTAGATGTCTTGTCATGCTATAATATTTTTATCGTGTTGTAGTCAGTTACCAATATCTAGAAAATTAGGCAATTGATATTATCTTTTCAGTAACGAAATATATTGATGATCATACGTATGACATTGTGACGTATTGAGATCGATCAATACGTCGATTTATTTAATAAATACAATTATTATGCCCAAAGTGGGGGACGATGGGAACGGGAAACGAGGTTTCTCATTCCCTTCATCCAAAGATTGCTCAGCAGTCCCACGGTGTCCCATGGACACCAGCGTAAGCAGTTCCACGGTTTCTACAGGTCCAGTTCAGGGTGCTGAACTGTTTGACTGTGTAGGTTTCTATACAAATGAATGCACGAAACCGTATTAGTGAAGGAAACCGTGGGATTGCTTAGGTAAGCATTTTGGGACTTTGACGAGTTTGGACGACTCGGGAAGCACCAGAGTACGTCAGAGTACGATCAGGAGCGAAACAGAGCGGATCTCTGAGCTCAGGCCTTCAGCCAACCAATAACAAAGTCGAGTCAAGGCCCCAAAGTCGAGTCAAGAACCGCGTTATACCGACCCATTAAACACTACCGTGTATAAATTAAAGTTAATATATAGTTATTTTACCAACATCAGTACGGTCGGTTTAATATCGTTAACCCTCCCTCTATCCTTCACTTATCCCTCCGATTGAGCGAACCACCCGTGAGCTCACCGAGACTAGCCGAGGTCGGAGTGAAAACATGAGATTATTAAAGGACAAATAAACTCATTTCGTCACAAGATAAAATGAGAAAGTCGAATAGGTATTGTAATTCTTAATTTTTGTAAGAGGAATTGCTACATATTCATTCAGAAACTTATTACGAATGGAAATGGAAGAAGAAAAATAAATTGATAATGCACAAAATAACGGTCACATAGGTTCTGCCTAATAGGCTCGCAACCCTGCTTGTATTAGTGAGATATTTAATATTCAAGACCAATAAAAGATCTTAAATTTTGTGATCCATCGATCTCAATATAAGACCGTTTTTTTTTCAGCGTACGTTTTACCATTCCAGTACATTTCCACTCAGTACATTTTCATTCAATTTCGTAACGTTGTTGCAGATAGTTTGCAGCCACCTGAGGGCCTCAAACAAGTTCTATTAGAGAAGGGACCAGAGGGCTTTGCCAAGGCTGTTCGTGAGCATAAAGGACTTCTCCTCATGGACACAACTTTCAGAGATGCGCATCAATCACTCCTCGCTACGCGAGTTCGCTCCCATGATCTTCTGAATATCTCACCATATGTTGCTCATAAATTCTCCAATCTTTATGCACTGGAGAATTGGGGAGGTGCCACTTTCGACGTTGCTCTGAGGTTCCTCCATGAGTGCCCTTGGGAAAGATTGACCGAAATGAGGAAAGCTATTCCTAATATTCCATTCCAGATGCTTTTGAGGGGCGCCAATGCCGTTGGCTACACCAATTATCCGGATAATGTCGTCTACAAGTTCTGCGATCTTTCAGTACAATGTGGAATGGATATTTTTAGAGTCTTCGACTCACTAAATTATCTTCCTAATTTAGTCTTGGGTGAGTTTTTGTCTTAATTGATTAGCCTTCCGTCCGCACCTATGGGTCATTCGTGCCCTTGGCAGATCGATGGTTCAAAATTTCCGGAAAATGCAACTCGCTAAAGATTTTAGCCCTGTCTGAAAAATGAGAAAAATAGTTCTAAACCGAATAAGGATTAGAAAAAAATTCTCTATGAAATAAAAAATCAGCAGAAGTGGGACCATCGTCTTTGGCGCGGATCAGAAGATAGAGGATGACATTGATACTAGGCAGCGAAGTGAAAAACTCTGCGCCAAGGAAGTTGGTCCTGCTTCTGCTGTTTTTTTATTCCATAGACAATTTTTTTCTAATCCTTATTCGGTTTCGAACTATTTTTCTCATAGCAATCTGATTGTGCACTATAGCCATTTATTCGACATTTCCGACTTGGTTTTTTTTTATTTGTTTGTATTTTTCAAAAATTTTCACTTTTCAGTAAGAACCAAACAAAACTTTTCCTAGGCGCAATTTTTTTTACAAAAACATTTTTTTTGTTTTTTAGGGAGATTTCATTAATTTTTTCCAAATAAGCAAAGAATTGTCTTCATATTTTGTGAAAATTGTTCTTTAAAATTCAATTCAGCTAATTTTCACAAGATAGAACATACTTCCAATTAACAATTAAAATAGTAGTTCGCGACCCGAAGGCGAGCGACGGTAAAGTTCATATCATCAGGCCATCTTTTTTACGGTGCATGACTTGTACGATATTTTTCATGCTTCTGTATGGCAAATTTACGCCCGCGAAAAACATGACCTGCGCAGAAAAATTGAATTTGCCGCGCAGAGGTATGAAAAGAAACTAATATACACCAGATTAATTATTTCCACCGACTTTTGATTGTTTATCTAAGATTTTCTGACTTACTTTGTTCCTTCCATTTAATTTTTCCTTTAATTTTCTATGGTAATTGTATTCTTTTGAGAGATGAATTGATTTTATTTGCGGAACAACCGAACAAAATGCTTACGTAATGGAACTTTTTATAAAAACATCTGTTTTTTTTCCTGAGATATTACTAATTTTTTCGAAATAATCACAAAATCGTTTTCGTGTTCTTCGCATCTCACCGTAACCCCATGCAGAAATTTTTTCCCCACGAAATTAAAAAGATTTTAACACTTCACCACACAACTTTCGACAAATAGCACTCCTGTCAGATTCCAAACATAAATCATAACCTCACAAACTATCTTCATCTGCAAGGTACGGATAGAGATATGATGAGAAGAAATTTGAATTTTCGGCGAGAAAAAAAAATAGAATACAGATTTGATTTTTGCTTTTACTCTAATAAATGATATCAAATGAGAAAAAATATTTCTCGTGGTTTCTCCATAACAACATGACAACCCACGTTTGAACGCACTGGTGACAACACTTCGAGGTTGAATGTGAGACTCAGTTGGATCGACGCTGCCAACGTTGTAATGTGATTTTCCGACTTTATAATGTGTATCGCGAGAATGCCAATATCAATCTGGCACTATCCCCGTATCTTTTTTACTGTTCATCCAAAAACTACAATAATTACACCGTTAACAAGCTCATAGGCGATTTATGTGTAACTGAGGACACTTTTCCAATTTGTCGTCCCGTTCTTATTATACTGAATGAAAATCATTTAGAGGTAGTGGAGGGGAAGTGCTGTCATGTATAGATACGCAGTGCGCTCGGCCTGAGATGTTGGACCCTTGATGTCAAAACTTTTTCTTGGCCGATACTCTACCGCGTGTCTCGAAAGTGGCGAATTGCCCTGGTATCGAATATAGTATAGTAATTTTTGCTAATAAATTAGCAATATGCTTCCGAATCGTTATTTTGCACATCATTTCCTTCTATCATGTATAATTCATTGTTTATTTGATTATATTAATTATATTTGATTATATTAAGGGGATATAAAGGAAATATGTACACATAGAAATATTGATTTTCTACATGTATTTATAGTTTTTTTCTCTCTGGCGGTATGCCCTTATTTCACCGAAGTGAAATTTGAAAGTCTCTGTGTATTATAGACACAATTATAAAAGTTTGAATTTCGTTCATATTATAATAAATTGGAGCATCCCACTGGGGAGAAAAAATATAAATACGTATAAAAACACAATACTTTTAAAATCCGTCTATGATTTTTGTTTGTGCAAATATTTCAACTAGATGTAATCCAAATTTCAGCTCAATCGGTCTAAAATTGAGGCGCTAGGACGTTCTTATAGATTTTGACCCTTTAGAACCCTTCGAAAATCTCGGAGCTCAATTGTTTCTCACTGTACTTGTCGCCCCTAAATTGAATCAATTTCTTTTGGAATGTTTGGAGTTTTAACCGGAGGTAAAACTCTATGAAAGTTTCCTTTCCACTACACTTATTCCTGCACTGTAATCCTTTTATTCTTGGTCGTCACTCCAACCTCGACTACCTTCGGCGGTGAGCTCACGGGGGATTCGCTCACTCGGAGGGATGTCGTAAAGGATATGAAGGGGATAAGTTCTCAATAATCACTCGCATGCTCAATACTGAAAGGGATGATCTATTAAACTAGTTGTTGATACACGATAATGATCAAAATAGGTTGATATAACGCGTTGCTAAATTGTCCGCGACTCAATCTTGGGACCTTGACCCGATTGTATGGCTTAAGGCCTGAGCTCAGAGATCTGCTCTGTTCTGCTCTTGATCGTACTCTGCTCTCTGGTGAGTCCAGAAAACTCGGTAAAGCTCGTCAAGGGCCCAAGTTGCTTAGCTAAGCAGTCTCACGGTTTTCTTCACTAATCCTATTTTTATGTCGTCAGTGACATGAACTAAAACAGTCAAACAGTTTAGTTCACCTGAACTGGACTCTGCCTAACCGTGGAACTGCTCACCAAGATGTCCAAACGACACCGTGGAATTGCTGACCAGCGTCTGGATGACAGGAAACAGAAATCATATTTCTCATTCCCAACACTCAGACACTCACAGATTTAAAATTATTAGATATAAATCGACCTATTGGTCGATCCCAATACGTTACACTTCCCTGATAAAACTATTGTTATCCTTTGGGATACAATAGTAACAGTTTTCTTTTTTGAGACTTCTTCCAAGTTCAAGCCAGATGGGCCTGTCTTATGCCTGAAGGGCTATGAATTCCCGATCATAAGGGCTAAAAATCCCTGCTTTATGAGCAATAGGTAGATGCAAGTAGTTGCGTTGACTTAATTATTTCATGGTGAAATTTAATCCTAACCCTATCGACCGACCCTTACAACAGATTTGTAGTACATTATTTGGATGAGCAAATGACTCGATACATTATGTTTCAAATAAACCTATGTCCTTGGTCCTGGTCTTCCTTCTGCGTTTGGATCCTGTCGGTTACCACCCACTCAAGTCTCTCCCTGCTAAGTATTGGGGAGCAACTATTTGTTCACCTCAATGTGGTTCAACCATATTCCACCCTTCAGGTGTGGCTCGAGTTACGTGTATTCTAGGCATGAGCCGTCGCTCGTATGCCTGGACAGGAATCAGTTGGTTTTGGAGAATCAGCGGTCCTATGTCTCCCACTGAGGTCAAAGTGTCGACTGAGTAGGTACGATCCGTCATCTCCAGAGGTCTCTCTGGTTCTAGGATCTCGGTGATGGTGGCTGTGGGAGCAGGTCTTGTCGCCCGCACCACTGGTCTCATTGGGATGTATACCTCTCGCGTTGCCTGGTGGGTCGAGTGCTCTGGTAGAGCTCTCTCATGTAATGGTATTCCGGCTACCTGTCTTCGAAGGGTCTCTCGACTCGTCCTGGTACTTGAACATACCTCAATTCCCCGACACAACATAGCGATCTTTGACCATAACGAGAATTTTCATATTATTCCGGTGATTATTCCGAACGTATCTAAGGTAATGCCTGCCAATCCTAATCAGTTTTCTACCCTCGTTATTCACCTATTTGTTATTATTATTTAAAGAAAAAAATTTTCGACGAATAGTTATTTTCCCCCTTTGTTTCTTTTCTGTCATTCTATCTTTTATCATCTCATCATTCCTCCCCTTCTTATTTATGGTTGAGTTCTCTACTATTATTATTGTTCCTTAAAGAATCGACCGAAAATAAGAACTTAACGAGAGAATAATAAAAGATCTCGGTGTTCAAATTTAAAAATGTTCCTAGCCTGTCTCCGGCGCTCAGCCGTATTCTCCGCTCGGATGCGTCGCTGACGATCAGCTGTGGGCGCGTCCGGCGCGTCGTCGCGTTAATACAGCGTTGGGCGGCCGCCTTGTCATGCCGACGCATGGAATTACCCGGAGGTTAAGCAACTAATTTCATGCCTCCTCGTAGCCAACTTCATATGGCAACTCCATTTAATGTTTAATTAATATATATATGTGTATATGTAAATGATAACGGAGTTTACTCTGAACTGTAAATTAAAAATAAACATTTATGAACAGTTATTATAAACAGTTTCTACTCGCAGAAAACTGTCATTAATTTTTAATAAAAAAAAACGTTTCATGAAACCTGGCCAGAGAGCGAGAAATCGGGTTTAACGTTGTGAATTCCCGCGCGTGTCCTCCTTTTTCCTACGGTAATATTTTTTTGTCTACCCTATTTTACCGGCCTCCCTGTTGCTTAGCACCGGGCGCGCGTCGAAATTCCGAAGTTGGTGACTCTCGTGCAGTCAAAACAAAGATAAGGTCTTGTAAGTCCGTTTCTCTTTAAATTATTTCCCAATAATAAAGGAAACGCCACTTAGGCAATTATTTGTACCCTCCCGGTACTCTTTAGAAAAAAAAGCGAGAATTATACTTGAGTATAATCTCCTGTTTATCTGTCCAGGACCCGTCTCGCTGACCTCAAAGGAAAGATGATGGCTCTGGCAGATCGTATGTTACCATGAAAGAGTGGTATCAAATTTCATTCTCAACAGATTTCTTTTATTTATGTACTCTCGTTATTTCTACATTTTTATTAGGACATTTGGGCTTAGACTTGGACCCAATAGGTCTGCCTCTTTTATTCCGAACTGCACTGTTGTTGTCACCAGTCAGCTGTGGGCTGCTAACCGGGGTGACTGACCCTTGAGTAGTGGGAGAAGCGGCGATTAGCTGTGTTATCGGCACACCTCGAGAGGATGAACTGGGAGTTGATGACAGATCACCGGGGATATCACAGATGTCACTATGGGTATTAGAATCTTCTGGGCTAAGCATGTCAAGACTCCACAGAAAGTCATCCATAGGCCAAACTTCACATCACAAAAAACCCAAGAGAAAGCACTGATATAGAGTTAATCGGAAAAAAAGAACCGAAACTCAATGCTCAGTCGAATCTCTGGAACTCGGCAAGCCAATGCAACTTAACAAAAACCCTGAGAACTTAAAATAGTCAATGAAAACCGAGAAAAACACACGGAACCAAATCACCACCGACTAGACTATAAAGCGCCACCTGGCGAACCGCCCACATATAAGAATGTATTTGAAAACGGCTATACCCAACTGGACAACCGAAATATTTACCATCACTGAAGTTGTCAACACTAATCCTGTGACATATAAACTTATGGATTATGAAGAAAGACCAATTAAGGGTGGATTCTATCAAGAAGAATTGACTAAAGTGAAATATCCTGATGTGTATCTCGTTGAAAAAATCATCCGAAAACGTGGCAATAAAGCTTTTATTAAATGGTTGGGTTTTGATAATTCCCACAATAGCTGGAGCAATAAAAGTGATCTATAATTCCTTTAAATGAATGTATGTTAGACATTACAATAAAAACCAGTGTTTATAAACAAAACATTTTTTTTTTAATTTCATTTTTCATAACCATATGGTACAGTGTCAATAGTATTGTAACAGAGTATCGTCTTATCATCATGCCAACTTAATGCTGATTTTGTTGATGTACAGTCTCATGTTTTTTACTCCTGATTAAATACTGAGATTTCACTAAATTCTCATTATCAAAAATTTTATGCCCCAGAGTTGGTCAATTGCGTTATTGTTTAATATGTGGACATACAGCATTATCAGTGTGACACTTGCCAGCGTAACTGGATTATGCTGACCAAGTGATGAAATGTAAACAATCAATATATTATTTAAAAGACGGTTGGGTCTGCACAGAACAGACTTGAATTGGACTCCGACGCGTACAAAAGTCGTAAACTCTTTGTAATCAGTCAGATGACACAGTCATTATAATCATGTAAAAAATTCTCATATTTAAATGCCGATAAACCATTGGTGGGATTTATCCCTTTAAGCCTAGAACCTACTATAATGGTAAGTACCCCCCCCCCCCCCCCCC
>NW_021680413.1:335939-350946 GCF_001412515.2 Diachasma alloeum
ACCCCCCCCGCTGGGTACAACATTTGATGGCAGCGGTGTTCGGCTACAAAGGTCAAACCATTTAAATTTTTAAGTGGACGTACTTAGTGACGTTTGTATTTGAACCAAGTCGACGTAGGGAACGACGTTGCATTTTTGGGTGTGACTGACCGACGGTGCACAGGTCAGGGAACATGTGTCAGCAAATAGTTGAGCGGTCGATGGACTGATCGTTCGAACTTCAGCAGATTGCAGGTTGTAGGTCGATCAACGTAACGTGACTCGGAGATACCTGGGCTACTTGGAGTAGTAGGTACTGTGTGAGCCTACTCGGAAGAATAGATATTGAACGAGCTACTTGCAACAAAGTAGGTATGCTTCAAGTATATTTGTAAATTTTTAACGAGCTACTTGCAGAAAATTAGGCATTGTTCGAGCAGCTTAGGCTAATTAATTCTGGTAGGGGATCTGGACACGTGAGTCGGGATAATTTTCCATTACGTAGATCACCATCGCTTGATTCAATAGTGCCAGGAGCCAGAGAGGAGTTTGCGGGAATATTGCAAGGAATTACCTTCAGAGCAAGGCGGAATTCAACAGATCGGGATTGGTCTGGGGAAAATATACCATGAGTGAGGCAGCAACGGACGGCAGATGTACTTGGTGATTTTGGAGTGAATCTGCGGAGACATTATTCATTTAATTCGGACGATAGTTTATCCGACGTAGATATGAAGTTACCTCACGGATTAAGAGCGGAGAAATTTCGAAAGAGGACCCGGAGGCAATGACCAAGACGAGAATTTGGGAGCTGTGAATGGATTAGCGAACAATGTATCACCTGAAAGACCAACGAGACGTCATGATCAGTTAAGGAGAGACTATGAGGATTTAGTCGCACGACACGACAGGTTGTTAGAGCAATTCAATGCAACACTAGATGAGTCGGAAGAAATGCGAGAAATCATCAACCGACGAAATGAAGAAATTGGTGTAGCACGTGCAGCGAAACAAGCCGCAGAAGTGAGGGCCAGAGCATCAGAAGCAAGAGCTGCAGCAGCTGAAGCGAGAGCTGAAGCAGCAGAAGAAACAGCGGAACGAGCTGAAAGAGGGCAAGACCGGGCGTGGCTGCGGAATCGGCAACGTACTAATTTTGGTGAGGATGATTACAACATCGACGTTACTTTAAAAATTATCAAGAAGTTTGACGGTAACGACCCAATAAAACTGGAGGGGTTTTTGCGAAATTGCAAGTTGGTATTTTCACGTAAACGAGAACGAGATCATCCGTATTGATTTTAACCAATAAATTGATGGATCGTGCTATGCGGAATATGAAATATAAGGACATCTAGACGATGGAACAATTGAAAACGGAGTTAGAGGCTCTGTATGGTACGAAAAAATCTATAGATTCGTTACAGATGGAGTTATCAACTTTGAAACAACGGGAAGGAGAATCTGTTAGCAGCTATGGTTCAAGGACTAAAAGTATTAAAGCGGAATTGGTGGACAAGTTATCGAAAACCAAGGAGACACTAGCTGAGAAACGAACGGTGGAGGATGCCATTAGACAGCTAGCAAAAGCAAGTTTCGAGACTGGATTGCGTGGACAGTTACAGGTGATGGAATGGGCCAGGGCTTTCAAAACACTGCATGAATCAGTCATTGGAACTATTGATTTATCTAAAACAGCGAACTTGCAATCAGAAAAGTCATGAATTTTTTATGGGCACAGGGTAGAGAAAACTTGTTACAGGTGCAACTTGGCTGGTCCTTTTTCAAGAGACTGTCCCACTCGCGAGAGTTCCACAAGGCTTCCTCGAGGAGAGGGGAAGAGAACATCGGTAATGCAGTTTGGAGCTATTTGCAAATACTGCAAATATTCGGGTCACGAGACAGTGGATTGTCATAAGCTGAGAAACAAACTGGGACTATTAGACGATCAGGCGATTCTTGTGGAAAAGAAAGAATCAGGCACTGCGAAACCACGTAATTTTGCAGGAAGTAATGAGAGCTTAAAACTGCCAGTAAGAGCATTCCAGATTTGTTGAAAATTTGTTCTTGTTCGTAAATTGATTTAGAGAGAGAAATTCAATTTCGATTGTTAAAATTTTGTTATCGTTGATAAAAAATTATTTTTATTTTAAAAGGGGAAGAATGTTATTCCGAAATAGATAATCCGATATAAATAGGTTTGTTGAAATAAATGTCGTTTCGATTCAATTGGATAATTACTAAATTTTGCTCTTCATAAAAAGTCATACAGCTATGAAAATTTGGTTGAGCAATAAGAGCTTTAGCTCCATACCTTCCATCCCACTTTGTCGACAGTCTCACATCTTTCTGTTTCCTCACGTTTTCTATAGTTTTCCCGAATATAGCATTATTCGTCAGTTTGAAAAAGTTCTTTTCGAACTCATTATTGGATATATTCCGCAGTTCTGTATTTAAATCGATATATGGTTCGAGCCAGGCAGCTTGAGCAAATTTCAATACGCAATGAATTTTGGTCAGCTGCATTCCCAACTTGAGACATTGCTTCAAATTTTTATAATGTATTCTGTAATTTTTTCTCGGTAATAAAGTTGCTATTAACTTGGGAAGTTTTTTCTGTGGTGGAACAAAATGTTCTGGACAGAGTGGTAAGTCTCTGTGTAATTCATGGAGCTCTCTGGGATATTCCAGGTCAACTTCAAGTATATATCCTATGGGGGAATCATCTGAAATATTATTAACATCAATCAATGATGGTTCTAACCACTCAAATGATCCGTACGGAAGGTACTGAGACATAGCTGCACCGTGCAGATTTGTTTACATCAAAATACATCAAATAACTATTTTCTTTAGCAGAATCAAACTTTCTCCTCATATATTTGTTATTAGCACAGCCATAACGATTTGAACATTGAGTCACCCCTCCACGAATACCCTTTTCAACAAACAGATGCATTTCAATATCCGTCAACAACTCAAGATTCACACCTGTGCATTTAAGCATGGCATCGAAAGCCAATCCAGGTGTTCTGAAATAGTGAAGAGGGTCAAGTTTGTATACAGAGAGAGAACTTTGCCTAAAATTTTGAAAAACATCCGCCAATAATAAGACATCTATCTTTAAGTAATTCTAAGAGAATTAGAATTTAGAGAGAAAAAATTTCCAGTTCACCCAGCCGGAATCGAACCCGAGTCTCCCAGATACGCGCCGGGCACTCTTGCCGACTAAGCTACCGGAAACCACAGGAATTCACTCTCAAATTCACCTCATACACCGCCTAACCTCTTTTAAGCATTAAAGAATTCTAAGAGAATTAGAATTTACAGAGAAAAAATTTCCGTTTCATCCAGCCGGGAATCGAACCCGGGTCTCCCAGATTTACAAGTCAGATTTACAAGTCAGAATATTCACCCAATGATTTAATATTAAAGGTATTCCATACGTTTTGAGCGTGCACATAATCCTCAATTGAAACATCCTCATTATTCAATTTGGAATAAAATTTCTCTCTTAATGGTAATTGCTCCTCTTCCAGTTTATTCCAATATTCTATGTATTCATAGGGAAACACACCCTTTCTAGTTGAAAGAAGAAATTTTTCGATATCATCATCACAAAATTGCCAAGTTATTCGCTTATCTGTATCATTCAAATATGAAGCTAATTTTTCTAAGCTGCTTGCCATCACTCTAAACCAATCAATAAATCGCAACCTGGCTTGGGTACCTTCGATATGTTTTGTAAAAGCGATATATTTTTCTTTATTTAGTGGGAGCAAATGTAATGACCCCGGATATTTAGTAGCTAAAATCTTGATTAAAAAAAAAGAATCTTAACCAGAAAGATGATGAAATACTACTGGAATAACGCGAGAATTTTGATAGTTAATATTGCCTTGAGAATGGGCTGGACCGCGATATTTGCCTGTAAAATGATCATGATCTTGATGTTTCATTAAATTTTCAGTAAAGGGTTTTTCACAAATATGACAAAGCTGTGCTGTTTCGTATTCTAAAATTTGTTCAGACGTAAGAGGTTCCGTTGGAACATTTATACTCAAACAAGTATCTACCTCATGAGCTATTCGTTGTAATTCATCAATGAACCAATCGATACAGTCAGGGTCACATTTGATCTTGAATTCTGATCGCGTATTATCAAAAGCACACTGTAAATAAAATGCAACACTGTGTGGCATATGTTTCTGAGAGAAATTCATCCTCAATTGACTGGAGAATGCACTCAAGATCCGCGTGTACAACGAAAGGTACCATCTCTTTGAATTTGTACTTCTTGAAGTTTAGAATATTCTTTCCTTCAGGTGGCAAAATCATCTTGCAATGATTGATATTAGAGCAGTCAACTTGATGATCGTAGAACGATTTTTCCTTGGAAAAATGACCCAAGCATCGGTCACAAAACCAAATACGATGTTCGAAACTTGTAACTTGTGATCTTAATAATCGAGATAAATTCCGGATACAAGCGAAGTGATAAATAGCTTGCATATCAGGATCTACATGTAAGTTATTGCTGTATAAGAGCAAAGGAATTATTGGCCACTCAGAATCTCATTTGCTCAAGTAGACAGGTACGATATCATCATTTTGTATACCATAAACATTTATCAATAACCCATTCATATGTTCGAACTTGGGAATATCTTTCAATTTCATTGGAAAATCAATCCCTGTATAAGTGAGTTTTGCCTGCATATTTGGTAAGTAGCTGTGGCATATGGGGATACGAAGTCGTTCTATCAGGATTTTGATTCGCAGGATAAAGAGCAGCTATAAGCGACCACAGAAAACAAAAATCATCATTATTCTTCACGTTCATCACTGCTTTCTTTCACCGAATTTTTTTAAGTAATGGTATGTACGTATTCAATCCTGCCGCGAGTGGAACATATCTGTTAATGTTTATCATGAGATAGGTAATTTCTATTAGACTCCATCCAGAATCACGTTCTTTAAAATCGTCTACCTTTTTCATGACGTGTTCAATGAGATGTTCGTTGAACCTGTTTTTGATCTTCGTGGTAGATAAAATGATTTGATTCGTATTGAAGTATTTTATTTCTTCCATGGTTTCACCATCTTTCAATACTTGAAATTTTGCTGCTAGCACACCTTTCACTTTCAAATTTCCTTCTCTCATCAGAGCATCTCTCAGCTGTGCAACTGTTAACGTTCTAGCGTCTTTCAAGAAACTTCTGAGATCTTTCTGTCTCAAATTAATGATAGCCCCCGTACGTATTCTATTATTGAAAACCGATTCCATATCTCTCCATACGACTCTCTCCTCAATTTTTCTTCGAGAAGAATCTCCAATAACTTCACCATATCGTTGCTTCTTCAATTTGAATTTCTCACGACTAGCATGAATCGAGAGGATGGCTGCTTCCAACCGTCGTTTTTCACCCACAGAACAGTCACGCTTTCTCAACAGTTTCCGATAAAGATTTATATAATGATTGCGCCAACGTATCCAATGATCAGCTTCTCGAGCAGATATACTTTGAAGGGCAGTCTCGACAATTCTGATCACCGTCAAGCATGTTCTCGCATCCATCGTTTCTGGTTTCAGAATGATCATTCAAAAAATTTTTGAATAAAATAATTCAATTACTTGTAAGCGACAATGAGCTAATCTGATTTCATACTCACTAGTAAATCAGTTTTCGTTCCTGTAATCTCATGCGATTAGAGTCACTTCTCAGCATGTATTTCTGATAGATTGTCAACCCCCAAAATGACTCTCGTGGACTTCAAAGCCTCACATTTAAAGAGAATAGCAAGGTAAAAAAGTAAAAAATAATTCGCAGAATTGTTTACTATCTGACCTGGAGAAAACATCGAGAATGTTCTATTGAAGACCGAGCTTACGAAACCAATACTTTTCCGCACCCCCTTCCCAAAATCGAGAGGGTTCCTTCCAGGTTCTAACTTTTGAAATCAATACGTTTATTATTATGCATCATCAGTCTTCTCACATAAATTCACATAAAAATGTAAAAAATGAGAAACAATTTGCAAAATAATTTACTACCTGAACTTGGGAAAAAAATTGGGAGGGTTCCATCGAAGTCCCAGCTTACGAAAACAAAACGTTTCTTTTTCCCCCTCCTCCCCCCAAAATTTCTCGCATATTCCATGGTTGAAATATAATTTTGCGTAGTTACAAAAATATACATTCTGAGAATTGTTTATTTCATGAGCGATCTACACGGCGCAGAATTTTCTCGAACGATTTCTAGATCATATAAATACCCCCTGACTCCAATAATGACTCAGTCTACTGTTCACTCCTGCGATGGGTTAATCAACAAAACATAAATAACAGTTGGTGAAGCGCGCATTTTTCCTTGCATTTATAAAGTACATTGACATCATAAAGTACATTGAAATAAATTTTTCAAAATATTTTCAACGTAATATCAAAAAGTAAGTATTGAATTACTCATTTATTTTCTTCTATTTCGAGAAAAACATAAATTACGAAGTATCCTATTTATTTTTTACCCCCGACGGCAAAGATTATATACTCCCTCCCGAGGGAGGGGTATATGCTTTTGACGATCCATAACACGACTCTTCGATATCTGTGTTTGGACGAAACTACATGAAAAACGATTCGAAACAAGCAGGGGTTGACGCCTTTTTGGGAGAGGGCATCTGACCGTTACTTGATGGGTTATAACTTTTTTTTTTTTCGTCAATAAATTGATGGCGGGCTTCCGAATGGTTTGAACCATTTACCAAGATGTCCAGAAAAACTCGAATATCTCGCAAAATACTGAAGCAATTGAGCCCATTTTGAATATCAACTATTGTTATCGTAAGAGGAAAATTCTCTTCAAATTTCAGTTGATATCTTTATTTTTGCATAAGCTACTGTGATTTTTATGAAAAAAAAGATGATTTTCTGTGAAAAAACGGAAAAATGTAGATATCTCGTGAACTTTCATGGGCGCGAATGCATGTGTTGGTTCAAGACATCAAGACGGAACATAAAAAAAAAACAAGACTATCGTTCGACAATGGACCTGAGAATGACACACAGTAATCACCATTGGTGCTTTCAACAGAATTTTTTCATGATATTATAACTTCAGAATCCTTATTTGTTGATAATTATTCTTTATTCCAATTTTTAATCTTTTTTTTTATGATGTTTGTTGACTTTCTTCATAATTTTTTTTTCTCTATGTGCGCGCGTAAATGTAATATCCTTATTTTTATTTTTTTTCTCTGAATTTTTCTTTTCTCCATTCATTTTATTCCCTCTCGTAGCTTCCCACTTCTTTTTCTGCTCTGCAGCTTTGGCTAGTCGCTGTTCTTTGTTCATTAGTGGTTCTTCATTTCTTCGCTTCTTTTCAGTCACTCCAGTTTGCTCATCAAATGTTTTCTTGTCTTCTTCAATGGCATCCCTTTTCCTCTTTCTTTGTTCTTCTGTACAGGTTGTTTCGAAGCAGTACATTATTGAATATCGTTTCTTCATCATCTCTTTGCTCTCTTGAAAATACCATAATGTTTTTCTGAAAGCGTTGATTGTTGAGATCTGAAAAATCATAGAGGGTAAGGATTATATAAAGGTCAATAATAGACTAAAGTTAACCCTGAAGGTCACAAGAACTAGATGTTACAGTTAGAAATAACGAATGAGCGAATTAGGGTCGAAAACGCAGGATCACAGGTAAGAGTTGAAATTAATGGTTTCCAGAGTCAAATGTGAAGGTTAGAAACAATAATTTAAACGACGAATCAGGAGGAAATCCTGGAATCTCCTAAAAATGATTAGATAGTCCTTGAATCTACTCGCATTCTATAGACACTCCTTGAGTTCTCTCAAAATTTCTAAGAACTCATTGAATTTTCTCGAGATTCCCAGATTTTTTTGATAAAAATCTATGAGTTCAATAGATAGCGCTGGCAAGAACTTCGCAAATGACCCCCCATCATGAAATGAAAGACATGTCTATGTGTCAAAAGAAAGGAAGATTTGAAAAGAAATAAAAGAAGAGTCGATTGAGAATTTAATGCCCTCGTTTCCTCGCATTAAAAAAAATGCGATTATTTCAATATGTCTCCCCATTCTTACTCTAAAGAAAGCTTCTCCTTTAGTTTTCTCCATTACTTTCGTCATATCCAAAGTCTGAGTGCTGTCGCCCATCTTTCAATCCAATCTTGATCCCTGTTGAACATCCCACGTTAAATTTTCCGTCCTTCAGTCCTTCAAAATCTTCAATCAAAGAATAAATAATTAATAGTCGCCGAAAGAACACTAACTCAGATATTTAATGAAAAATATGGGTTGAACTGACCAATGTGGGCAATTACAAGCGGGTTAAAGTAGTTATAAATGTCAAAGGTTAATCAACTCAAATCACCTATTTTTTGTTCGACGGTATGATGTGACCATCCTATCTTTTTGAATGCGTCATCTGCCGTGCATATGAGCCCAGCGTAAATGTCAGCATCTCGTTGTGCCATTCTGTCACTGTTTTTAATTCGAATTTTCTATTTTTTTAAATCACTTCTGTGTATATATTTTTTTTTAACAAAAATTCATGGTTTTTCGTTTACCTCCTATATCTTCTTTCTATGACGTCTCTCAGAACTTCTCCCTCTTTCTGTCTTTTCTTACTCTCTGTATTTATCTAAATCTATCGATCTTACCAAAATATTCCTTCCTTCTCTAATCTTTATCATTTACTTTTGTTTGTTTTTTCTGTCAATTTCAGCGTTCTTTTTTTTCATACATAATTCTGAAGTTTGTAGATGAAGTTTTTCTCTATTCAGATTCAACGGAATGATGGAGATAAGTGAAAGTTTGATTTTCATGTTTCTATTGAAAAATTCACCAGTGTTGGATTTTTCCATATTGAATAAGAGGATTAGACACACTGAGAGAAAAAAATTCTAAGAGAAGCTACTGGATAGTAGCAATTCAAACATTTCTCAGACGATGATTTTCTTACCACAAGAACGTTCGATGTTAGCAAGAGCGCAACTGAGTTTAAATGACATCCAGGCATTCTTCATCCAATCTTAAATTTAATTGGTTGTATGACCGATTGTTACAAAAAATTTCATTCCTAACGTAAGAACAATAGTTCATAGTTCAACAATAGTTCAATAGGTCAACGCAAAAGGTAAAAATATCTTTTCAATTATTTACAAATTTTCTCCTAATTAATATTTCTCTGATATAATGGCCTATTCTCTTTATTTTGTTGAATATTCACTTATTTGGATAAGACGTTATTCGAGAGATGAATAGAATCACTTGATAACGAGATAATGAGCTATTTAAAAAGTATCTAAATTTAGATTTTGAGAAAATTGTGCTTTCACATTCCATTGAATATATAATGATCTTGATTGCAAGTTATTTCAAGAGGAAATGTCCAATAGAAATGGAAATGAAAAGCCTTTTATAATTTTTTTTATGAAATTGCTTGTTCAAAAGGTGAATGAAGAATTAAAGAAGATGATTAATTCAAGAAGAAAATGCCCAGTAAAATTTTTCGGAAGTTTATTCAGCATTTAAAAGGGTTTTCCTTCGTGTTCTTGTATAAAATCAGATAAATTGAGAATTAATTAGTTTTAATTATGTCATAACGTGAATATTTCGCGAAATCAGATAATTTTTCATCCTCATTTATTCTCATAATGAACTCATTTTTTTTTATGAAAGATTCATCACATGTGGATTTTTGAAAATCTACATTGAGATCGCTAGCAACTAACCCATTCTTCCCCCAAAAATTACATTCATCCGCAAAAGTAGCCAATTCTCACCCCAAAATTTCTCTATTTTTTTTTTTAATTCAACTAATTGATGAATTGCAATACCCTCGTCTATCTGGCACCTCCCCATCCTCTATCCTCTTTATATTCCTTTAAAAATCTTATCTGTGTGGGTATACCCCTCCCCCGTGTAACCCCCTCCACCGAACGATGGCCCGAAAATTCAGAAAAAACGTTCCTTCCCTTCGATGAAGTGATAATTTTACTGTAGAACCCTCCTCTTGTGGATGAGTTTTTTCACTCGTTCCATTTTTTGGAATTAATTTCAAACTTCTAGGTGCATGTGTATTGGTGCGACCCCCTTCCCCTTATCGATGGTGCAGAAAATTGCGAAAAAACTTTTTTTTATGAAATGATCATTCAATTTCACAATTCACTCCCTGCGGATAGGGGGAAGGGTTCACCCCTCCAAATTTTTTGGGATTTATTTGAAACTTTTAGACGTATGCGTATCCAGCCTACAAGCTCCTTCCCTGTGTCAACGGAAACCAAAATCGGTATTAATTGAGGCAACCTGGAATGAATTATTATTTGAGAGACTGCTCTTCCTGTCACAAGACGAGATCTCTGAATGAGATTTTTCAATCTCGTCACAAGAATCTCAATATTTCCGCTAATCCCTAAGTTTTTTCTGCATCAAACCGAGAGAAAGATTATGATAAGAGTTCGTTTGCTCCTCGAGAGTATTTTTTTCTCTTTTAGAGCAAGGATATTTGTACATTATTCTAAACAACATTTTCTGTTCTTTAGAACAGTGTATGGTAAACCTTTTTCAATTGAATGTTCAACAAGTTATTGAAAATTGTTTTCATTTTTTTATACTATGTGACGCCTCAAAAATGGCAGTTTTTGTTATTCATTGCAGCTTTAGATAAGTCAATCTAATACTCGAGAATACTTGATCCATTCTACTAATGAAACACATAACATTTCATCGTGAATCAATATAACTTATTATTGGAGTCAATATTTATAATCAATTTTTACAGTTCATTTATTTACTTTTCGTTGTAACATAACTTCTGTCATCGCATGACAGTGATTAAATGCTTGCTATCATTATCACAGTTTTTTATCACATTTCACATATATACATAAATGAGGGCGAATCTACTCTCTAAAATGTTCTATTGTTATAATTTGATTAGGTAACAAATCATCAATTTTTCTCCATTCATCGTCTTTAAAAATATAACAATTATATTGTCCAATAGCTTCATTATCAATGGCTCCGGGGTTGATAAAATTCACCACCCCTGCGAGTTCATATGATACGCTCTTAATATTCAACATTTTCGGTAGATTATTCAATGGCACTTTGAGATTATGATCTGAAGGACATTCAAAGAAAAGACGTTCATGGAATACTACAGATTGATTTACATTGTCATGATTTCGGGAGCATTCCAAAATTTGATTTTCAATTTTTGCGATTGTTATATCCAAAATGGTAATGAATTTGTTATAACCATATTCAAACATTGCGTCTATGTCTGGTATGATTACTAATTCAGTCCCAATTACATCAGAACACATGGGACAGTTCAAATGTACAGAATAACTTTGTTCTCCTCTGAATATCTTATTACTCAAATTGACAATATTTTTATTACCATCTAGGACGACATGGTTTCGATGCGACTCTTTTCTGTTGATAAAATATTCATTATGTTCTAGAAAAATATCCAATCGCATTTCATAAATTGAATTATCATCATTATTGTCATTTTGATAAACTTTTCTTATAAATTTCAATGTTCTTTGTTCTGAAGAATCTATCCGATTTCTGACAATTGAGTTAGCTCCATAAGCTGAGACTAGAATTAGTACTAAGCTGTCAAAGCCGCAGGTATTCCGCAGGTCGAATGATTTATTTGTGCGTTGAATGATACCCAAAATGTTTCCATTCATTAACATTTGCATATTATTAATCATTCTCTTGCTGTGGTATTACTCATTGATGTCTAATTTTATTCTTTTATTTTTCGGAAGGATTTGATCGGAAATTATCGTGGGTTTATTCGATATTTGATCTTCATAATTCATTTGAGATGTTTCGTTTTCATCTATCATTTTTATATCGATTTCATCAATATCTTGCTCATTGAACCGGTCATTTGTATTCGTAGGCTGATTCGACATTTCATTTTCATTATGGATTTTAGGTGAATTGTGCTTATCCGTTTCTTTTTCTTTGGCGTTGATTTTATTCATGTCTTGCTCATTGACCCGATCATTCGTAGCATGTAATGCAATAAAAATCGGTTTATGGTCTGAGAAGTATGTTTCATATACTCCAGAGACATAATGCCATACATTGCTGATGAATATAATATCTATTTGCATATTAAAGTCCGTCGTTGATAGTTGAGGTGGCAGCCCACGTACAAAACGATATTGATTCAAACTTTTCTCGAAACCATCATTTGCGTGGAATAAATCATTATTAAAATCACCTATCAATACCTGCTTTGCATCTGAGTTGGTTGCTGTCAATAAATTATCTAAATTTAGCATAAATGTGGAATTTCTGACAGATGGTGACTTGTATCCTGTCACAATTTCTATATCGTCACATTTGAGAAGATCTGTCCAATCTAAATGGGACTTGTTGTGTTCTTCTAATTTGATATGTTTCAAAATTGAGCTCACAATATTTGTATTGTTTCTCATAAATACTAAGATGCCTCTGGCCTGTAATCGAATGGATGAATCAGTTCTGAATATTAAACTGTAACCCTCAAATATAATCTCGTCATAGAGTTTGGTGAATGACTCTGATAATATGAGAATATCTGCTTGTTTGTACCATCTATCACATTCGAGATGTTTAACATTCTTGTTAAATGATCTTATATTTTGATGAATGATTTTCAGCCCATTCGTCTCTAGTTTACTCGTGAATGATAATTTCAACCGCCTCTTATTGAGCTCCACATATTCTTTCGTTAATGGATCGTTTTCGGGTGGTTTCGACGGGGGATGAAATTTTCCTAAAATATAAAGATTTTTCAGACTACATACTCGACTTAAGGCCACATAGAGCAGTGCTCGAGTCAATGGTTGACATTAGCTGTGAGATTGATGCAAACTTCGTGGTATGTCTGTCCTTGACTTTTATGGATGGTCATTGCTTCTGCAGATACAGCTGGGATATTAAGATTTATCCTCTGAATGAGTGTCCAATTATGATCAATTTTATTCTACATCATATAATTCGAAAGAAATCGCCTCTGCTGCACGCCAATCTTCTCGTTGTGGAAATTTATCCATAGCTTCTCCGGCGTTTCTTGATCTGTAAAAGTGATTTTTTCCAATGTTCCACAAGCGCCGTTAACAATACCATCTAAAATGTTGATGTTCGATGTAATCATATATTGAATCCCAAGTTTGAGTTTGATCTTGTATTTCAGGATCTTCAATTTTTTGTTTTCTTTGTTTTCTTTCTTGAGAGATCGAAGGACTCTATTTTTGAAAGATTGTGATCCTTTTCCCAGGAAATCATCTTTGGCGACAGCTTCATGGGATTCCCCGGGATGATTTTTGATTTTCCATTTATTGTATTTGTCCACACTAGCATTGTCATAGTAAAGTCTCATAGCACTCTCAGGAACTTCATCTTTCGACACTTCTCTGCTTTTAATCAACGATACATTTTCTGTAGTCATCATTCCCAATGATAGATTGTTCAGGGCTTCGACGAATATTTTATCATCTTTCTGTCTCATCACTTCTTCTAACTTGAAAAATTTGAATTCTTCCCATAACATAGTACTTGCTAGTGCATTCAGAGCTTCCCAAGTGGGAGGATGATATACGGCTTTATCCATAACAGGTGGCAGTTGATGTACGTCACCAATTAAAATAACGGAAATTCCTCCAAAATTAGATTTTTTTTCCATAATTTGTCGTAATCGAGTGTCAATACGCGCTAGCATGTTTGCTCCTACCATAGACACTTCATCTATGATTACTAACTTCAAGTCAACCAGTTTGCAGCGAATTGAATTTGCGACATCGGCTGACAGTTCCGGCATTTGTCCTCTAAATTCTCGTACAGGTAGTGCAAATGCAGTGTGCAGCGTGAGTCCCTCAATCAAATGAGGTGCCTTTCCACTTGGTGCACACAGTAGAATATATGGTAAGTTACTCTTTTGACCTGGCATTGCATCGAAATATGAAGATAGCAATTGGTAAATCCAATTGATCACTCTGGTTTTCCCAACACCTGCCGAACCACCGAGGAAAATCCTCAACAGTAACTCATCGGTTTTGAAACATTTCAGGATATGCATAACAATTTCTCTTTGTAAAGCATTTAAATCATCGAGCATTTCAAGTGTTTGTTGTTTCGATACTGTTTTTGGTTTCGTAAATCTTATTTTATTTTTTTGTGAACTATCGCCGATGCCTGCTTGGTTGAGAATATCAACTTCTTGATCCTTCTCAACTTTACGTTTGTTGAATTCAACGTCCTCTTCATAATGTTTTTGATGATCCAAAAAAATATCCTCATTTTTATTCACAAAAAAATGCTTGAAATAAAAAATACGCCAAGCACGTCGTTCACAAATCATACTGACTAGAGGGACCTGATATCTCAAGTGAATGAATCCAGTAACACATATGAATGGAAAGGTCGCCATTGGAGATGCTAAATCACAAAACGCCCTCTATAAATTGCCGGCTTCAGAATACACATAGATGATACATACGCTCATATGTCCATGTGTGAGCAGACTTTTATATATCTGTGAGCACTCCTAAACTGGCCATCTTGGAAAAAACTAGCGCCACCAACGTTAACTAGCGTCGCCAATTGCCAATTCAATTTTCAGAAAAAAGTCCACTTGGCGCGCCCGGTTTTGGTGTAAGTCGATTACACTGGGCACTTTCCATCATAGGGCACTGTCTAACACAGTGCCAAAAAGGAGAACTGTGATTGATCACAAACATATCTTAGTTAACACTGTGTCACTCTGCGGCCCTTGATGGAAAGTACTGATTGTTACCGATCAATTCATTAGGGTAGAATGCCTCAGTACTTCATCAGTGGATTGCAACATTACTCAACCGGAGTATTCAAAATCTCGATTGATTCAAATGAATATGGTATTAAAGATTTACATAATTTCCAGTTGATTCCTCGATCGACCGTTGAATCGGGATAATCTACAATCGAATGTTTTTCAAGTAACTATGTCACCAAACT
>NW_021680413.1:351139-351342 GCF_001412515.2 Diachasma alloeum
GTCAGCCAATCATATGTTTTTAATTGATCAGCTGGTCAATTAAAAAACCGGGAGGACGGTTTTCCAAATGGGGTTCACTTGATATCCTCTGTCCCCGTTGAGGTTGTTAGAGTTTTTATGGTTCTCCAAACCCTCTCGGTATTTCCTTTCGAAATACCCTTGAGACTTGG
This sequence comes from Diachasma alloeum, assembly GCF_001412515.2. NCBI lineage: Eukaryota > Metazoa > Arthropoda > Insecta > Hymenoptera > Braconidae > Diachasma > Diachasma alloeum. The sequence goes on from NW_021680413.1 coordinate 351,310, forward strand.
CCAGCATTTTGGCTTGGTCGTAGTAGATAGTAT
>NW_021680413.1:354648-355067 GCF_001412515.2 Diachasma alloeum
CCAAACTTAGGAAGTCCTTGCACGTCCAACTGTGCTCCCTAACTTTTTTGAAAAGGTGCCGTGACCATCAAGTGGTACCAAAATTCCTCCGTCTGAGGAATCCTGTTCCCTCGAAGCAGGCAAATGCCATCCTTCGCCGAGCATCGCTGAGACTGGTCAAGGAGAGAATAACAGCAGCTAAGAAGAACCTGGCCCATCNCTGGTCTAACTCAATTCCTGGAGTTCTTGAACAATCAGCACACGAGCATCAAGTTCACCATGGAAATTGAGCAGGACATATGTCTTCCTTTTCTGGATGTTCCGGTTCGGCGCAACGAGGATGGTACTCTGGGCCACCAAGTATATCGCAAGCCAACACACACAGGCAGGTATCTCAATGCTACCTCCCATCACCACCCCTCCCAGAAACACTCCGTTAT
>NW_021680413.1:355163-359443 GCF_001412515.2 Diachasma alloeum
CCCCCTTCCCCTTCTCCCACCACCACAAGGGAAGGTATATAAGGACTGCCCCCACACATCGGAGCTCAGAATCGGAGCTCATAGCCCTGAAGATGCAGACTGCAATGTTTTCGAAACGTCGGCGCAATGCTGAAACTTAACGCGGCATCCATCCGGAAGCCAACCACGTCATTAATAATGGCCGCGAAAGCCTCAAAACTAAGATCTATGTGTATTCTGAAGCCGGCAATTTGTAGAAGGCGTTTTGTTATTTAGCATCTCCGATGGCGACCTTTCCATTCATATGTGTTACTGGATTCATTCACTTGAGATATCAGGTCCCTCTAGTCAATCTGATTTGTAAACGACGTGCTTGGCGTATTTTTTATTTCAAGTATTTTTTTGTGAATAAAAGTGAGGAATTTCTTTTGGAAAATAGGATCAGGCAATAAAACGTCAACTTGGCAAAATTTTTTCACAATAGTTTTTTTGTGATTTTTTCATAGGATTTCACTCATTTTTGCAAAGCATAACAATCTTTTGCAAAATAATATGGTTAACTAAAACAATTATCCGTTAATAAAGTTTCTCCTCAATTTTTTAACTCTCTATATTTTATTTGGAATTACGTCGGAATAAAATCATCTATAATAGTCTTCGAATGCTTGAATCGCATAACAAAATTTTAAGGAGACTTATGACTGCTCAGATTGGTTTCCCCCAAAGGTACTCAGGTGTCTAACAGTCGTGAAGGGTCTGAGTCAGATTTTAGACACATACACCAACTTTCATCGATTGCTTCAACATATGTATTTCTTAGGGACTTAAGGATTGAACCCGACTTTCTTCAAATAGAATTTTGGTATATATACCTAACATAGGTTCACCACATTCAGCAACTCAAAATCATCTATGTTAAATGAACCAAATATATTACACATGGCATTCTTGTGAAGGAAAAGAAAACGTTTCTGCAGTTTCACCAAAATTAATTTTTCTTCGAATTTTCATTCTTTTTCTCCAAAAATAATATATACACATCTTAAGCGTTCCGCGGCCATCAAATTTTTGAAATAACGGCATCATCAGTGTATATCCAATCATTTTCGTTATCTCTTAATAAGTAAGCATAGTGATCGCAATGAGTAGCACAATGCAGTATAGCACTATTAACATAATAAGAGGGGGAGATTGCGCGGGAAGCTAATAATGCTGCCAACAGAGATTATCGGAGACATTGCCAGTGCTTATGGAGAAGTTTCAGCCGCAAAATTCCGTAGCGGTGACGCATGAACTAATTTTGCGGCCGTACCTGTGAATAAGGCAGGGCACGAGTCCGAGAGTGTCGATAACGGCGTAAAGTGAGCAGAGGTAGAGTGGGGATAGAAATCACGTCAGGGGAGGAATCGGTGGGCTGGGAATGCTGTGAGATGAAAGTTAGAATGGAGTTCAAGGAAACGATATAGTTTTCAAGCGCCGAGTGGCCCCGCAATATTTGCGTTCAATTAAAAATTCATTTTTTCTCTCCCAATTAAGATGGAGAGATGAAACCAGCGGCATTCGATTGAGGATTAAATACTCAATCCACTGACATCAGTTCTATCCCTCCATCCTCCATGGGGGAGTGGAAAACTCGCGGTGAAAGTCACGACTGCGCAGAAGAAAACGATACAGTTTTCAAGCGCTGAGAGGCTCCGCAATATTTGCACCCAATTAAAAATTGATTTCTCTTCTCCTAATGCAGATAGAGAGATAGAACGAACGCCAATCGATTGAGAACGGAATTCTCAATGAATGGATACTGGTTTAATTTCTCAATCTCAATTAGGAGCGGAGAAATGAATTATCAAAAGCGCGGAGTCACCCCGAACGATTCTTCGGCGTCGAGTGGGCCGGAGGGGCTCCACCGATTTGAAAATTGATTTCTCCTCCCCTAATTGAGATGAAGGAATGAAACCAACGCCTATCGATCGAGAATTATATTTTCATTGAATGACAGCCGTTTCATTTCTTAATCTCAATTAGGAGCGGAGGAATGAATTTTCAAAAGTGCGAAGTAACCCCGAACGGTTCTCCGGCATCGAGTGAGGCCAGAGGAGCTCCACCGATTTAAAAATTCATTTCTCCCCTCCTCCCCTAATTGAGATGAAAGAATGAAACTCTTGTCATCTATTGAGAATTCAATTCTCAAGCGATTGGCGTTCGTTCCATCTCTCCATCTTCATTAGGAGAAGAGAAATTGATTTTTAAATGGGTGCAAATATTGCGGAGCCTCTCAGCGCCGTCGTGACTTTCAATGCGAGTTGTCAACTCCCCCGTGGAGGATGGAGGGACGCAACTGGTGTCGGTAGATTGAGTATTTAATCCTCAATCGAATGCCGTTGGTTTCATCTCTCCATCTTAATTGGGAGAGGAAAAATGAATATTTAATTGAGCGCAAATATTGCGGGGCCACTCGGTGCTTGAAAACTATATCGTTTCCTTCAACGCCGTTGTAACTTTCATCTCACAGCATTCCCAGCCCACCGATTCCTCCGATTCTGCTCACTCTACGCCGTTATCGACACTCTCGGACTCATGCCCTGCTTTATTCACAGATACGGCCTTAAACTTAGTTCATGCGCCACCGCTACGAAATTTTGCAGGTGAAGCTTCTCCACAAAGTGGATAGACTAAAGTCATGAAGAATAGAGACCAGGAGGCCGAACTAGCGTTTTCCGATCCGAGACCATACTCGGGGTAATGAAGTGTTATAGGTGGTACTTCAATCGCTTTTCTGAATGGCAGTAGTGGGGGAATGCTGCCTGCGTGGTGTGTAGGTGTATGAAAAGTGATATCAGTCAGTCAGTCTAATGATATCAATCAAAAAGAGATCCATCATGACCAGGAGCATAATTGAATCGACATCAATCGCCTAGGATTTCGGGTGATTTCTACCATTGTACATAAAATTTTTTATGAATGATAAATTAATTGCAAATAGTGAATTTGATGATTAATTGTATATAATATCTGAGATTTAATTGTATATTAAAATTTTACAAACCATTATATGTTGAGGATTAATTGTAATTATCAATTTTATATTTTCTCAACTTATGGAGAATGTAACTAGTGTGATATTTAATTTGAATGATTTACATAAGAATTTGAAAATGGTCAAGAGACCCTCCAATTGGGCAGCAGTCAAACATGATGAATATGTTTTATTTGTGGAAATCTTGGAAAATGGACAAGAGAGGAAGAAAATTGTCATAGACGATTCTCTAAATGCCACAATTTTGTCCAACAACGAAGTCATACCATGGCTAACATGTGACAGAATAAAATCTTTTGATCATCTGGCAACGGTCATAGAATTACTGAATAAGTTGCTTTTTTTATGAATCATTTTTTGTTCCGTAATTGTATAATTTGTGACATGCAATGTGTGTAATAAAAAAAAACATGAAAACCGAAAATTTTGTTAATTGTCGTTTCTTTAATGAGAACAATATAATATTATTATGATAATATCATAATCTTTGATGTTATGTGATAATAAAAACAAGAGACCATATGCCTTATTCCGAACTCTTTCTGCATTTGTACCGGTCTTGCAGTTCGGAAATGTACACACCGTTCTCATTTTTACTCCTCCACATTAATTATCTTCCCGAAAAATGATTTTGAATTTCAAACAACATTTAATAACAAATGAAATTCAGAGATAAACTTTTCTACTAACACAATTGTGCGGAGTACTATATATGTGAATCCCGAGTAACGGAGATGAAGCGCCCTCTTTCACTCCAATGCAACTATTTCAAGGAACCATATTTGGTCGCGTATTCTGAGGAATCGGCCATTACAGTTCAGCCTCCTGGTCTCTATTCTTCATGACTAAAGTAGAGGCTCAGATCCGGGGGTTTGGCCGACCCCAGCGTGAGGCTAGTACGACCCCATGGCAGAGAGGGCGACGCGGTCGATTTCGGTGTCTGGCCGAGTTCGCTATTTCGGTAACTCGGCAGTAGTAGCAGTCCCGCTGTCACAGGGATAGTTTCGATGGGGAATTTATGCCCTCCTCGTGCTCAACATGTTCTCAATGTTTTTCAGGTGATTCATTTGCTGGCTAATTAATATTAAAGAATGAAACCCAGACAGTGTGATGGAGAATTAAATTCCCCATCAANTTTCATCATTTGCTCGTGAATTAAAAATTCACTTCTTCCCTCCTGATTGAGATTACGGGATGAAAAAAGGGCAGTTCGACGGAGAATTAAATTCTCCATTAATTAACCCTCTTTCATCCCTTAATGTCA
>NW_021680413.1:359640-365653 GCF_001412515.2 Diachasma alloeum
TTAATTAATGGAGAATTTAATTCTCCGTCGAACGGCCATTTTTTCATCACTTAATCTCAATTAGGAGGGTCGAGGTGAATTTTTAATTACCGGGAGTCACTATGCGCCACAAAACAATTATTTTTCTTACTGCGCTGTGATTTCCATAACAGTATCTTCCATTTTTTACAGAGATTAAGGGATGAAAGAGGGTTAATTGATGGGTAATTTAGTTCTCCGTCAAACAGCCTTTTTTTCATCCCTTAATTTCAATTAGGAGGGGAGAGACAAATTTTTAATTCGCGGGCGAATGGTGAAAAGTCAGTGTGCGCCGAGAAGAAAATTATTTTTCTCACTGGCCCATGACTTTTGTCGTAGTTTGTATTTTTTTGTTACAGAGATTAAGGGATGCAACGGGAATCGATTGATGGGGAATTTAATTCTCCATNACAGAAATTAAGCGATGCAACGGGAATCGATTGATGGGGAATTTAATTTTCCATCACACCGTCTGGGTTTCATTCCTTAATATTAATTAGTCAGCAAATGAATCACCTGAAAAACATTAAGAACATGTTGAGGACGAGGAGGCCATAAATTCCCCTTCGAAACTATCTCTGTGACAGCGTGACTGCTATTACTGCCGAGTTACCGAAATAGCGAACTCGGCCAGACACCGAAATCGACCGCGTCGCCCTCTCTGCCATGGGGTCGTACTAGCCTCACGCTGGGGTCGGCCAAACCCCCGGATCTGAGCCTCTACTTTAGTCTATCCTCTTTGCTTCTCCATAAGCGCTTGCAATCTCCCCTATAATCTCTGCTGCCAACGCTACCGGTAACAGCCGGAAAAAAGGGAAGAAGAGAGAGAAAGAGAGAGAAACAGACATTATGTTCGTTGCCAACTTTGACGAACAAATCTAACGCTGAGAGAAAATAAAATCGCGAAATATTACATTATGATGGTTGCTATGGCGGATATTTTTATTTATTATTGATTTATCGAGAAAGTAAAAATATCTTTAGAAAGCTCATAGTCAACTTATATAATGTAACTAAGGACGGATTTCGCGAGAAATTCTCGTGTTACGAGAAAAAAAATAAAAACCATTCGGGGAGTAGTTGTGTCGTGTATATTATACGCAACAGCATCGGCCTATGACGTCACACCGGTAAAACGTCAACTTGGCCGATACGCTGTCGCGTATCTTGATTATCCCCCATCGCATTTTTGATAGCTTCATCTATGACTTCATCTCCAATGATAGAATATTTCATATGGTTATCTTCAATTATTTTGAGATTTTCATGATATAATATTTTGCAATCTACATTTTCAATGTCAGTTGTTTCATCGTTCCAGGGATAAAACAATAGAACTTGTTCCCGATAATAATTGTATTTATCTTTTTGCACAGTGTATCCAACATATCTAATAATCTGCATCTTTCTTTTCTTGAACCCTTTAGTTGAATCATCAGACTCGGATGACTTACTGGATTTATACAATTTGTAGACATTTTACGCGCATTTTACGCATTCCTTACGACGGCCATCCCACCTTCTAGGGACATTTATAAAATTTATGCAATTTGTAGACATTTTACGCGCATTTTACGCATTCCTTACGACGGCCATCCCACCTTCTAGGGACATTTATAAAATTTATGCAATTTGCAAGTTGTCTTTTCACGAGTTTCGCCTGCATCATCATCATTGATCTCTTCATCATTGTCGTTATCGCTGTCATTATCGTCACGGTCATTGTCTTCACCATTAGGTTTACTGTCTCGCGATTTTATTGTGTAACAGGCTGCAAAATCAGCCAAGCAAAGGTTACTCACTGTCGATGGTCTTCGTTCATATTTATCTATGATATTTTCATTGTAAGTATCTGTAGAATTTTCATCTAATGAACTTAGATGTTTTGTTGATTTCAGCATTCGTACTCTCTCATCCTTAGGAGAAGTATTCATGAAAATAACTGATCGACTGGATTCACAGAGAGCCAACTCCAATACATGGTATGCTGCTTCCTGTGCGGACATCACATTGCCATTGATGAATATATTCCCATACGTCCTCAATTTTTCTCTCAGAGGTTGATTGTTATGTTTCATGTCATTCGCCGCTTCTCGTAATAATCTTGATAATCCTACGTCGATTTTTGATATGTAATTGATAATGTATTGTGCACAAGCATATGGGTCGAGGACAAATTGAATATCTATATTGGCTTCCAATAGATTCAAAATTGTTGAATTGTAGTTATTTATTGAAACATCACACGAACGTCTTTTAATGAAGAGTTTATCTTTTTCCAATGTCCAGCGGATGGCATTGAGATATTCCTGCTCACTCAATTGCAATTCTCCCAACATTTGATCGAAATCAATGATCAAATTGCTTTTTGCATAAGCATTCATCGCTTCCGTTATCTTTTCCAAACTTCCTTTGATATAGCTCTTTTTCTCACTCGGACTCAGTGGTCCCAAGACTTGAGTGGACTTCATTACGAATTGCGGGTAATTGAATCTGCATTTTCTTGTATTTTTCTTCCCTTTATGATATGTCAGTGTATGTCTATGCTTTTGGAAACCAACAAATGGATTTTGAGAATCCCATTCGCATGATATGTGCGTATCGTGAAATTTACTATCTGAGCAATAGAATCAATATTGTCTGGATCGTATTTAGGTGCGTCATTACACCATAAGAGAGTATGAGTGTGAACCGTGCCCCTGCCCTGGAATTTTCTTCTACTGAAATAGTCCACCACATAATGTTTGTTGAAAGGATCATCTGGATTTTTCAATAGTTTTATGATCTCCACAAATCGATTGTCGAGATAACGGACGACAGACACAGGATCATCTCTTACTAGATCATTCTTAACACATTCGTCAAGTGATGCCGCTTGAAGCAGTGTCATTTTGTTGTTATGTTTCAGTTGATAAAGGAATTGCATCAGCTCTGGACTGTTTGTTTCTGATACGGAGAGAGTCAGGAATAATGTGGGTGTCCCCAGTCGACGAATCATTGCGCGAAGGTTCTTCTTCTTCGCTTCCCAGAATGCAGGAGATGGCCGTACGTTCTTCAAAAAAGAATAACCTTCATCATGGTGAACCATGTCATTAATAAATGTTCTGTTCCTAACTTGACCGGCAGTTATTCGATTAGTTTGTGGCATTTTTCGTACACATATATTGATCGTGGACGGGACTCTCTCTTCAAGTTTCCGTTTTGCCGTGAAAAACATTGGTGTTGGCTGACATGATCTTCGATCGCTATTTCTTGCTAGGAATTTGGATCGTTGAGCATACATCTTCAATTTTTTATTCGGGTCGAAAATTTCCCCTAGAAAAATAGTTGGAAAGCATAATTCGTCTATATTATTTGTCATATGCCAAGGAACTGGATTATTATTCTGACAGGGAGCCATAATGCATGTGTCAGTACATAATTCTGAATTTTCATCAATAATCAATACTTCATCCTGATACGTAGATGGTAGATATTCGTCATCATCAGATTCTTCTTGTGGACATTCATCCTTTTCTGAATTTTCTTCAGCTTCAGATTCTTCTCCACTGTCTTCATTTGAAGTTTTCGCAGATTCAAGATTTTCTGTATCAGTTTCCTCTTCAATAGTGAAATTCAGTAAGAAGTCATCCTTTTTGTCGTACTTCGCGAAAAAAATTTTATCAATCATTATTTCATTCTCCTTGTAGAGTGGTGTAGATATCAGATAGTGTAATGCAGTACATACATTCGCTGGTTTAATCATTTCATAAATATAATTAGATTTATGATCCAAATGTCGCTTGAATTGGATCTGTAATGATGACATGTCATGGAATTTCCTTGGAAGTACATCAACCATATCATTGATTTCTGCATGAACATTAACAACGCTGCCGTGAATGGATAGTTGCGGATTTATTACACAATGGGGTTTTAGAGCTCGAATTTGCATGAATGGAACATACGGTGGCACCATTTTTTCTTCTAGAGGAGATAATGTTTTCAATGCATTTAGGATTGGAGATAATTTCAGGTCGAATGCAGCTGTCTTCGGTATTTTCTCCGCTAGTACATGTCTATGGCAAGTAGTGCATATGTACTATGAACTGTTGTTCTCAATTTTTGAAAAGAAAGATCCCAACTGATTTTCATTCCAATTGAACTTAGCTGAATATCGAGACCGACTGTATTTCTTCATAAATTTGAAGAAAAATAGGTTATCGCAGCAAATACATACTACGTCTGGATAATTCTTGCGATTTTCGATGAAAGTATAGATGAGAGTATATTCTTTCTGGAATTCTTCATTACGTTCCAACCTTGCGTTGATCATCGTTTTATACCGTTCACGGAAATTCCGAATTTCAATTGCTCTGGCTGATTTCATTCTTTTCTTATTCGGCTAAATTAGCAAAAAAGACGATACTCAAGAAAATAATAATTCCCAAACTCCCAACATAATACTCGGCAAATATAATAATTCTGACCGAAAATCCGACGCCTCTAGCGCGACGCAAACGCAAATGAAAGGACCAGAAAAAAAAAACAAACGCAACATAATTCTCGGAAAATACGCGGGCTCATGAGCATAAACGTACACGTGGGAGCTGAAACGACGGACGCAGCACATAGACTCCACGGACGGGCGACCTTGAGACGAAAAACCGCATGAACCGAATTCCAACACCAAACATATGTACGAAACTCACCAGCGAATACGAAGAAACGAACAAAACTTTAATTACAAAAAAATGAAAACAATTAGAAAAATTGAACTCAAACGACCTCGGCGATTCACATGAGAGCAACGGTCGGGATTGATCGTGTGAGCTTCCACCTAACTCAAAACTAACCCTTCCCAAACACCACAAATCCACTAATTGAGCAGTAGTATTCCAACTACTCCTACACAATCCCCGAAAATTCGGTAATATCTCGGCCTGAATCACGAAAATTCTATTGGCCCTATATTATTATATTTCTAACCTAGGGAGGGAAAATAAAGGATCCTCAGCCGCCAGTGCAATTACCAGCCTAGCCGAAGGCGAGGTTGGTAAGCATGCGGCTGAGGATCCTTTATTTTACTTCCCGCGGTTAGAACGCGATTTTCCGTCTCGGCGTAGGCGCAAAGTCAGAGTTCCCTCCCGCTTCGCGGGAGGGAAATGTAACTTTGCGCCCGCCGGGACGGAAAGTTAATTTTTCCCCATCCAATTAACAAAACAGAAAGCGTGAAACGCAAAAGAAAAGACAAAACGAATCCAAAACTACGAAACAGGCGTCAGAGGGTTTTGTTATTGGCGTCGGTTTTGCTAATAACAAAAAAAAATGATAAAAAAAAGGCGTTAGAACCCAAAACCGAAATTCTAATGAATCTAAAATGACTCGAAATCTCTAATTATTGACAAAAATGAATTGACTCGAAACTATTGGCTCGACTAGGTTATTTTCTCTGCGTACTTACGGTTTTTCCGGTAGTTTTTCCGTTGATCTCGCAGCGAGCGAAGAGATTTCCCCAGAATCCCTTACACAACCTACTCCACAACCTAGCGCATCAACCACTGTACCTGAAGAACATCGTTCTCTGAACATGGATCCACCCCTAAGGACTTCCGCCAGAGTAACCCAAACACCAAAGAAAGTTTCGTTCCACTTCCTTACCTAGTCAGGTCACTGGGAGGGGAGTGGTTGTGGCGGCTGAGGCTCAACTAGATCCTAGCGTTACCGATGGAGCTCGCCCTCAGCGCCAACGACGGAAACAATTGCTAGTTCCGAGATCGGACTAGCCTTCACTGAGATTCGCTCTCCAACAGCCATTATCATTCTTACCGCGTTGTTGTCAGTCCACCACAGCTGTGGCGTCTCATCTCTTTTGTATTAAATAATAATAAGTGTTAAGACTGAATAAATATAACTTGTTTATTGTGAACACATCTTCATTTATTTATGGGAGACCTAACTCATCTCCATAGTTACGTCGGCGCTGCCACCATCTCGCTGAGTCCCCCCCCCCCCC
>NW_021680413.1:365665-389550 GCF_001412515.2 Diachasma alloeum
CCCCCCCCCCCCCACACGACGTTCTAGTGTCATGTAGTACACCAGCAGTAATTTCTTCAAATTCATCAAAAAAACTCAATTAATGAGTGACAGCTGACACTAATCATCTGATAATTAACTTCCTAATCAGGGAGTTTGGTTCTGGCAGCCGTACGGGTCGGCCGTGTTTACGTCTCGCTCTCGCCACGCGTCAACGACGTTTTCCCCGCGCGGTCACTGTTTCCTATATTTTCAACCATCAAGTCTAAATACTGATATTCCCCCGATCTTACTTATTTAGCCCTTAATCAGTCATTAAAACATGAGTGGTGGAAACGGTAATTCTGTGAAACCGGTGCGTTCAAAAGATGAAATGTGGGAACTGTTGACATCAATAAGTTTGAACGTTACATCAATCAAAACTACACAGGAACAAATGCTCACGGACTTATCCAATATAAAGACCATACAAAACACCCTAGTTGATGACAACAAAATTTTGAAGACTACCATCAACAAGTTAAAACTGGAATTGGGTAATAAAGAGCGTCAAGAGCGTAGTAAAACTTTGATTCTGTACAAAATTCCCGAAGTCTCGCAAGGTAGAGAGGACGCAATCGCAACGGTCGTGGACAACGTGAGAAACAAGGCTCACCTTCAAATTCCTGATGTCTGTATTGAGCAGGCCTATCACCTTGGTAAACGCTCCCGGAACAAAAACAGACCAATACTAGTAAAATTTGTGGTACCAAGATGGAAAAAACCTTTCTTTGCAAATGCCGGGACTCTCCGAGGCCTGAAAATTACCTTCTACAACGACTTATCCAAAGAGGAGGGAGAAACGAACAAAGCGTTGCTGAAAATCAGATATGAATTGAAAAAACTGGGGATTGTTACTAGTATTAGCGGTAACAAACTGCGTCTGGATAGGAAGCCTCTCCCAGAAATATATCTTAGACCTCTTAACAGCAAACAAACTGGAGCATATCTTTCCTGAGATTATGGCTGCGTGGAAACCAAGAGAATTCCCTGCTACTTCGCCAGGGACCCCCGCACACCCGCCAACTTCCATTACAACCAGAAATACAGTTCCCCCGTCCGTCGCTGATCCAACAAGAGAGAAGGGCAAGAAACTGCAAACACAAGGTGGAGGACGTAGCAGGACCAATTCCAGCAGCTCCGCATCCAGTCGTAATAGCCGAACATCGAACCTCACCTGAACCCCAAGGCTAACACGCACCCAGAGTAAGAATGATGCACAATAACAGTGATCGACTGAAAACTCCTCAAACATCCACTTGCGTCACTCATCATCTAACCCACTACCTACTCCATATACCTCGTGCCCAACCAACACACCAGTCAAATTCCCAAAAATAATTTTCTGGAATGTCCATGGATTTCGAAATTTCTCAGACCTGGCGGACTACATATCGAAAATTGACATTGTCTGCCTCTCCGAAACCTGGCTCCTGTCAACACCGAAGTCTCTACCCTTCTGGCTCACTAACTATTACAAGCTGATGTACGTGGAAGCAACGAAGTCGCCGGAAAAAACCACTGGTCACAACATGGGAGGTCTCGCCATAGCCTACCATCCAGAGATGTACAACTACACGATGATCCACGCCTCGCAAGACGTCTTAGCAGTTAAGTTCCATAACGAATCCTTTGAACTGATTGTGTTATCGTGTTATTTTCATAACGATAGAGATCTCGAAGTATGTCTGGCCTCGTTATCTGTAGCCCTAGAAATTGCACATGTCAAATTCCCAGCAGTGCCCGTGTTTGTCGGTGGCGATTTTAACTCACACATCGGTGAGTCGAATTTATACGAAGACTGTTTACTCACGAACTACGACAATGTAGCTCGCCATCGACTCACACTGTCACCCGGTGATAGAAGAGGGGATAGACTCGTCGAGTTCTGCATGGACAACAGTCTAATAATTCTCAACGGCCGGTTCCCCACTGACACGCCCAGTCAATACACTTTTCACCGCGGTCAGGTGCTTAGTACAATAGACTTCGCAGCGTGTAGTAGGCTCGATCTCGATCATGTTTTAGATTTCTCGGTCCATCAATTTCCGACCAGCTCAGATCACTGGCCAATAGTCCTAACTTTAAACTCCTTTGTTAACTCCGAACATGATTCGATCCCAAATTTACCACGAATTAAATGGAATAAATCCCTTGCACAACAATATTCCCTCGAAATGAGTCTATCCCCTTTTATCACACATTTGAGTGATAATATAGACGATCTGAACTCGAACTTAATCCAATCAATCAAGAATGTCGTTCCCAACCTAGGAATGATAAATACACCCAAACCGACAAACTACGTTTATAAAAAACCATGGTTTGACTACGAAGGTCTCGAACATAAAAGAAACTACAGACGGAGCCTCAGAAAATGTAAAAAATCAAACTTCTCATGTATTCAAGATTTGCAAGTATTCCTCGAGCCCAAACAAGCATTTCTAGCAATTTTAGCATTGAAAGAAAGGGAATATAGAGTAAAAATTACATTAATGTTTGAACGATGCCATGACTCTGAAACATTCTGGCTTACTGTCGACTTTTTCAGAAGAAAAAGTAAACTGATAAATGCTATCTCTCTTGAACAATGGAAATGTTTCCTTTCGAACGTGTACCCCCACGCCGTCCCTCCTCGCTTGAACTCCCGAATTCCTTCAGCTCTGTCCTTGACCATCATATCTCCCAATCTGAAATCCTCCGGAGGTTAAAACACTGCAAAGCTAATAAATCTCCTGGTCAAGACGGCATATGTAACGAATTCTTCAAAAATTTATCTGATAACTGGTGTCTGTACTTAGAAGTATTCTTCAATAAAATATTTAACTCAGAAATAATCCCTGAACATTGGACCATACTGTACACATCTATGTTACATAAGAAAGGTAACCCGTTAGACCCTTATAATTATCGATGCATTTCACTGGTAAACAGTATAGCGAAAATCTTTACACAAATTATTTTCAATCGACTCTATGCTTGGGCGGAAGAAAACGGAAAACTGCCCGAATTTCAATCGGGTTTTCGTAGGCAGAGGGGATGCATTGACAATATTTTTACTTTATCGTCTCTAGCCCAAATACATCTCTCCAAACCCGGTCCCAAAGTTTTTACTTTCTTTATTGACTTCGTCAAAGCATTTGATTCCATAAACCATAATTTACTGTGGCAAAAACTGATATATTTAGGGGTTAGCTCTAAGATTATAAACATTTGTAGAAGCCTTTACGACCGTGTGAAAATATCAGTCCGCACTGATAACGGACTTTCAGAGCCAGTGGAGGTGATACAAGGGGTACTGTAAGGTGAAATCCTCAGCCCCCTCCTGTTCGCTCTCTTCATCGCTGACTTCGATGGAGGACAATGGCATAAGAGGGATTTCTATTGATCACAGAAACGAAATCAGATGCATCGCGTACGTGGATGATCTGGTATTGCTGGCAGACAACCCTCAATCATTTAGAAAAATGATAAAAGTAGCATCAGATTATTTTTCCTCAAACTTACTGAAGGTAAACAAGCAAAAATCGAAAATTTTAATTTTTCACAAAGGCTCCCCGAACAAAACTCTTAGATTCTCTTGTGACGATGAACCCATTGAAATCGTGAATGAATTCCGCTACTTGGGGTGCGTCTTTACCAGCAATGGTACTTTCGGAGCTCAACTCAAAAAAGCCAAACTTGCCAGCCAGAATGCATCGAACGCAATTCTGAGGATCCTCCATGACGCTCGTTCCAACACATGGGATAGTAAAGAATACCTACATAACGCACTGGCGAAAAGTGTTCTCTTCTACGGAATCGAGTGCTGGGGTCTGCGGCATTGGGAGGAGATCAACTCAATTCAAACCAGTTTCTATAAAAAGTTATTATTACTCCCTCCCCGGCTGCCCAAATTACGCGGTTCGCTTGGAGGTAGGCGCCAAACCCTTCTCTAGTGATATCGTAAAAAGTGCCCTTAATTGGAAACAAAAGCTTCTCAAAATGGACGAATCCCGTATCCTGCGAATATGTTATTCTAAACTTCTCACACTATCCCAACAGCCGAACGCGAATTGTAAATATAACTGGTGTTCTCAATTAAACAACTTGACTGATAAGCATTTACCACCCGATATTAAAGCTCTTAAAACACCTTATCTGATTAAAAAATATCGCGACGACATCTCATTGCCGAGACATACATGTTCAAGATAGAAGCAGGCGAACGCACTCCTTCCTCCCCTTTTCTCCGTTCCTCTGGTTTACAGATGGAAGCCAACTCTATCTAAACCTCAAGCTTCCAATAGAAATTATAAAAATCGCCGCACAATGTAGACTACAAAATCCCTTTGCACCGAGACTGTTTTCTAAAAACATAAATATGAGATTCAGCAAGGAGCAATCCTGTAAGAATTGCCAAGCAGCCGTTACCGATCAATTCACTCACATCTACACATAATGTCCAGTATTCGAAAATAAGAGACGTCTGCTTGTTAATAAAACCAAACGCAATCCCAACTCGACTTTCTCCATGCTGAGTCTCTTTAATGCCACCTCTACAGACGAAGTTCTAGCGCTGTATAATTTTTGGGCTAGTATAAATAAGAAAATATGTAATTAATGCTCATACAAATATTTGTTCAATCTTCCACGAAATGCCAACCTTTCTCACCTTTGTACAAGATATGTATCTAAACAAAGTAATAAATTGAATTGAATTGAATTAACTTCCCAATCATTACTCCACTTTATTTCGATCATTTTCATGCTTTTTAGACCCAAAAATGCACATCCACACTGATCTACGCTACATCTACGCTATACCCTAGTCCCCAAATCCCCAGGGCACGCACTCACGCATATACGCACGCACGCACACCCGCAGACACCCCCACACGCGCCCACACACACACACACACACACTGGGGAGTTTGATTAAATATTTATATTGAAATGAATATCGAATTATAATTACCTTGGCCTGGGTTTACTAACATTGGGGAATTAACTTAATTTAATATTGAGATCTGAAATGCGGGATTAGGGTAATCAAATCAATGGGATAATGATTCTAATTATAATCACACTATTATGCAATATATTCTGCATTCTTTCCTATCCAACATTGTTACAAACTTTCAATTACCTATTACCCTTGATCCAGGGGATGGGTAAGGCCAGGCTACTATTTTACATGCGACAAAGCGATGACTAGGTAATATGCGAATGGAAAGAAGGTAGTCGTGTCTACTAGACAAAATAACCAATCAACTAAATACAATCTTCTCTGAAATGATCTGTGTCTTAATAGGGGCAAAAGTGTGTAGGCTCACCGTTGGGGGGGAAGATTTAGGGAAATTATCACTGGGAAAATGGGGGGAAGATACCCTGTACTCACGGCAACTACCAAATAATAATGATGAACACTGGCGCGCTGGTCAGGTCTTCCACTGGATAAATAATTAAGTGGATTCTCCGTTCCTTTTCATAGATCCTGGGCACGGTAAATCTCCAGACCATAACTTCAAGTTCTTGGTACAGGGCCTCTTGGTCCAACCAGAATATTTCTTGGGACGTTTTAATAATACTTCTGAACTAATAACTGTCGGGACGAGTGTGTCCTCCTTTTTCTCTCCGGACCTCTTTCGCCGTTCCTCGGCTACTATCGTCCATCATATTCGCCTTTCCTCGTCAACATGACATCTAGGGAGCGCGGCGGTGCGGGGAACGTCTCATAGTGTGACAGCGAGACGATTTGTCATCCTTCCTCCTATAATTTCTCTTTTACTTTCTGTTGTATTCTTCATTCGAAAGGGCATCTGGGGACGTTCGAGCTCTATCTTCGGGGTAGTTCGTCTTCGGGTTCTGCTGCTCTCTCGGTCTGCTTCGGGTTAAGGTGAGGGGAGGGAATATCGGGACAATTTAAGGTGGCCAGCAGTGGTGGGAAATATTACGGGGGAAATATCGTGAAGGAGCTCAAT
Organism: Diachasma alloeum; assembly: GCF_001412515.2. Lineage (NCBI taxonomy): Eukaryota > Metazoa > Arthropoda > Insecta > Hymenoptera > Braconidae > Diachasma > Diachasma alloeum. The sequence goes on from NW_021680413.1 coordinate 371,647, forward strand.
TCACCCCTTCACAATACATACGGACGTGCTCTAAAAACATCATTTTCTGGTTCCTGAACCCAGAATTACTTACCCTGACACGAAAAACTAGAAAATTCAATTTTGAGAAATACAATTTAATGATTAATGAAGAAAAGATATATTCATTCCTTACATATAAGTCCATGTCATCGTGTTGATCCAGTATAACCCAAAATATACATCTCTTATCTCAAATTAATTTCACTCATTCTTCCATACAAAAATTATAATGAGCCGGTTCCAAGTTCAATACAAATAAGTATGAAATGCCTAAAACATTGTGTGCATACTGATTTAAGTTTACAAATATACGACAATCGATAAATGAAAATGACTCAGACTACGCGAACGACTGTCAATTAAATTATACGATCTGCATTCATCAACGTCCGAATAGCCAGAGAATTGCCTGACTCGCATCAACGGCAAGACCGCAGTGGGCCTTATTCTCGCGCCTTACTTGGATATTTTGGGGAAATTATTGATGGCGTGAAGGTTGTGACGAGGCGCGTTATTACGAAAACGCCGCCGGCTGTCACTTTTGATACCTGGGGCGCCATCCGTCGTTCTGAAAAAAAAAAATATCTCAGGTGACGAGTGCCGCCATGAGGAGCGGCGGAAGTGGGAAAAGTGCATCGCGCTCTCTCTGATGTGAGCTTCCAAGGAGTAAACATGTATTGTGAACCCGATGTCGGGATAATTGTAAATTCATTAATCAAAACGAGCAAAAAAATCCTCAGTCCGAGGTGGATGAAATTAGTAAGGAGGATAAGGCTCGAGCCAGTGACCGACGAAGGCGGTCTGCTGTCTAATAGCGAGGGATCGACGACGATCCGGAAGACGAGTTCGAGGTTAAACCCAGGACCATTCAAGGTAACACGTGGATCTTAATTACCTCTGAAGAATCCGTCTCCCCTTTTCCAATAACCCTCGAGTGAAACAAGAGAGATTTAGAAGTCATGTTCAATCAGATTGCTAATCAAATTGTTTTATTGAAGGCGTCGATCGCCAATTTTTTTGATAATTGAATAAATAGCATTTTATGATAAAAGTCTCGAAAGTGATTGAAATTTTCCCTTTCTCAATCCCTATTGGACCCCTTTGGATTAGAATAACAGTCTTCAGGTGATGAATAAAAGGGTCTTGAGAGTTGTAAATAATCTGGAGTGTGCAAAATAGTTATTGTGACAAGAGTAAATAAATTTTGTGACCTGGCCTTGAGTCCTCAACAATCAGTCCGTCACAAGGTGTAAATGGTAATATTATTACGAGTCGTGTCTTTAGATTTCTAAGTTTTTGACGACATTTCACGTTTCTGATCAATACGGTTGGGCAATTGGCAAGTGGGAATTTTTGACGTGACATGGTCAAATACCGGCAATTTACCTGAGTGTCGAAAACGTTAGCAAGTATCAGAAGTTTACTTACAAGGGGGTTACGCTAAAAAATTGTAAGAGTCAAAAGTGAGAGGTACGCAGGTCGATAAATCACAAGGATCAAATGATCACGAAAGTCATTCTTCGCGAGGATCAAATGTCACGAGGATCATACCGTGCAAGGGTTATGCCGCTCCACAGTCAAATTTTATAAGAATCGAACAACGGACGTGGGATAATTTGAAGGGTGAAAGTACCAAGAGGATCAAACGAGGGAGGCAGACAGTACAATCACAAGGGTCCAACGATCATGAAGATCACGGAGAAAAAATAGTTTTGATTATCAGTGACATGTCTGAGACATGATGCCTCTGATTTCCGGGAACCCGTCTCTAATTTTTAGAAATGTATCACCAAATTTTATTGGATCTTTTCCTCGCCAATGTTCTTTGTCGGAGATTTTCCACAAAATCTGAATGATCTGTCTTGGATGGATTCCTGATGTATGTGACCGCGTGATCTGTCTTTGCCGGACGTTCACATTGGTTTGAATCGGTCTCATATGAGAAACAAATATGAATATCCGTCTAAGATAGATCGGACGAAACAAACATCTAAAATCTGTCCGAGGTAAATCCTTTATATTTGTTGGAAGATGTCTGTTCGACGCAGAATATGGGTAGCCATCTCGGCTGCTGTGCTCGTGCTTGGCTGCGGCTGTTGCTCTTCTTGCAGAGGTTCATCAGGTACGTTTTGTCATGGGGGCTGCTTAGAGAATTGATCCATATCATCCGTCAGGATGTACGCTGGTTTCAGCCTGTCAACGGAGATTGGTGTTTCTGTCCGTGGAGCGCCTTTGTCCATTCCGTGTGTACGAACCACCTAGTGTTTCGCGTGTTGACTGATGACTCGGTATGGGCCGTCGTACGGCGGAGAAAGATTGTGAGCTTCCGTTTGTGTACGTATGAAGACAAATCTTTGAATGTGAAAATAGGTCGGTTTCCATGCCGTGACATTGGCGCGGGCTGAACGCGATCGAAGTGTCTTTGAAGGTCGCCAAATATCTCCGGTTTCCTCTTCTGTCCGTTGGCGTAAAGAATTCTCCGGGCATCTGATGTTCTCTTCATATGTGAATTCTGCTGGGGTGCTCTGGATGTCATTTTTCCAGGATGTTCGAAGTCCCAGCAGAACTAGAGGTAGCGCATAGTACCACGAGTCTCCATGGCAGCGCAGGGCCGACTTAAGTTTTCGCGTTTCCTTCAGTCCAGGGTGTGCTAGCGAATGGAGTGAGGATATCAGTTGTTTTTTCAGCTGAGCTGGTATATATGAGCGGATTGTATCTAATCACCCATCACAGTACAGTCGTTTGTGCATTCCTGGGAGTTGTAAGCGATCCAATCGTATGCTCACGTCAGGTCGCTGGAGTGGCTCCTGAAGGTCTTGGTCGCCGCATTGGGCATCTATCAGCTGTTAAGTTGTGACAGCGGTGGCGACCGTTTCGACTCGTGACAAAGTATCTCCTGCGACGTTTTCTGTGCCTGCGAAGTGTCATATGTGTGTGGCAATTTGGCGATGTATTCCAATCTTCTGAATTGCCACGGTGAAAGTCGTTCTGATTTTTGTTTAAACGCGTGGGTTAGCGGTTTGTGGTCGGTGAATATGATCACGTGACGTCCTTCAAAAATGTGTCTGAAGTGCAGTACCACTTCGTCAATCGCCTGTAGTTTTCTGTCGTAAGCCGCGTGCTTCTGCGAGGAAATCGTTAGTTTCCCACTGAAGAAAACTAACGGTCGCCAGGAACTATGGTGTTTTTGCTGCAGGACGGCGCCGATTGCGTGATCTAACGCGTCTGTGAAGATGGCCCACTCTGCCTCGATATTTGGGTGAGACAACAGAGTGGCCTCGGCTAGAGCTTGTTTGCTATGCGTAAAAGCCTCTTTAAGGGCTAAAGTCTAGGTTACTGAATGCTTCGTCTTGACGTTCACACCTTGGGTTGCGGCGGTAAGCGGGGTGAGGATGTCTGCTGTTCCCTTGGAGAATTTCTGATAGAAATTTAAAATACCGAGGTATCTGCGTAGTGCTTTGATAGTTTGTAGGCCTTGTGAATTCCAGGATCGAGTTGACTCGATCTCTAGGTGGTTTAATGCCTTGAGCGTTTATCACGTGGCCGAGGACAAGTACTTCCGGCTGTCCGAGAACTGATTTGGCGACGTTGATTATCAGCTCATAGTCCTGGAGTCGTTGGAACAGAATCCCCAGATGCTCACGAATTTGCTTTTCGTTCTCCGTTGCTACCAAAATATCGTCTATATACAGGAACAAAAATGGTAGATCGTATGTGATGTCAATCAGACGAAATCACACGTGATTTTGTCAATCAGAAATTCAAATAGTCCGAATGGCGTGATGATCGTGGAATTTGGTTGAATGCCTTTACTAAATCGACGGAAAATTCTTTAAATAACAAACAGGGTACTTATCTGGTGTGGTCCCATCGTTGAGTGCGCGGTAATCACCATATGGTCTCCATCGATCTTTGCTCTTCGGGGCTAGATGGAGTGCAGATGACCCGGGGCTTTCAGATCTTGCAGTTCCTAATTTTAGCATACTGGAGAACTCAGCCTGCGCGATCTTGAGTTTATGCGGTGCTAGGCGACGGGCTCTGGAAGAAATTAATGGTCCTGGTGTAGTCCTAATGTGGTGGACGGTTCAATTTCCCCAGAATCCTCCGAAACCAAAACGATAGAATGCTAGCTGCTCTTGTAATGGTCCTGGTGTAGTCCTAATGTGGTGGACGGTTGAATTTCCCCAGAATCCTCCGAAACCAAAACGATAGAATGCTAGCTGCTCTTGTAATGGTCCTGGTGTAGTCCTAATGTGGTGGACGGTTGAATTTCCGCAGAATCCTCCGAAACCAAAACGATAGAATCCCAGCTGCTCTTGTAAGAAACTGTCGTTGGATGCCTGCCGATTTTTAGCAACACGCAATCAACAAAACTGCAACTGCAGACGTAAGAAAACGAAACGACAGAAACGAAAATATAACTGGGAATGGGGAAAATCAGAGGGAGAGGTTACGGAATTATGTCTAGCTAACTCAGGAGAAAAATCGGGGAGCGGGGTGGATTCGGTCGCTCGGTCCTAGGAAAGTGGCCGCAAATATAACGAAACAATAGGAAAATCTATCAGAAAGGCTCGAATAAAACTGTCCTTAATCCTCTAGAAACTCGGGAAATTCAAAAATAACGAAACTCCAATTAAACGTGCAGAAATCTTGCATTTAATATAATATACCCACGTGATTCGAGTACAATCTCAAAGACTGTCATACACATTCAACAAAAGTTATTCAGAGAGAGAGAGAGAGAGATTTTTTTTTAGGGGGAAAAATGCATTTACGCACACGCTCGGGTTTGGAAATTCCCAAAGAGTAGTGCCCGACTCGGTCTGGTCTGGATGGTGGTGACCACGGGCTGCCAAGGTTGGTGAGACCTGGCTTGATTTAGCTCGGTGAATGTGCAACCAATACGGACTAAAAACATATCCCTGACACCTCCTCCCCCCTTGCCTCGTATTTCCCCATCGAACCGCCGCTAGGCATTACAGCACGGGGGGAGGGTTCAGCCGTAGCTCTTCTTTCGGCCGATCGAAGTCAGCGCTTCTTCCATCTCATTGCTTCCTCTTCCTCTTATCTCTGTTCCTTTGTTGTTCAGCCTTGCGTAGGCCTTTAAGACTTCCGCGGCGAAGGCGCTGGTTGCCTCCCAGGCTGCCTCTGATGAAAGCATTGCTTCCACCAGGTTTTCAGGCTGAATTCTCTCTCCGAGTGCAGTCTTGAGTGTGCTGCGGGGTATGTTGAAGCGAAGAACGCATGCTTCGCATCTTCGGAGACTCCAGTGCAGGCCGGGCACTCCGGCGATTCCTCATATTTGAACCTATGAAGATATTGCCGGAAGCACCCGTATCCTGAGAGCATCTGTGTGAGATAGTAATTGACTTCTCGGTGTGTTCGTTTGAACCATACATCCAATTTCGGGATCAGGCGGTGAGTACATCTCCCATTGGTCGAGACATCCCACGGCAACTGCCATCGATGCAGACTGTTGTTCCTCTCATCCGTCCTCAGCTCAGCTGAACTCAGCGTTGTTGAACTTTTTCACCGATAAAGACAACGTCGTTCCTCGGCGAGTACTCCTATCGCCAGCATCCCGGCGATGACACACACGGCATCTTCTGATACCGTGCGAAATGCGCTAGTAACTCTAAGGGCTCTCAATCGATAAACTGACGGCACCTTCCGTCGTGGATGCTGGATCAAGAGTACGTCAGCCCAAATGGAAATGCCATATGTAAGGACCGACGTTACAACTGATGACAGCAACGCTCTTCTCTTCTGCTTTGGCCCTCCAACGTTCGGCATGAGCCGTGAAAGGACAGTCCCAACTCCAGACGCCTTAGCGCCGACGAACTCCGCCTGCTCCTTGAAGCTGAGTCGAGCATCTATTATCACTCCCAGGTATCTTAGCGATGGTTAGGAGGCGATGTCGTGATTCCCGATATGCAGCGTGATTGTTTCGATCTTTTGTCGGCTCGTGATAAGCACAGCCTCCGTTTTATGTTCTGCCAGCATCAGTCCCACTGAGTCCATCCATTGACGAATTCTCTCATATGCAATATCGAAGATATAATTGATCACAAATGCGACGAGTGTAGCCTCCTTGGGTAACGCTAACTTCAGAAGACCGTCGTACATAACGTTCCACAAGAGAGGGCCAAGCACCGAGCCCTGGGGAACGCCACCAGTGACTCTGTACTCTTTTGGGCCAGCGTCTGTATCATATTTCAGGACTCTGTCTGTGAAGTAGCTTCGCACCATCCTCCGCAGATATCCTGGTACATTCAGCTTTGAGAGCGCCTCCATGATGTTGTCCCATCTGGCGGAGTTGAAGGCATTTTTGATGTCCAACGTTACCACCAAACAGTACTGGTTCGCGCCCCATTTCCACCTTGCGCCAGAGATTGCGTCCCGTGCAATGGAGATGACTAGGTTGATGGCATCGAGCGTGGAACGACCTCTACGAAAACCGTATTGGTTGTCAGCCAATTGTGGTTCGACCACTTCCTCGATCCTCTGGTGAAGTATGCGCTCCAGTATTTTTTCGGCTGTGTCCAGCATGCAGAGTGGACGATCGAACGAGAGTTCGTCCGGTGGCTTCTTACCTTTCGGAAGGAGCACCAGTCTCTGTTGCTTCCACTTGGTTAGAAATATCCCCTCTTGAAGACACGCATTATAGACACTCAGGAAGACTTCTGGCGCTGGGTTGATTACCACTTTCAGGGCGACATTCGGGATGCCATCCATTCCTGGTGCTTTGGCATTCCCGAATCTGCCACAAGCTTCCAGCTGCTCAAGTGTCACTGATGGGATCGCCTCTGCATCGCACTTCTCAGTGAAGAAGTCGAGCTCCGGTTGTTGTGGGAAGAGCACATTTACGATTTTCTCCAAAAGCTCAGGTCACGTAGGCGACAGCATCGGCTGGCTTCTCAACCTCTTCATGACCACACCGTAGGGTCGCCCCCACGGGTCCACTTCGACTTCGTCAAGGAGCTCATTCCACACCTGTCTCTTACTTTTCTTGATCGGCTTATTGAGTGTCCGGCGTGCCTCCTTATACTCGATCTCTAGTTCTTTGCAGTTTGGCTTCTTCCGGCCTCGTTGAGCTTGCTTCCTCGCTCGAATGCATGCCTTTCGTAGGGTGGCGATGGTGTTGTTCCACTAGTACACCGATGGATGGTTGCTTGTACTACGCTTCCGGGGCATAGTTGCATCGCAGGCTTCGGTGACTCTACGCATAACTTCTCCCGCTTTCTCCGTGGCGTTGTTGCTATGGGGAAGTGCTGCTTCGCGTCCTCGGTCAATCGATCCAGGAAGTCTGTAAACTCATCGATGGATAGGCTAGGCGGAGCATAGCAGCTGTAGAAGTGAATTCCACCCAGCTTAGCTCTCACAAAACCGCTCTGCGCAGTATTGACGCCAGTCTGGAAGGGGTATTTACCGCAGGACCAAATAACGGCTTTGGCGGTGGTGTCTGTCTCCCATGGCTGATCATGCAGATATTTGTACGGCTCCGAAATAATTACGAGGTCGGGCTTCAGCTTCCGCACCGACTGTGTAAGCGGGTCGTGTGCAGCCTCGCAGTGGTTGAGGTTAAGCTGAAGTATTCTCATCGTCGATTTTTGGTCAACGCCTGGAGTGCCTTCTTGTATGCTGGGCATCTACCGCTGCCAGCAATATGAGCACTGTTGTCCATGCGACCCTTTGCGACGCAGAGGACGCATTTGGCATCTTTCTCGCATTTTGCGACCAGATGACCATCCTCACCGCGTTTCATACAGTTTTTGGAGCAGTCAACCAAGCTTTTGCATTTATTGGCAAGATGCCCGAAGTCCCAGCACTTGAAGCACTTCAGGGGTCTCTCCACTCTTCTGACTCGGCAGTTTACCAGCCCGATCTTAATCTTGCCGAATTCTCCGACAATTTTCTTCGTCGTCGCGACTGGCAGTCTCAGCCAGGCCGTCTGGGTATATCCGTATGCCTTCCGCAGTGACTTGATCGCATTTAGGGAAATTCCGCAACTTTCTCCGGCAGCCTTCTGCAAAGCTTCGAGGATTTCTTCCTTCGTTGCTGTCTCCTCAAGGTCTTTGATTTCGACATCTTCTTCCGGTGTCTTACTGAGGACCTGCGCATCATCTCCAAAGAGTTCAGTGATGGCATTCTGCAGGCCTGGAGCTTTGTCGCTGTGCTCCTTCGAGAGGATGATCAACATGTCTCCCGTAGCCGTCTTCCGGATCTTTTCCATGCACTGGTGGGACTCACGGCCGCCCCGTCCTGCTTCATTCGCTTGAGGATATCAGAGTATGACCCTTTGTCCTTTGGGCGGATGATCAGCGCATCAGGCCTTGCTGCACGCTTCCTCTGCCGCGGAAGCTGCTCTGTAGGCTGCTTCTTCCCCTTGTTCTTCTTCTCTTTGGCTTCCTGCCACTCCGACGTCTTGGGAAGATGGGTTCTCGATTTGGGCGGTGATGTTGCTACTTGCTCCTTCCGCTTCTTCAAAGATTCAGCGTCCATCTCGGGAGAGGTGCGCTTCCGCCGCCTTCCCGTGACGGTGTCCCGGAAATTAGGCGTTAGCGTTTCGCACACTTCCACCTCGGTGTCCTTCGCAGTTGTCTCAGAAAGAGTACGGGTGTGAGATGGCGTTGCAGACGTCCGCAATACGACTGGTGTCGAGAGATGCTGAGGGCTTTTTTGCCTTGGCCTAGCCATCTCTGTCTCCTTCAGTCTTCTATAAGCGGTTGCAAAAGCCGCTAACTTCGACTTAATCTCCCTGTGGACGTTTGGCTTAGGGTTGGCAAAATTATACAGCTCGGTGATCAGCTGATCAAGCCGGTCCCATGCCTGCTTCCTCTTCATCACAGCACTTGTATCAACTGCAGCGATGCAGCTTATTGGGCATGCTGCCCGCTCATTTCTCCTTGATCTCTATTCAATTTACTTTTGTGTTGGTCCTCCATTTTGTTCCCACGAGTAGCTAGGGATGTAACAACAGTGCGCCCCCGCAGAGCACCGCCTGCTAGGGTAAGGCCACTTAATACACCCGGGGTGGCACCTGGTGCCCCAGGGACCACCCTTTGCGACGCCAACTACCCCTGGCGCCTTCCAGAACTCGGCACGGTGAACACCTTGACATTACGGTGAGGCTGTTTAAAGGAGCCCACCCTGCACGCCACGTTTGGAATTTTGCTTCTCGGGAGTTCCCGGAAGGGGAGAGAGAGCGAGAGAGAGGGAGAGAGGGAGAGACGGAGAGAGGGAGAGAGAGGGAGACAGAGAGAGGGAGACAGAGAGAGGGAGACATAGAGAGGGAGACAGAGAGAGCGAGACAGAGTGAGCGAGACAGAGAGTGGGAGACAAAGAGAGGGAGACAGAGCGAGGGAGACAGAGAGAGGGAGACAGAGAGAGGGAGACAGAGAGAGGGAGACAGAGAGAGACAGAGAGAGGGAGACAGAGAGAGGGTGACAGAGAGAGGGAGACAGAAAGAGGGAGACAGAGAGAGGGAGACAGAGAGAGGGAGACAGAGAGAGGGAGACAGAGAGAGGGAGACGATTTCAATTTTTTTTTCAAATAACTCGTGTTGATGCCTTCTATCTTAATCGATCGAAATATGTATACCCGTCTATACAAAGTTTCCGAGTTATATTAGTTTTTCGGTTTTTTGTTCAAAACGCTTGTTAATACTCTAACTTCCGAAAAAATGAAGATATTAACTTGAAATTCACCATGAACTTCCCTCTTGCGACTGAAATGTTTTTTATTGAAAATGGGCGAAATTGGATTAATAGTTTAGGAGATATCCAACTTTGTATCTAAACCTATTTTCTTGAATATCTCAAAAACTACTCTGATTTCAATTTTTTTTTCAAAATACTCGTCTTGGTACCACCCATCTCAATCAATCAAAATATGTATACCCGTCTATACAAAGTTTCCGAGATATTTCAGTTTTTCCGTTTTTTGCTCAAAACGCTTGTTAACACTTTATCTTCCGAAAAAATCAATATATCAACTTGAAATTTGGCATGAACTTCCCTCTTGGAACTAAAATATTTCGTATTGAAAATGGGCGAAATTGGAAGAATAGTTTAGGAGAAATTCTACTTTGTATCTAAATCTATTTTCCTGAATATCTCGAAAACTATCCCACCGATTTTAATTTTTTTTTTCAAAGTCCTCGTCTTGGTGCCCCCCATCTCAATCAATCAAAATATGTATACCCGTCCATACAAAGTTTCCGAGATATTTCAGTTTTTCGGTTTTTTGCTCAAAACCCTTCTTAATACTCTAACTTTCGAAAAAATCAATATATTAACTTGAAATTTGGCAGGAGCTTCCCTCTTGGGACTAAGATGTTTCGTATTCAAGATGAGCAAAATTGGACGAATAGTTCAGCTGATATTCAACTTTGTATTCAAATCGATTTTCTCAAATATCTCAAAAACTATCCGACCGATTTTTTTTTCAAAATACTCATCTCGATGTCCTCTATCTCAATCAATCAAAATACGTGTACCCATTCATACAAAGTTTCTGCAGGTTTATTGACTGACGATAACAGGTAGACTGGTCCAGATTAGTCAGAAAAGTTCTTGCGAGAGACAGAAAAGTTGATGAAATCAACCACTGACGACAAGAAAAGTCATGAAAAAATTCACCTAGAGGGTCGACAGAAATGTAATTCTTGAATGTATTTCGTCAATTTCTCTTTATTCTATTCAATCAGCAGGTTACCTTAAGTTGATATTTTCATTCTTATACTCACCAAATTTTCCTTTTTCATCCTTCATTTCCCCTCTGACTCAATTTCTCTTATTTCATCGATTTCTACTTCGCCGTGGTAGCTAACTTGATCAGGCCCATAAACATGCCTGATATAGTCACGAAATTCTGGACTAATAAAATGTTCTGATCTCCAGTTCCCCTTGTTTTTGCTTCCGAATGGAAGCATTGTATTTGACCGATTTTCATATATTCTAATTTTGCCTGGAAATGATGTAGAATGTTATAAAACGTGAAGAAATGATGTTTAGAAAAAATGTCTGTACGTCTGTGTGTGACAGATTGAGTTTTCGGCGATTATTTTTTAGAAAAAATAACATTAATACCGTGAAATTCATCCATAAAAATCTTCAATTTTGCGTCAAAATAGGTACTATCAATGCGCAATTTTTGAGCGCAATTTGAAGTCAATCGTTCCAGTAGTTTCTGAGATATAGTCATTTATCGAAATTTCGTTTTTCCTTAATATCTCGAGAACTATTCACCCGATCGAATTTTTTTTTTCGAAATATTTTTCTGGATTTTTTCTATCTCGATCACTCAAAATATGTATACCCGTTCATACTAAGTTTTCGAGATACTGCGGTTTTTCTGTTTTTTGCGTAAAAACCTTGTACGCATGCTAACTCGAGAAAAAATCGAGATAGGAAGTTGAAATTTGGTAGGATTCTAGCTATTGTAATCCTACAGCTTGGTATTGTGTTTGAGCCAAATCGGATGAGTACTTCCTGAGATATAGTAATTTATCGGAATTTCGTTTTTCCTTAATATCTCATCAACCATTGACCCGATTCAATTTTTTTTTCCAAAATATTCGTCTCGATTTTTTCTATCTCGATCACTCAAAATATGTATCACCATTCATACAAAGTTTTCGAGATACTGCGGTCTTTCAGTTTTTTGCATAAACACCTTGTTTTTTCATCCTTGTGCGCGCGATAACTTGAGACAGAAAGACGATATCAAGTTGAAATTTGATATGATTATATCTCTCATTATATTAAAGGTCCATATTTCGAATGAGTGCAATCGGCCCAGTAGTTTGGAAGATATTAATTTTTTTGTATAAATCCGTTTTATCAAAAGGTTAAATATAATTTTTTTTTTTATAAAATGATTTAATGCGTGGTAGAAAACATTGATGGTTTCTCATTCGATTTTCTTCTCGTCTTTTATGAAGAAAATGAATTGTTTGGAGACACTTTCGACAAATTTCCCAGGATATCTAAAATTATTAATAGGCCCACTCATCAAGCAATCTTGATTCCAGCAATGTAATCTCTAATTTTCAAGGTTAAATTCCTTCAATATCAAGTGTTAGTTAATAATTTCCACATAGAAACAGAATTAATGTGGTTGCGTATGTATGCCTGTCTTAGGAACAGGGAAGTGGTACGGATTCATTCGGAAGCATACTACCAATGGAATTGGTAGAAATAAAAGAAAGAAAAAGACTTATAAGACAAAAAGTAACGGTCGCATGCGTTCTGTCGAATAGGCTTGAACCCCTGCTTGTTTTTGTTTTTTGGGGGTTTTCATAATTCTTGACCATCAATCAATTATTTATCGATCGATGGTGGTTAAAACATTGTTATCCCATCCATGAATATAGTCATAAATATCCACCACATCATCCAAACCATGCTTGCGGCAGCCTTTGGAGCACGAGATTACATAATCATAGTTATCTTCATCTGTAATTATTTGACTACTGGATTTTGAACTGATAAATCCATCGCATCCATTTTTTTTATTCGATTCGTAATAGTTTTAATCATGGAGAAACAAGAGAACACCAAATTGTATTTTTATACTCGAGAAAAATGTTTCGTAAGAATATTCAGATAGCCTACTGAAAATGGCTTGGGTGTCGGATCGAATCCCCCGAGCAATTTTTCAAGTCTTCAATTTAATTGTATTTCAATTACAGGTGGGCGTATTACCGTTCAGTACAAATAATTGATCGTAACGATATTAACGATAATATTTATTTTTAATTCATTGTCAATTAATCATTACAATTAAGGCTTATCGGGTTATCGATTGCTACCAACGATTCTACCCCAGTCTTTTTTATGGAGTCCTTGAAATGGACAGAAAAGCTGATAAAAGAAGCATAAACCATTCAAACAAATGCCCATAAATAGTAATATAATTTGTTGAGAAGGACCGCGATTGAGCCTCCATGTTCCGCATTGCCCTAATGATATCAAATAATGAATTATAAGATAAGAACAAGCAAAATATCCTCTCGGAAACACATCGTTTGATTATTAGCAAAAATTACTATACTATATTTGTATTCCATGTCAAATGAGTCAATGGCCTGACCCTCACCCTCTTGAAAATTGATGACGATTTTTTCTACGATTGGGGAGCTTGAAAAATTATCTCTCAAATTTTTCAAGATTTTTTTGACAGCTCAGTTCGAAGATATTTTTTATTTTCAAATTATTCGTTTTTTTACAATAACTCGAGTTCTATTTATCCAATTTTGATTTTTTAGGGATCAAAATTTTCCATTTTTCACCAACTATAAAAATGTTTTTTGTCCAAATTTTTTCCAATCTCTAGATGCTTGAAATAACGAATTTTCGATAAAAAAAAAGTTGAAAAACGTGAAATTGGCTAATTACGTCACGGTTGATTATTGTAATTTTTTTTCAGTAATTTCTGTAATGAAAACAAAAATTTTGAGCCATCATATATGTTGGGCTTCGTCTTAGATCTATTTTATTTTTAATTTTTTTATTATCAAAATTCCGCGAATTCGGTCAAAATACCCCAAAATGTTATTGGTTGCCTTTGATTATAAACAGTATGAAGTAAATTTAAATATATACCTGTATATTACATATTTTTTCGATACATGATTAAAGTCGTTTTAAGGTGTTTTCACCAAATTTTCGCAATTTTAAGAAGAAAAAATTGAAAAAAAAAATAGATCCTGGATGGAACCCAACATGTAACTTGCAAACTTCACGTTTTTCAACTTTTTTTTCTCGAAAATTCGTTATTTTTAGCATCTAAAAATTGGAAAAAATAAATAAAAAAAACATTTTTATAGGTGGTGAAAAATGGAAAATTTTTCCCCCTAATAAATCGAAATCGGATGAGTAGAACTCGAGTTATTGTAAAAAAACGGAACAATTTTAAAAAAAAATCATATTTCCGAACTGGGCTGTCAAAAAAAATCTGAAAAACTGTGGCGCGGGCCACAAACGAATTATGTCGAATTTTGATGAACGGTTCTCGAATATTCTCCATTGTCGTATTCGAGACACATATCATCCTATCCTTGTCCCTCACGAAATTTCTGGACAATTCTCGAACTTTCCATATTTAAAGGTACATAAACCCTCGTATTCCCGACCAAATAGTTCAGTGTGATAACAGGAAAATTTTAATAACAAATTCAATCAAATATTAAATGAGTTATCATCAATTTTCTAATTATCGGAATAAAATAATATTTATTTTTGTTTTTGGTCCTTACCTTTGAAGCGCTAGGTGCATCTGCCACTATCGTTCATTCGGGGAAAGATTGAATGATAATAAAATTAGGGATTTAAGACAATTAGAAGACAAAGATTTTATCAGTAACAATACTCGAATTTATTATTTTGAAAAGACTTTCATTATACAGAGAAATAAACCCGAAGGAAAGAGAGGATACGAACGACGCAAAAAAAGGGAATCAAGAAGAATATTGATCCAAAATTTACATTTTAATAATTTTGAAAAATGTTGAAAAGCCAAAATGAATATTCTTTGACGTATTTTGGACTACCCAATAGTTGAATTAATCCAAAGTTGTTTTCAGAGTGAGTTTCGATTTTTTTTTATAATGATACGACAGTTTAATTTTTTTTTATCAATGTCACTTAACACACTAAAATGTTTAATAACTTTCGCACTAGAATGTTTAATAATTTCAGCATGTGTCTACGCACTTTTGTTTGATAAATTGTGTCCTTGCACAGTGGAATCCACCGAAACGTAATAAGTAATTCGCANCATGTGTCTACGCAATTTTGTTTGATAAATTGTGTCCTTGCACAGTGGAATCCACCGAAACGTAATAAGTAATTCGCAACTTATTGACCGTTCAGCGATTCAACTTCAAAAATGCGCACTACGAAGGTGGGCGTAATTGTGCAATTGTTAATTACTTGGATCCTTTATCACTTGTACGTCAGGCAGTACTGATGAACGGATTCTGATGTTACGAACGCGTGAGGATCCAAGGAGTTCGGTCTAATTGACGTGCCGATTTTGCATCTAAGACGAGACTGAATATAATTTCGAAAAGAATGAATCTAAAGCCCGAAAACGACAGTGCAGTTGCGCGGCGTTTGCAATTTTGGGGTTTTGAAGGTCGCGCGTGGCGTACTAGCCCGGTAAATGGAGCTGCATCGACAGCAACTCAACGTCCGGTGGGCAACGAATAAGTCGAATTTAATGAGAAATAAAATTACAAACGAAATTAATTTTTGGAATGAATTTAAAACACGACATTAGTCCGATTCAGTCCGATACCGAAACACGATGTAAACACGTCTCTTCAAATCTAAATACAACCATCTTTATTCCACAACCACGAGTTCTTATTTCACGATCCGCACTAACCCGCCACAAAAAATTTGAGAGATAGCTTTTCAAGCCTCCTCATGGTCAAAAAAATCGCCATCAATTCTCAAGAGGGTGAGGGTTAGCCGTTAACTCATTTGGCATGGAATACCTCATATAAGAACAAAAGCAATTATCGAAATACGCGGTAGCGTATCGGCCAAGAAAAGGTTTTGACATCAATTGTCCAATATCTCAGGCCGAGTGCACCGCGTATTTGTACACGACAGAACTTCCCCCTCCACTACCTCTGAATGATTTTCATTTGATATAATAAAAACGGGACGACAAATCGGAAGTGTCTTCAATTATATAAATATATCAATAAATCGCCTATGAGGTTTTCAACGGTGTAACTATTGTATTTTTGGATTAACAGTAAAAACGATACACGGATAGTAACAGATTGATATTGCCATTCTCGCGATATACTTTATAAAGTCGGAGAATCAGGTTACAACGTTGGCAGCGCCGATCCAACTGAGCCTCACATTGAACCTCGAAGTATTGCCACCAGTGCGTTCAAACGTGGGTTGTTATATTGTTATAGAGAACCACGAGAACCATTTTTTCTCACTTGAAATCATTTATTAGAGTAAAAGGAAAAATCAAATCTGTGTTCTATTTTTTTCTCGCCAAAAATTTGAATTCCTTCTCGTCATATCTCTATCCGTACTTTGCAGGTGAAGATAGTTTGTAAGGTAATGGTTTATGTTTGGAAACTGACAGGAATGCTAGTTGTCGAAAGTTGTGCGATCAAGTATTGAATGCTCGTCGATAGTCAAATTGGAAAAAATCGAGTGATAACAGAAAATGTTTTCAATTTGTGGGAAAAAAATTTCTGAATTGGGTTACGGTGAGATGCGAAGAACACGAAAACAATTTTGTGATTATTGTGATTATAAAAAATTAGTGATATCTCAGGGGGAAAAAACAGATGTTTAAAAAAAAAGTTCTATTAAGTAAGCATTTTTTTCGCCTGTTCCGCAAAGAAAATCAATTCATGTCTCCAAAGCATACAATTACCATAGAAATTCAAAGGAAAAATGAAATGGAAAAAACAAACTAAGTCAGAAAATCTTGGATAAATAATCAAAAGTCGGTAGAAATTATGAATCTGGAGTATGTTAGTTTCTTTTTAATTATTAATTGGAAGTATGTTCTATTTTTTGAAAATTAGTTGAATTGAATTTTAAAGAGCAATTTTCACAATGAAGACAATTCTTTGCTTATTTTGAAAAAATTAATGAAATCTCCCCAAAAAAATAAAAACAAATGTTATTGTAAAAAAAATTGCGCCAAAAAAAAGTTTTGTTTGGTTTTTACTGAAAAGTGAAAATTTTTGAACAATACAAACAAATAAAAAACAAGCCAAGTCAGAAATGTCAAATAAATGGTCATAAGGCATAATCAGATTTCTATGAGAAAACTAGTTCTAAACCAAATAAGGATTCGAAAAAATTCTCTATGACATAAAAAATCAGCAGAAGCAGGACCAACTTCCTTGGCGCGGAGTTTTTCAACTTACAGTCTAGTATCAATATCATCCTCCATTTTCTAATCCGCGCCAAGGACGTTGGTCCTGCTTCTGCTTTTTTTTTTCATAGATAATTTTTTTCTAATCCTTATTCGGTTTAAAACTATTTTTCTCATAGAAATCTGATTGTGCCCTATGACCATTTATTCGACATTTCTGACTTGGCTTGTTTTTTATTTGTTTGTATTTTCAAAAAACTTTCACTTTCAAGTAAGAACCAAACAATACTTTTCCTTCACGGAATTTTTTTTACAAAAATATTTGTTTTTGTTGTTTAGGGAAATCTATTTTTCAACAAATACATTAAGGAATATTTTCTTCCTCAGAATGTCGAGCAATTTTTCCTCGAGTGAAAAAAAACATCACACTTGATTCACAGTTCCACATCTACGCCAGTCATCATACTAAAACTCACTGCTTTTTTTACTACCCTCAATTCCCATCCATCACGAATGAAAAACAACTTGGACATGTTTTGTTCTCATTTTGTTAATCAGAAAACACTTTTTTCTGGATTTGAGAAAACATTTTTTTTTAGATTTTCATATAAATTGCATTTGTTGTCCCCGTTTGGGATATCCCCAAGATATCCCAAATCGGAGGTGTCAGTGGGTGAGTACTTATTTATAACATCATAACTCAAGAAATATTGGTTGTATCGAAAAAATTATGGAGTGCTTTTTTATTGCTAAGGAGTGATAGATTCATGCAAAAATATTATTTTTGCAACAAAGGCCAATTTGCACCACGTTTGTTAATAAACAATATAGAAAGTTGATGAAAGAACATGTTTGCAGGTGACTTGGTTGGCTTCCGGATGGATGCCGCGTTGAGTTTCAGCATTGCGCCGACGTTTCGCAAACATTGCAGTCTGCATCTTCAGGGCTATGAGCTCCCATTCTGAGCTCCGATGTGTGGGGGCAGTCCTTATATACCTTCCCTTGTGGTGGTGG
>NW_021680413.1:391999-397820 GCF_001412515.2 Diachasma alloeum
GATCTCTCCAATCAACTCCTCGATCTTCACCTGCTTCTGGCTCAGAAGTTGGAACCTCAGCTGTGGGAGACTCTTGATCGTGTTACCAATGAACAAGCAGTCCGAACAGCTGAGATGAGAACTGAGAGTCAGAGGGGTAAGTTCAGGAAGTTGATCCCCCAGGAGAAAGTCCCGACCCTCACTCACACTGTGAAGAATCTGAGCACATATGAGCTTAGTGAAGCACAAGTATCTGTGTTGGCAAAAGGACACAACTTCGCTGTTGCCCCCAAAAAGATCCCCACCGAGGAAATCATCAGTCGCACCGAGACAGCGATTTACCATCTTCCTCAGGAGACCAGCAACGAGATCCGGAGAAAGTTGTCCAACATCCTCCACAAGGCCACCCCCCCTAGTGACAATATCACCAGGGAGGAACGCCTTGCACTGCGTAGTCTAAAGGAAAATAATGATTTGATAATTTGATCATTCTTCCGTGGCAATGCCACGGTGGTTATGGATAAGGACGACTACTCCGGTAAGCTCAGTGCGATGTTGGGTGACTCCAGAGTTTACGTCAAGCTCAGGAAGGATCCTACTCGTACAATTGAGCGAAAAACTGTTGATCTCCTGAAGAAGGCTGGTCTCTCCGCTGACTTGACGAAATTCCTCACTCCTAAAGAATCCTTCCCTCCTAGACTCTATGGACTCCCCAAAATCCATAAAGAGTCTGTTCCTCTCCGTCCCATTGTCAGTAACATTGGAGCGCCAACTTACCAGCTGGCCAAGTTTCTCACGAAACCACTCCAAAAGTTGACTGGCCTGAACGGTTCATACATTCAGAACTCACTAGATTTCGTCAACAAACTTAGAAATCTTCGGACTTCTCCAGATGATATCTTAGTTAGTTTCGATGTAGAATCACTCTTCACTAACGTCCCAATCTCAAAAACCTTGGAAATCATCAAGAATTCCAATAACATTTATTCCCAATTCCTTCCCTTAATTGAGCACTGCCTGACTTCTACATACTTTCAGTTCGAAGGAGAATTCTATGAGCAAAAATCAGGAGCAGCAATGGGTTCTCCCATCTCCCCGATTATTGCAAATATATTCATGGAACACTTTGAGAACGAAGTATTGAAGTCAGCACCTCAGAAACCTTCTGTGTGGTTCAGATATGTGGACGATACCTTTGTCATCTGGCCACATGGAAAGACTGGTCTAACCCAATTCCTGGAGTTCTTGAACAATCAGCACACGAGCATCAAGTTCACCATGGAAATTGAGCAGGACAGATGTCTTCCTTTTCTGGATGTTCTGGTTCGGCGCAACGAGGATGGCACTCTGGGCCACCAAGTATATCGCAAGCCAACACACACAGGCAGGTATCTCAATGCTACCTCCCATCACCACCCCTCCCAGAAACACTCCGTTATCAGCTCTCTCATGTATAGAGCACTTACAATTTCTCAACCCTCAAACGTTGACAGTGAAGTTGAACATCTTGAGACAGCTCTGACCACGAATGGGTATAACATCCAACAAATTCGAAAGGTCAAGCAAAAGCTACAGAGCAAGCTCTCATCTCTCCAAGAGGAGACTGTTCCTGAGGAAAACCAGGAAAGACCTAAAATGGCCCTCCTCCCCTATCTGAGAGGCACAACAGAACGCATCAGCAGAGTACTCGGTAAACATAACATCCGAACGATCTTCCAACCCCCAAAGAAGATCGGACAGATGCTGCCGAGCGCGAAGGATCCAAGACCAGCCTTGAGTACACCAGGAGTGTACGAGATCCCTTGCTCATGCGGGAAAGTGTACATTGGAGAAACCGGGAGGAAGATCAGTACACGGATCAAAGAACACCAGCGGTGCTCCAAATACGGTCACTTAGAACAGTCTGCCCTGGCTGAACACTGGATGGATACTGGACATACTATCCACTACGACCAAGCCAAAATGCTGGCCAAGTCTCAAGGGTATTTCGAAAGGAAATACCGAGAGGGTTTGGAGATCCATAAAAACCCTAACAACCTCAACAGGGACAGAGGATATCAAGTGAACCCCATTTGGAAAACCGTCCTCCCGGTTTTTTAATTGACCAGCTGATCAATTAAAAACATATGATTGGCTGCCCCCCCCCTTCCCCTTCCTCCACCACCACCACAAGGGAAGGTATATAAGGACTGCCCCCACACATCGGAGCTCAGAATGGGAGCTCATAGCCCTGAAGATGCAGACTGCAATGTTTGCGAAACGTCGGCGCAATGCTGAAACTCAATGCGGCATCCATCCGGAAGCCAACCAAGTCATTAATAATGGCCGCGAAAGCCTCAAAACTAAGATGTTTGCAGGTCTTAAAATACCCGAAAAACATATGTGACAGAGGACATATCGGAGAATTCACGGTCAAATTTTAATGGGATGTTTCGATCTAGGACCTGAGATATTAACTATTTCGTGAAACCACGACAGATAAAAGGGAATGGGGAGCTCGCTGCGCTGAGCGGGTCGTTCTAGCAAATTTGCGATATTGAGCAGATGTTTTGAGTATCTGGAAAGTAAATATATAATTATTCACACTTGAATCGATTTTTTTTCTATCTAAAATTATGAGAAGTGCAGGAAAAAAAAATAATATATTGGAAACAATATAGCATAAAATGGTGTAGGTATATTCAACAAAGTGGTATGTATTTGTGAGTTATTTTATAATATTTCGAATTTCGAATTCATCGTCCAGGGCATGAATGTTACATTTGAGACTATGAGTAATAGAAATAAGTATGAAACAATGAAATGGACGAGTCCCAACAAGGGGTAAAGAATTTTCAAATCGAATTTTCAAAACTTGCTCTTCCAGTGCATGTTCTTCATTTGCACAAAAAGTGGTTTGAGTGGTATCAATCGATTCTTTGGCAAATTCATACAACTGGCGCAGAGTAGTGATTTCATTATCATACAGTCTTTGTACGCTTGCTAGTGCTGCGGCTCTCTCGAACGTACCACCAATCCCATCACAAAGTGAGTTACGGTGAGACGTTGCAAAGAAATGCCATTCAGCATCCACACCGAAGTCCGCTTGGGAATAAACCACGTTAATAATTTTTTTTTCATCTTTATATTGAAAACTGGCACCATCAGAAAAGTAAAATTTTTTTTTAACCAATTATTTTTCTTTCAAAATGTTGATGCTTTTTCTGAGAAACTGATGAAGAGCTACGATGTCGTGAATTGAGGATTCGAAAATAACTGCAAAACTATCGTATTTCAATTGAGTATCATCGCGGTAGTATGCAACTAGCGGATGAATAGTTACTTGATCTTTTACTCAGTGATAGCTCTGAATAGCACCCTGGTAATTTTCAGCAAAGTCGTTAAGAATGACGAACTCGCCCAGTTTTGACTTCATTTTGCACTGATTCAAAAAGGCGTGTTGCCTTTTAGGATTGAAATCTTGAAGTCTGAGATCTTTTAAATCGTCATACAAATTAGTTATAAAAATATCAGTATCCTCAATTCGTCGAATTAATTTAGATCGATCATGTACGTCACTAAGTCAGTGGAATTTACATCACAAATCTCGTCTAAATAATTTTTTATCCAGAAGTCACCGGGATATTCAGAGCATTCACCAAGGTGTTAAGATAAATTTGGATTCTAACATATCATAGCACTTAAAACTTAATTTCAATTTAACATTTTGAAGAAATTTATAAACGCAGACCGAATGAGTTCCATTTTCACCAGCTAATATGCATTCGCGATGACGAAATTCAGCAAACTTTGAAAATCTGATTTTCACGTCAGAAAATTTTTCTTTAAATTATGTGTAAACTTCTTCTAAATTAGATAAAATTGAATGTTTTTGTAGTTTCTCCCAGACAACGCCTATTTTAACTGAAAGACAATCTTTTTTACCAGGCATCATACAGATAATTTCATTAGTGTTGTGGAACTCTATCACTCATTCTTCCGTAATCATACTTACCAATGATCGGCGTGTTTTTTTAGAGTCGAAGCTCCTATCCCTTTCTACTGATAGATTCAATAAGCTCAACGTACTGTGTATTACAGGACATTTTCAGAATATTGGCAATCGACCAGGACTTGAGGAGCATTGTAAGCAATTGGTGCAATTAATATCAGAGCAATTTTCAGGATCACTTAAACTCTTATCAATTGTTTCCTTAATATCCTCGATCGTTTTCCTCTTTTCAAAAACACTTCGTTTCCTCCAGTCACTGGGGATGATAGCCTGACCTAATGATGGTGGAGCTCTATTTAACACTGCTATAACAACTTCTTATTGCTCCCCATCATCTGGTTCAAACTCTTCATCGGAATTTCCTGAGTCGTAAGATCTAGACAAAGTCTCGAGGTCGTTTACCAGTACTTCACTCACGCACACTGCACAACTACCTCCTTCATAATTATCAATGCCATCTGTTCAGGAGACCCTACATCTCTTTCTGCTTCAAACCTGTGTGGTTTGAAGCAGAACTTCTTCAGCGAATAATTCACGAAAGTCGTCACTGACTTTAATGATTGACTTACATACGCGGGAGTATTTGTTTTTCCTGAGTAGATTACAACAATGCTTAAGAAGAGGTATATTCTTACTGATTTTTTCTCACAGGAATCTGTTCGAAATACTTGTCTCGGTGTCACGTTGACAAATATGATTGAAAATCGGAACAGTCCGTATTTCTGCACTTATTGGGAAGGTCAATGTGCTTTCATTGTGATTTCTTAGTCATCCTTTAGCTGAGCCAGTCATTATTTTCATTATTTTCAATGTTCCCTTTTTGACCTAATATCCTAGGGATGCAGCCCCGCTCCTCCCCCAAAAGTCGCATCGCCACCTCGGCGAGAGTGCTCCAATTGCTCCACCTCCTTGCACGTTTAAAGTATTAATGATAGCGAAATCCATGAATTCCTGTTATGAATGAGTGAGTAAGAATATCATTAATGATATAACTATGAGAAGGCGGCCTATTTAGAATGTTACGTCAATAGTGCCACCAATTGTATACTAGTCTTATGTACTACTCTTCCGTCGTTTTTATTTATTAGTTATGAGTCATAAATAATTTCCTAGAAATTGCAAAAACATTAAGCGATAATAGAGCCCTCTTATCGCCCTACTCAACACAGTTGGTTAACTTAACCCGACGCGGCTTCAAAATACAAAAAATATCTCAAGCTCCATATTGAAACACCCTATAAAAAATCAATAGTGAATTCTCTGATATGCACTCGATAACATATATTTTTTCGCAATTTTTGAGACTTGCAAACATGTTTTTTCATCAATTTTCTAAGTTGTTTATTAACAAACGTATTGTAAATTGGACTTTCTAGCAAAAATAAAATTGTTGTCTGAATCTATCACACACTGGCAATAAAACAGTACTCCATGATTTTTTCGATATAACCAATATCTGTCGAGTTACGACGTTATAAATAATTGCTTACCCAGAAACACCTTCAATTTTGTATTTTAAATAACTTTTGGAAAAAAAAAATTCTTTTTTTCCTCGCGTTTACAGACGTTTCCGGACCTCTTCTACAATATATCCAAAAATCGAGCAAAAATAATTTTTGGTTCAATTGAAATAATGTGGACTGCCTCAAATATCTTTTTCCGTATTTATCCTGACACTTTTTTGTATGGATTTTTTTATCTATTATTTCATATTCTCCAGGTCCATTTATCCAGTTTTTCACGGGTCTCTCAGTCGTTATTTGTTCCCCATTCACGAATGTAACAGATATTCTTTCTTTCTCTCGTATAGCTTTTCGGGTCTTTCCCGATTGTTCTCCCCCCCCCCCCCCC
>NW_021680413.1:398745-414409 GCF_001412515.2 Diachasma alloeum
CCCCCCCCCCAGTCGGGAATCGAGTCCGGGTCTCCGCATGCCAACCTCACACTCCAACCGCATAGTTACCGCCGTCGGTATGTAACAGATCAACACTTTAATCGTTAACTTCCCTACCCGTAGGAAGGAAGTTATTGTAATGACCCCGAAAATCGAATGTGGGTATTTCATCACATCTCCACGTTTCATGACCCCTAGAATCATTCTATGATGTGTGAGTGTACACGTGTGCATGTGCGTGTGTGCATATGTTTGTGAAAATATCATCTTTCTATATTTCAATACATTGCTCAAAAATCCCTCAAGTAAATTTTGGTATCATCTCATTCCACCTCTTTATTGAAACATTCACATCTCCAAAAGACTTAGAATATTCAATTTTGCAGGAATGGAAGCAGCTGGGAAAGCAGGCGGAGTTGTTGAAGCTGCAATTTCTTATACCGGAGACGTGTCGAATCCCGTACGCTCCAAATACAACTTGAAATATTACACAAAGCTCGCAGACGAGCTCGTAAAAGCAGGAACGCACGTGCTGTCCATAAAAGACATGGCAGGGCTCTTAAAACCGAAGGCAGCTACCCTCCTTATCGACGCCATCCGCCAACGTCACCCTGATATCCCCATCCACATTCACACGCACGACACAGCAGGTGCTGGAGTTGCTGCAATGTTAGAGTGCGCTCGTGCAGGAGCAGATATTATCGATGTAGCAGTGGATAGCATGTCAGGGATGACCAGCCAGCCCTCAATGGGTGCGATTGTGGCTTCTCTCCAGGGTACAGAAAACGATACAAATTTCAACCTTCGAGATATTTCTGCGTATTCTGCTTACTGGGAGCAGACCCGTACACTTTATGCACCTTTTGAGTGCACAACAACCATGAAGTCAGGGAACGCCGATGTTTATCTCAGTGAAATTCCTGGAGGACAATACACAAACCTGCAATTTCAGGCTTACTCTCTCGGTCTTGGAGAATTCTTCGAGGACGTTAAGAAAGCTTACCGAGAAGCCAATCTTCTTCTAGGAGATATCATCAAGGTCACACCAAGTTCCAAAGTCGTTGGGGATTTCGCCCAGTTCATGGTGCAGAACAAATTAACAGCTGACGATGTGCTCAATAAAGCGGAGGAGTTATCCTTCCCAAAATCAGTTGTGGAATTCCTCCAGGGTGCTATTGGGGAGCCGCATGGAGGATTCCCTGAGCCATTGAGATCCAAAGTGCTTAAGGATATGCCGAGGGTGAAAGGCAGGCCTGGAGCTAGTCTTACGTCTTTAGATTTTGGGAAATTGGAGAAGGAATTACGAGAAAGCCATCCATCAATTAACGAGAAGGACATCATGTCTGCTGCACTTTATCCCCAAGTAACCGAAGATTATCTGACATTTAGAGAACAGTTTGGTCCTGTAGACAAATTGGAGACAAGGATATTTCTTACCGGACCTAAAGTTGGAGAGGAGTTCGAGGTCACGATCGAGAAGGGAAAGACTCTAGGAATAAAGACCCTGGCGATGGCTGAGGATTTGACACCCAACGGTGAAAGAGAGGTATTTTTCGAGATGAATGGACAGCTGAGGTCGGTATTCATTAAAGATAAGGAGGCTGTTAAGGAGTTGCATATTCATCCAAAAGCAAACAAATCCGATAAAAATCAAGTGGGAGCTCCAATGCCAGGCACTGTTATTGATATTAGAGTAAAACCTGGAGATTCAGTGGAGAAAGGCACCGCTCTCATTGTTATTTCAGCTATGAAGATGGAGATGGTGGTACAGGCACCAAAAGCAGGCACAATCAAATCTTTGGATGTTGCTCAAGGGACAAAGATTGAGGGAGATGATCTACTACTCATAATGGAATGAAGGAAAATTTCAATGTTATTCAATGGCTATAGGCGATCCTAGTGGAACTGCTGCTATCTTGGCTATTCTAGGATGCTGTCATTTATTACATCATCAATTTTAGACTATGATACCAAACAGTTATGGGAACCCGAGGAACACTTTTTAATCATTATGAGATGAATCTAATACATATTGTGAGTGATGATGAGAGAACAGTGGTGGGATAATGATTTTGATTAAGTGTAGCATTGATTCATCATAATTGTGTTCAGAAACATAGGAACTTGGAATACATTAATGTAGCGAGCTGGTGGGGGACAGGATCTGTCAAACAATTTTGTACACTCATATTATTATAAAGATATCTAAGGATAACTGATATTTTTTTGTTTTTTTTCATTTAATTCATATACAGTGAGCTGCATGGCAATGTATCAATGTGGATAAAATGCGTTTGCCGAAATTTCAAATTGAATCACCTGCTTGGAAGAAAATCACACCTATTCTAAATAAAATGTCCCGTCCCTCCTCGAAAAGTCAACTTTTTGGATATCTCTCATCAGGAAAACTGTTTTATTAGATACTTCAACATATTTCTTTCTTTTTAGAACTTTCCCCAAGTATGTAAGTCGAAAGTGGGTTCATTCACTTGATAGATGACGCATAATTGCTGTGGTTATATAATTTCAGGACGTTTCTCCATTGAAAAACGGAAATACGCTTAAAACAAGTACTTTAGGACAGTGACCGCTTCATTTTATCATTGATTTTATCGATTTTGGATTATGTCAGAAATATTTTCTAGAATGTAATTGACTGTCACATGCACTTCCATAATTGATGGAAGATGTATGAATTCGATCAATTTCAGGTTTGGGAGTTTCATTCAAGTATGTCATTCACATGAAATCGATCAATTACTGATGGAATATTGTATCTAATTTAAAATATTAAATTTGAACAAATCTTTAATCTACTAAAATTGGTCGATTTTCCTGATCTCATCATTTTCTCGATTCTTTGTTAATCCAAATATACCTGGGTACCATAGAATTTCGGGCGTTAGTTCGATCGGTAAGTGAATTTCATTGCAGTAGATAATCGCTAACATTTCAGAGAGATTTCATCTAACCAGGACAAATGCTAGAAACAATTTCAACCACCGTCAAGATAGGAGCACTCTGTTGTACCCAGCGTGGGGGGTACTTATAATTATAGTAGGTTCTAGGCTTAAAGGGATAAATCCCACCAATGGTTTATCGGTATTTAAATATGAGAATTTATTGTATGATTATAATTACTGTGTCATCTGACTGTTTACCAAGAGTTTACGACTTTTGTACGCGTCGGAGTCCAATTCAGGTTTGTTCTGTGCAGACCCAATCGTCTCTTGAATAATGCATTGATTGTTTACAGTTCATCACTTGGTCAGCATAATCCAGTTACGCTGGCAAGTGTCACGCTGACAATGCTGTATGTCCACATTTTAAACAATAATGCAATTGACCAAATCTGGGGCATAACATTCCTCCCCTTTTAAAATAAAAAATTTATTATCAACGATAACAAAATTTTAACAATTACAATTGAATTTCTCTCTCTAAATCAATTCACTAATAAGAATAAATTTTCAACAAATCTGGAATGCTCCTACTGGTAGTTTCAAGCTCTCATTACTTCCTGCCAAATTAGGTGGTTTCGCAGTGCCTGATTCTTTCTTTGCCACAAGAATCGCCTGATCGTCTGACAGTCCCAGTTTGTTTCTCAGCTTATGACAATCCACTGCCTCATGACCCGAATATTTGCAGTATTTGCAAACAGCTCCAAACGGCATTACCGATGTTCTCTTCCCCTCCCCTCGGGGAAGCCTTGTGGAATGCTCGCGAGTGGGACAGTCTCTTGAAAAATGACTAGCCAAGTTGCACCTGTAACAAGTTTTCTCTACCCTCTGCCCATCAAAAATTCTTGGCTTTCCTGATTGCAAATTTGATGTTTTAGCTAAATCAATAGTTCCAATGACTGATTCATGCAGTGTTTTGAAAGCCCTGGCCCTTACAAGCACCTGTAGCTGTCCACGCAATCCAGTCTCGAAACTTGCTTTTGCTAGCTATCTAATGGCATCCTCCACCGTTCGTTTCTCAGCTAATGTCTCCTTGGTTTTCGATAACTCGTCCNTTTAAACAATAATGCAATTGACCAAATCTGGGGCATAACATTCCTCCCCTTTTAAAATAAAAAATTTATTATCAACGATAACAAAATTTTAACAATTACAATTGAATTTCTCTCTCTAAATCAATTCACTAATAAGAATAAATTTTCAACAAATCTGGAATGCTCCTACTGGTAGTTTCAAGCTCTCATTACTTCCTGCCAAATTAGGTGGTTTCGCAGTGCCTGATTCTTTCTTTGCCACAAGAATCGCCTGATCGTCTGACAGTCCCAGTTTGTTTCTCAGCTTATGACAATCCACTGCCTCATGACCCGAATATTTGCAGTATTTGCAAACAGCTCCAAACGGCATTACCGATGTTCTCTTCCCCTCCCCTCGGGGAAGCCTTGTGGAATGCTCGCGAGTGGGACAGTCTCTTGAAAAATGACTAGCCAAGTTGCACCTGTAACAAGTTTTCTCTACCCTCTGCCCATCAAAAATTCTTGGCTTTCCTGATTGCAAATTTGATGTTTTAGCTAAATCAATAGTTCCAATGACTGATTCATGCAGTGTTTTGAAAGCCCTGGCCCTTACAAGCACCTGTAGCTGTCCACGCAATCCAGTCTCGAAACTTGCTTTTGCTAGCTATCTAATGGCATCCTCCACCGTTCGTTTCTCAGCTAATGTCTCCTTGGTTTTCGATAACTCGTCCACCAATTCCGCTGTAATACTCTTAGTCCTTGAACCATAGCAGCTTACAGATTCTCCTTCTCATTGTCTCAAAGTGGATAACTCCATTTGTAACGAATCTATGGATTTTTTCGTACCATACAGAGCCACCAACTCTGTCCCCAATTGCTCCATTGATTGGATTTCCTTGTATTTCATGTCCCCCATAGCACGATCCGTCAATTCATTAGGTAAAATCAGTTTCAATACATATGGATGATCTCGTTCTCGTACACGGGAAAATACCAACTTGCAATTTCGCAAAAACCCCTCCAGTTTTGTCGGGTCGTTACCGTCAAACTCTTTGATAATTTTTAAAGTAACGTCGATGTTGTAATCATCCTCACCAAAATTAGTACGTCACCGATTCCGCAGCCAGGCCCGGTATTGCCCTTTTTCAGCTCGTTCCGCTGTTTCTTCTGCTGCTTCAGCTCTCGCTTCAGCTGCTGCAGCTCTTGCTACTGATGCTCTGGCCCTCGCTTCTGCGGCTTGTTCCGCTGCACGCGCTACATCAATTTCTTCGTTTCGTCGGTTGATGATTTCTCGCATTTCTTTCGAACCATCTAGTGTTGCATTGAATTGCTCTAACAACCTATTGTGTCGCGCGACTAAATCCTCGTAGTCTCTCCTTAACTGCTCATGACGTCTCGTTGGTCTTTCAGGTGATACATTATTCGCTAATCCATTCACAGCTGCCAAATTCTCGCCTTGGTCATTGCCTCCGTGTCATCTTTCGAAATTTCTCCGTATACGTTCCATCTCAGCATTGACGGCGTCTGTTAAACGATGAGGTGAATTCATATCTACGTCGGATAAAGTATCGTCCGAATTAAATGAATAATGTCTCCGCAGATTCACTCCAAAATCACTCAGTGCATCTGCCATCCATTGCTGCCTTACTTGTGGTATATTTTCTCCAGACCAATCCCGATCTGTAAAATTCCGCCTTGCTCTGAAGGTAACTTCTTGCAATATTCCCGCAAGTTCCTCTCCGGCTCCTGGCACCACTGAGTCCAGCGAGTTTGATCTACGTAATGGAAAATTATCTCGACTTACGTGTTCAGATCTACCCTCAAAACTCATTAGCCTTTGCCGTTATTTACTATCCACTGCTCCAAGTAGCCCAGGTATCCCCGAGTGACGTTACAATGACCCACCAAAACCTGCAATATTGCCCACTAATCCAAGTACCTTGTTCAATACTTACTCCTCTAAGTTGCCGCGATATCTACTCCTCCAAGTAGTTCGATGAATGTTTATTTCTCCGAGTAACCCAGGTATATCAATGGTATCCTCAAGTTGACCCACTGAAGCCCTGCACTCCGAAGTCCATCGGCCGCTCAGCTATTTGCTGACACGTGCTCCCGACCACTGCACCGTTGGTCAGTGACACCCGAAAAAATGCAACGTCGTTCCCTACGTAGACTTGGTTTCAATACTAGGTCGCTCCGTACGTAGATTTCAGAATTTAATGCGAACGTCACTCAGTACGTCGACGTGAAAATTCAAATACCTTATTATTGTAGCCGAACACCGCTGCCACCAAATGTTGTACCCAGCGTGGGGGGTGCTTATAGTTATAGTAGGTTCTAGGCTTAAAGGGATAAATCCCACCAATAGTTTATCGGTATTTAAATATGAGAATTTATTACATGATTATAATTACTGTGTCATCTGACTGATTACAAAGAATTTACGACTTTTGTATTCATTGGAGTCCAATTCAGGTCTGTTCTGTGCAGACCCAACCGTCTCTTAAATAATACATTGATTGTTTACATTTCATCACTTGGTCAGCATAATCCAGTTACGCTGGCAAGTGTCACGCTGACACCGCTGTATGTCCACATATTAAACAATAACGCAATTGACCAAATCTGGGGCATAACATTGGGCCTCATTCCATTCCCACGACTGATTCTTCCGAGTCAGACGGGTCAATGGTTCCACTATGGTAGCGAACTGAGGAATAAACCTACGGTACCAGGAGGCCATACCGNCCGCTGTATGTCCACATATTAAACAATAACGCAATTGACCAAATCTGGGGCATAACATTGGGCCTCATTCCATTCCCACGACTGATTCTTCCGAGTCAGACGGGTCAATGGTTCCACTATGGTAGCGAACTGAGGAATAAACCTACGGTACCAGGAGGCCATACCGAGGAGGCGCCTTAACTGCTTCAAGTTCCGAGGTTGTGGGAACTCTATCACAGGGGCGATTTTGTCCCGGTCTACTTGGAGACCGGAGCTGTTGACGATGAAACCCAGGTATTCTACCTGGGAGCAACAGAACTCGCTCTTTTCGCGATTGATCGTAAGACCAGCGTTCGTGATTCGCTCAAGAACTTTGCCGAGTAATTCGAGATGTGCCTCGAAGGACTCGGAGACGATGATGATATCATCGAGGTACACAAAAACCTTTGGATACATATCTTGACCTATCAATCGATCCAAAAGACGTTGGAATGTCGCGGGAGCGTTCGTTAAGCCGTATGGCATACGGAGAAAATGATAGGAGCCGCGGCCGGGGACCACAAACGCGGTAAATTCCCTGGAGTCGGGATCCAGAGGGATCTGGAAGTACGCTTGATAAGGTCAAATGTAGTAATGTAATGGGTCTGGCGTATTTCGTCCAGGATACCGGTCATGTTCGAAATAGGATAGGCGTCTTTCTTGGTGATTGCATTCACTTTTCGAAAGTCGATGTAAAAACGGTATTTACCGTTAGGCTTTTTGACCATCACGATCAGGTTGTACCAATCGCTTTGAGATGGAACGATAACTTCATTATCTAACATTTCTTTAACCTCCTTCCACATGATCTCCCCTATGGCAGGAGTCGTATGGTAAGGCCGTTGCCGGATAGGAGGATGGCCATTAACATAAATACGATGGGAAGTGAGAGTCGTAATCCCCAGCTTAGCCTCCTTTTTCGGGAGAATCCTATCGAGGAACTCCTGGAGCTGTTGCTCCTGAGATTTCTCAATGGTACGTAACCCGCAGCACATAGTGAGATGCTGAACCTGATCCACAGGAGTGAATCGGAATCGTTCATCCGGTTTATCTCGCTAATACCAAGTTTGGTCAAAGAAATCGATGACGATTCTTGCCGACACAAGGAAGTCCATCCCAATGATGAAGTCCTCGGATAACGAAGGCATGATAAACGCATCAAGTGGAATATTACGCCCTCCAAGGTCCACGATGCACGCAGCTGTATGTCAGACGATTTCGACTTTGCCACCCGCCGTGATTACTCGTTTCTCCGGAATGCCCAGTAACGGGATTTTAGCCTCCTCAAACAGAAGGATGCCAGCCATACCAGCGAATGACCTAGTAGCCCCCGAATCTACTAACGCTCGGACTCTAAAGTCACCGATAATGATATCGACGTGGAAAGCCAAAGGGGCATTATCCGAAACCGCATATACTAACACATCGTTTGGGGGCATGGGTTTCGCTTTCAGTAAAGAGCGCGGATCGGAGTCCACCTTGGATAGGTCCATGGGTGGAAGTCGTGGAATCGAGGGTTCCTCCTCACTTAATTGCTGCTGTGCAGAAAGGATACACGCAGCACAGGTATGAGAGAACGGCTTAGAGACTCGTGGACGCGGAGGAGCGTGTACCGGATTTACGCGCCTCTGTACCCGTTTCCCGGTTGACCGGGATTACAGAAGGGGCAGTTGAGAGTGGTTACGCCCGATTTGCGACATCCATAACAAAAGATCCTACGTGGCTCAGGGCATTCCCTGTGACGGTGCCCTACGCAGTTACAATTCCAACATACCAAGTTACTTGAACTACGTTGCTGGAGTGGAGGAGCATCAACGGGACCACCCACAGCGACAGCTGCTGGTTGGAGCCGAAGTGGTACCAGTAGGAGGACCAGGTTGTCCTGATGCGGAAGGAGCTGGACTGAGAGCACGCCTCTCTCGAGAACGGGGTCGAGCTTGAGTATTGCCCTGCCAAGCCAACGGTTTGGCTGGATTTCTGTTAGTGACCCGAGGAGGAAGAGAAGAAGGCCCACGGGCCGCATCAACCGCAAGGTACTCTTCCTTGCAGAGACCCTGGGGATCCTCCTCGTACTCATCTACACCTTCCTTTTCGAAGGAAACCGCTCGAGCGGATGGAGTCCTGAACGACACAGAAGGTCGACGGAAAGGAGGACGCGCTGGTGAGCACTGTGGGCGAGCAGGGGGATAAGCCAAGCTTGGGCATATCGAATGTTCCGGCCTTGGAACCGGACGCCTATCAGCAATCTTCTCGTAAATCTTCTCGAGGCGCTTGGCGGCCTTCTCTAGCTCATCCATGGTCACATTGTCACGAAAAGCGACTCCGACCTGGAGAGTGGGAAGGAGTTTGCGGTGGGTTTAGACCACTTGATCCAACTCACTAACCGCAGGTACAATACGTGTATACTACCCGCGGATATACGCGAAATAATTGTTGACCGACTCATCTTCTGCTTGAGTACGGAGTTCGAGTTCTTCGTGAATAGCCATTTGGTAATCGGGGTCCGTAAACGTGGTTGGGAAAATTTCTCGAACTTGTTCCCAAGTTCGGAATTCAGGGAGGTGACCCCGATACCAGGTCAACGCTGAACCGGACAAAAGGAACGGAATGCCTCTGAGGAGTAAATCATCAGGGATAGGTAGGAAGGATCGACCGTCCTCAATCCTAGTCAGGAATAGCTCCATGTCTTCGTGAGGAAGATCGGAGAATTTCGCGTCCCATTTCTTCATCGAGTTGAGTAGGGATACTGGCTTCAAGGGTTTTGGCCCCCTTCGATTTGACCTATTCTCTCCATCGGAGAAGTGGAAGTCCTCGTCAACGGAAATCACCCGTCGAGGGAAATGACCAACCACACCGTGAGGGTGTAGGTTTTGCCTCTCATTCGAGGAATTTTGCTCCTCAGATGTGGGAGGAACCTGCCCTGTATTAGGGGGGTTTTGTCCTTGTGATTGAGGAACACCTCTCCCGTGGGGAGGATAGGATGGCCACACGGCGTAGGAGTGTGCCTCTTGCGGCGGTGGATTGCCTTCTGCTGAGGCAAAAGGATAATGGGGTAGCCCCGATGGTTGGGGATTTCCTCCGGCAATATCCTTGTTGCTGGGGATTCTGGCCAGACCACATTGGGGGCTGGAGAAGGAACTCAGGGTTGATCCCTGGATATACTCCCTGGGGAGTACGCCTCTCGGT
The DNA here is from genome assembly GCF_001412515.2 of Diachasma alloeum. Lineage (NCBI taxonomy): Eukaryota > Metazoa > Arthropoda > Insecta > Hymenoptera > Braconidae > Diachasma > Diachasma alloeum. The sequence goes on from NW_021680413.1 coordinate 408,671, forward strand.
TGAGACGTTTCCCAAGCGTATGCGATTATAGCCCAGGGCGATTGCTGCTTCGTCTGGAGTGCCATCTTGATTAACCAAGTTTAGATCTTCCATGCCAACGACTCGGATGGATCCGTGGCTGGACGCCGATGAAACGGAAGCTGCGTCGGAAGTGTCGACGTTGGAAATAGTCTCACTTCTAGTGGAACCGCACCGCGTAACCGTGGCCTTTGAGTTCGCGGTGGGAACTGTGGTCCTTCTCGTATATTTCCTCTTGGGAGGTAAGAGAGTTTCCCCAGCTTGGCCATCGGTTTGGACGGATTGGTCGCCGGTAGCCACCCCAGAAGCTGCAGCTCCGGAAATACCATCACCAGAGATGGAGGCCTCTGTACTAGGATTAGTAGTACTGCGAGGTGCACCACGGGTAGTGGATTTGTTGCCTTGGGGAAGCTCACCCGTAGATGGTTCCCTAGGAGTTCCATCCTCGTTAAGAGGTGGAGGGGGATTGTCAGATTTCCGATCACCCATAATTCTTTAAGCCCATCATGAATCGAAAATTATTATAAATCCAAATAAATTTTCATTTGGAACAAGGGAAACGTAACCAAAATTGAAACAATTCTGGACCAATATACGTAGATTGGAAAGAGTCCGCTGTAAATTCGGAGAAATCAGTTAACCTCAATGAGTAAAACTCAATGAGAAAATCGATAAAATTGATTGAAGCGGTTAGCAAATAACGGATTGAAACAAAATAACCTTTTCCAAGGAATGTGGACAAAGCAAAAGTTGATTTCAAATGCCTGGAGTATTTGGTAAAAGTCCAATGAAGTCCAAAATCCAATAAGGTCCAAGGAATAATCCCAAGTAATCCCAATAATTCACTACTCCGGAATGATTCACTATGCCTTGCACAACTCAAACGAATTCAAAACTCAAAACTGATCTAATGGCTAATGAAGCCGAAAACGTAATAATTCGATGAAATAAAATTCAACAATCCAGTAAATTCCGTAAAATCCAAAAAAAAAGTCCTCAACCCCGAACTCAACTAGAACTGATCACTTCGGGAACCGTAAACATAATGAGCGAACTCGGGCCGGAGGCCTCCCTATATACCGCTTGAGTGGGGGTTTACTCCCCTCCTACTGCGGACTAACTTCCTGAGTAGCAAGTCCGAGGAGCATTTGACGAGAGGAAGGGAAAATTACCTAAGGTAGGGATCACGTATCGATCACGTGAGCCTCCCATAGCAACAGGCGACTGTTGCTGCCCAAAACTCTCGACAAATCGCCGCTTGGTTGTTACTAAGGGAAAACCGAGGCAAATAGAATTCCTTCTTATTTGTCTCGAATAAACCCTAACCGATGACATCATGGGTGATGTCACGCTAATTCTCTACAGAAATCGAGAAACCTCTCGAAATGTTTACGAAGGAATGTCCAATAAACGTAAGGAAAGTGTTAAAAACTTTCAAATAAAAATAATAAATAACGAAACAAAAACAGAAACTTACATTCCACATAAAAACATAGTTAAATATTTAGGAGTTAATATTGACAATTTAACTCGATGTTCTAAACACATGGACATACAAATAGAGAAAGCAATAAAAAGATACAAATCTCTAGGATTTTTGTTCCATAACAAATATATCAACGCAAGAGCGAAAATTATTTGTTATTTATTACTAATCAGGCGTATTCTCATATTCGGCACAGAAATCCTATGGAATATGGGAGTGCATCAAATTGAGTGCCTGAGAATTTTTGAAGGAAAATGTTTAAGAACATCACTTTTTTTTTATAAATCGGAACACTCAAATTTTCAGCATCGAGTAAGCAATAAATATCTATATGATCGAGCCAACATTCCCAGAATAGACAACTTCATGTTGAAATTAGCAAAAAACTATTATGAAAAGATGAAAAAAATAGACAATGAAACCATTAATGAACTTGCTGATTTCGACAATGAAGGAGCTAAGGGTAGAGCGAGATGTGGAATGGTAAAACCACAATATTTTACTTATTATGACAGGATTGGCCTATTTCAAGATGAAATGAATAGGTCAATCCTGTATCATATTCCCAGACATAAGAAGAATAAAAAAATTCCAGTTGATGACTTCCTGGACAGGGAGTTGAAATATTCCAGAGAAATCTTTAACGCAGACATCAACGACTTCTATCGAATTGAGAAAGACTATTGGTGGTTAGAAGATAATGAGAAATTTATCAGAGAACTCAAAAATAGACAAAAACTCTTCAAAGAACAAAATAGCAATCAAAATAGAGACAATAATAGGATACAGAGGAATAACTTCCGTTCCCCCTAATTTAATGTCGAAGAAAAAAAAACTAAGAATTAATAAACTCAAACCGACTGATAATTTTAAGAAAAAATAGATAAGCGATGATAATTAATACGTTATCAAGAAATAATAGAAATACAATAAAATGAAATTTATATATGTAAAAAATAAGATTTTCCTTCCTTACAAAAATCCTGTTTACTTTTCTCCTCACTTTGTAATTAATAGAGTGCTTTTTTCCACAAATATATACAAATTCTTTTTTTTTTAGCGCAATATCATTAAATATAAAATAATATCTGCCACTGATTGGAGCATAAAAAACTTTTTTTTTCTTTTTATAAAAATAAATACTGATATGGAAAACATCAAATTAAAAAAGATAACCAGATTAAACTCAAGAGTGACTAAGTGACAATAGTTTATTTTAAAAAAATTTTAAGATATTTTATTAATTTTTTTATATCAGTTTGTTTATGTAAATAGTTGTATATAACTGTAAATAATCTATTGTAACTTTGAATAAAAACATGATTAAGCAAAAAAAAAAGTAAGAGCACCCGACGCGACATTGGGAGGTTTCGGGTTCGATTCCCGGCTAGGAAGTTACTAATTTTTTCTTTCAAAAAATTAAATTTTTATTAATGCCTAATGATGGTAGGCGGAGAAACCCTAGTGGAAAAACATAAGGTGGAGGCGTAACATGCCTGATCAGAATTTCGGATCGGACTTGATCAGTTTCTGATCGAGACCTGAACAGAATTTCCACTCGGGATGCTGAGATTTTTCCGCATCCAAATTGGTTGCAGCTGCATGTAGTCAGACTACCAAATTCTTCGCGATCTCTGGATCTGTCTTGTAGACTTGATCCTCAAAATAGTTCCAAATTAAAAGGTTTGGTGACGTCAAATGGATGGATCTATGGATAAAAATACATTATTTCATCGAGCAATCTTATCGCGCAGGCCAGTGATCCACTGCGGCCGAACCAATGTTCAGGGAACTAAACATCGATTTAGGTGGTGACTTGAGGAGGTAAGTGAGGTAGTGCTCGATCTTTCTTGAACTATCAGTGGGATCTAGTGTCGAAAGGCAAGTTGTTTAGTATTTCCGGAGTGTCTTCGTGGTAAACCGCGGAACTGTTGACCTCGAGAAGAAGAACAATGGAAAATAGAAACATGTTCCTCGTGGTATGTATGTATGGATGTATATGGGCTGTGCATACCAAATACTTATATTTACAGAATCCGGTAGTGGACAATGAAATACCCTATCACCCACCATTTCGCCCATACGCTACTTTTCCAGTGCGTCTGAAGACACTTCTCTCTCACCAAGGAAATTTTATAAACAGCATAATCAGTGAAAGTATGCAGATTGTATATGCCGACACTAGTGAACATACTTTCGTATGTCCACATGATTTGGATCCGAAAATTTCAATTTTGGTGATACAAGGTCAGAAACTTTCGGCAGTAGTGCAGACACTTCTCCGCATCTTCTGGCTCGAGTTTCTTAGCTTTTGTATAGTCATATGGGTGAAATGGATCGTGCATCAGGATGCGATTAACTATTGACTTCAGACAGTCGATTGCTCTTCCACTCACTCGACAACTTGTTATCAAGTCTTCATCGACACATGCCGAGACTTCTTCCCCGATGTCAAGGTCCCGCCGTGACCGTGCTTTGTGAGATACTCACGTGGTTATCTCCCATGCGAGTATCCACAGTTTGGAACGCACGTGGTTACGGATGTCGTCGATTGGGCCATCTATCACGGAACGTTTATACTGCCTCCATGACACTCGCATTCACCATGAATATAATGTATATCGATATACTCGTTCACTATCTAATGCTCCATTTTTCATCAACTATCATTTCGGCAAAAAATCAAACAGAGATTCTCTCTCGTTGGAACACAATATTTACATATTATTTCCTCAATTCATCTTTGGAGTAACTTCGAAAACCTTCACAACCTTTCAATGTTTACATTCTGGAGAGAAATGAGAGACAATGTACAGTCGTGGACTTAAGTTCTTGAACGAGCTGAAGTAGGGTGCGAAGACCGACTGAAAATGCGTTGTCGCATCTCGTGAAATTGGAGTCGTGCTCGGTTTCGCTGGGGCGCAATGATGGAATCCGAGTGAATGGTGGGGAAAACGGCGGGGGGAAAAAACTTTGGGGAAATAGTATAGTGAGTGTCATGAGAAGATGTGGGAGAAGGAGAGACGAATAATAGAAGAAGAGAGAGAAAGTGACAGTTCTCCGGGTGTTAATTATAACCTCTTTCAAAGCATTGAAAAAAATATTCAGGTGAGTAATAATTAAGAGATATTGGAGATACTTGTGATGTGCGATGCGTGGGTGATGGATGATGATTAATCAATTTTGCTATAGCAAATCATTAATAATAAAAAATTAATTGTATTTAAAATTGAAGGTGGTTTTGTGGACAGTTCTAAATAAGAAAATGTTTTAATGAATAAAAATAAAGGACACATAATTATTGTGTATCATGTTATGTTAGTTATCCTTATAATTGTCCTGCTGATCATTCATTTTATTTTCAAACTCAAACTTCAGGATATTTCTCATCAACTTATTCTCAGAATCTGATGAAGCGTGGTTATTGAAGAAGAAGTTGACGGGGGACTTTTCCTTTTTAATGTTGAGATTATGCCGGGGATTATTTCCTGTTGGGATAATTTATCCTTCGATTTTTCCAACAGTTTTTCGTCCAATTAGATTTGGATTCATTTTTTCCCTCCAAAACACGTCTGAAGAAATTCAATAGAGAAACCTAGCATTTCCTGTAAGAAATTCAATGAATTCGTATTAGAATTCTAATGGAATTCTATAAGAATTGTATTGAGATTCCATTGGAAAATTCTATTTGTTTTTGGCGCCATTGCTTTAGAAGATATTCAATAGAAAATTCAATAAATTTTCTAATTTTTATTTTCGTGGGTTTTATTATGAGACAAATGGAAATTCAGCCGAAAAAAATTCCGAAAATTTACGCCGAAGAATTTCATAAAAAAAGAAAGATCGATTGACTTTTCTATGGAATATCTTCTAGTAGGAATTCAATAGAATTTCTGTTGGTTTTTCTCTTAAATTCTGTCATACGTACAGTGATGATGTTTATTTTGATACCCTGGCGATTGAGGTTCCATGGTACATCCATGTTGTAGCATGGATGTAGCATGGATCTAGCATGGATGAGCATGGATGTCATTTTAAGGCCAAAAATGGGCTATTGGAATATAATCAAAAAATTATTTAAATGCTGATAGACAAACAATTGGTCTCAATTAATACCCATTAATAGGTTATTTTGTATAATTAGGAGAAATTATTGATGGTGTGCTGTGTGGTAAAGAAGTTCAGATGGGAGAATGCCGCGAGATGGCGCCAGTGTTAAATTATCGAGTCGGCGG
>NW_021680413.1:414662-427524 GCF_001412515.2 Diachasma alloeum
GAGTTAATTCGAGAAATTGCTCACGAACCCATTCTGCCCCTTCTGTTGAATTTTGAAATCGATTATTTTTGGTTTAATTCGGGCGAAGGGGGGGGGGTGAACTCGGGAAATGATAAACAAACCCATTCCGCCCCACGGTTTCCATAATCAGGGGCAGGGGGGGGGGGGGGGTCAATTTGGGAAATAGCTAACAGGCCCAATTTGCCCCATTTGTTGTTTTTTTTTTATGAGCGAGAGGGGGGGAGGGGTGTCAACACGGAAAATTGCTCGCGAACCCATTCTGCCCTTTCTGTTTAATTTTGAAATCCATTATTGTGGGTTTCATGGGGGGGAGGAGGGTGGTGTGAACTTGGGAAATGACAAACAAACCCATTTTGCCCCACTGTTTTCCTAATGAGCGTGAGGGGGAGAGGGGGAAGTCAATTTGGCAAATAGCAAACAGACCCATTTTGCCCCATTTGTGTTTTCTTTTCTTATGAGCGAGGGGACGGATGTCAAGTCGGGAAACGACAAACAAACCCATTTTGCCCCATTATTCTCTTAATGAGTGCGAGCGGGGTGGGGGGGTGTCAACTCAAAAAATGATAAACAAACCCATTTTGCCCCACGGTTTTCATAATCAGGGGCAGGGGGGGGTCAATTTGGGAAATAGGTAACAGGCCCATTTTGCTCCATTTGTTGTTTCTTTGTTAATGAGTGCGAGGGGAGGGGGAGTGTCAACTCGGGAAATGACAATCAAACTCATTTTGCCCCACTGTTTTCCTCATGAGTGTGGGGGGGAGGTCAATCTGCGAACTGGCTCACAGACCCATTTTGCCCCATTTGTTATTTTTTTTCTTAATGAGCGAGAGGGCGGCGGGGGGAATGTCGAGTCGGGAAACGACAAACAAACCCATTCCACCCCATTTTTCCTAATCAGCATGAGGGGGGAAACGTGAATTTGGGAAATGGCTTACAAAACCATTTTGCCCCATTTGTTGTATTTTCCCTGATGAGCGAGAGGGGGTCGGGGGAGTTAATTTGGGAAACGGCTCAAGAACCCATTCTGCTCCTTCTGTTGAATTTTGAAATCCATTATTGTGGGCTTTATTTCGGAAAGGGGGGGGGGTGTCAACTCGGGAGATGACAAACAAACCCATTTTGCCCCATTATTTTCTTAATGAGGGAGAGGGGGCGCGGGCGGGAAGTGAATTTGGCAAATAGCAAACAGACCCATTTTGCCCCATTTGTATTTTTTTCTTATGAGCGAAGGGACGGATGTCAAGTCGGAAAACGATAAACAACCCCAGTTTGCCCCATTCTTCTTTTAATGAGTGTCAACTCGAGGGATGACCAACAAACCCATTTTACCCCCTCTGTAGGTTTTTTTTATTATGGGCGAGTGGACGGGGGTCAACTCGAGGGATGACCAACAAACCCATTTTGCCCCATTTGTAGGTTTTTTCCTTATGGGCGAGGGAACGGATGTCAAGTCGGGAAATGACAAACAAACCCATTTCGCCCCATTTGTATTTTTTTTTTCTTATGAGCGAGGGGACGGATGTCAAGTCGGGAAACGACCAACAAACCCATTTTGCCCCATTATCCTCTTAATCACTGCGAGCGGGGGGGGGCTGTCAACTCGAGGAATGACAAACAAACCCATTTTGCCCCCTTATTTTCTTAATGATGGAGAGAGGGGGGAGTCAATTTGGGAAATAGCAAACAGACCCATTTTGCCCCATTTATATTTTTGCTTCCGAATGGAAGCTTTGTAATCGGTCGATTTTTCGATTCGCTAATTTTGCTTGGAAATGATGTAGAATGGTCTGAAACGTAAAAATACGAAGTTTGAGGACCATGTATGTACGTGTGTCCGAAAGTGTGGGTCGATTTTTTCGAAATTTTTTATAAATAACGACAAATAAAGGACAAAAGTTGAAGCTAAAAATCTGAAATTTTGTTACATAGTTGGTATTACTTTGGAGCATTTCTGGGCGCAGTTTCAGCTCAATCGGCCCAGTAGTTTTGGAGATACAGCAATTTCTCAAAAATTTTTTTGCTCAATATCTCAAAAACTACATGACCGAATTCAATTTTTTTGATGCCAAAATCTTCCTTGCGACAATATCTGTCGAATCAAATCATAATATTGCTATGAAACCATGGGCAACCGAATAATAATTGGCATTTTTCATTTTTATGAAAAAATCGTTGTAAGCACGATAGCGCCTTGAAAACTCAAGATAGAAAGTTGAAATTTGGTACGACTGTAGTTTTTATGATATTACAGAATGGGATTGTGGATGAGCTGAATCGGACAAGTAGTTTAGGAGATATTCAACTTTTTGTGAAAAACTGTAATGCTCATTATCTCCAAAACTACTGGTCCGATTGACTTTTTTTTTTTTCAAAATATTCGTCATGGTATCTTCTATCAAGATCAATCAAAATATGCATAGCCGCCCATACAAAGTTTTCAAGATATCACCGTTTTTCTAGTTTTGTAAATTAAAATCCAATGTGGGCTCTATAATGAGCGTTAAACATGGACTAAACATCTGAGATTCTGGCTACTATTTTGCATTGTTGGCCTACATTCGTGTATAAAATTTTGTGCCAATCGATTCAGTACATCCTGGCATAGAGTGATTCGTCCGAAACGCTTTTTTTTCTTAAAAATCACAAATTATCATTTTATCAATGTTTTCCATCTCTACATGACTTCAAAAGTCATATAATACAAATCCATGTTTTTTTTTACTCCATATAATCTAATATTTGATGGAAATCAAGTTTCATAAACTTGATTTTTTGAATTTACAAGACCATTCTCGTTAATTATAATATTATTCAATAAATACCTGATATTCATCCAAAATGCTGTACCACGTAGATTAAACAGAGTGAGCTTAACGGATTCAGTATTTGCTGCAGACGATCTGTGTGAGTTTGAGTGGGAGTTACATGCACGTCAGCAAATAAATCTTTATGGGCAAATAAAAATACAGTCTAAGGAAATAATTGAGTCGGAATAAGATAAAAATCATCAAGATATTTTAATTATTAGGAGTACTAATATGAATTTAATTATTAAATTCATCATGATGTAAGAGAAAATATTACAAATTAAAATATATTAAAAAGTTGAAAATGACAAATTTTTGTTTGAAACATCATAAGTAATCACTAGGATCACGAATCTATTGATTAAATGATGACGTATGTTTCTGACAATTTATCGGGACACAGAGGAGAAAAAAAGTTGAGAATACAGGCGTCGCTATTTGGATTACTCATAATTTATGAAAACCATGCGAAATACTGTAAAAGAATGATGTTTTCTTATGAAATTTGAAGATCATATGAATAAATGATGGAATGGATTTTTTCGCGAACACTGCATTTTTATTGGACTAGACTCTGACGAGATTGCAATAGTCTTAGCATTTGTTCAATTATTTAGATTCTTCATAATAAGGAAAATTTCAAAGTCGACAATTCTACTACAATGATAAGAGGAATTGGCCCAGAAATTATTGGTGAAACCCATAATGGGTCAGATCCATTTACATTCACCCGTATTTGTCGCACTGAAACTAAGGAGTGAGTAATTGCCACTGATTTTTTATGTGTGGAATTGGAATATCTCCCATTCGGAAGCTTATTACCAATGTAATTGGTAAAGAGGAAAAAAAAAGCATCGAGTAACGGTCACATGACTTCTGTCAAATAGGCTTCTACCCCTGCTTGTTTTTTCTCATGAGCGAGAGGACGGATGTCAAGTCGGGAAACGACAAACAAACCCATTTTGCCCCATTTTTTCCTAATGAGTGTGCGGGGGGGGGGGGGTGTCAACTCGGGAGTTAACAAACAAACCCATTTTGCCCCATTATTTTCTTAATGAGCGAGAGGGGGCGGGGTGGGAGAAGTCAATTTGGGAAATAACAAACAAACCCATTTTACCCCATTATTTTCTTCATGGCCGAGAGGGGGCGGGGGGAAAGAAAGTCAATTTGGGAAATAGCTCACAGATCCATTTTGCCCCATTTGGGGTTTGTTTTCTTAATGAGCGAGAGAGGGGATGTCAAGTCGAGAAACGACAAACGAACCTATTTTGCCCCATTTTTTTCCTAATGAGCGCGAGTGGGGGGAGGAGGAAATTTTCTTTTTTTTTTTTTTTTTTTTTGGGGTTCATGAACGGAAAAATGCACTCTACGCACTAACACACTCCAGATTGATGATATAAGGAGTGTAGTGTCCGACTCGGTCAGGTCTCGATGGTTGCGACCACGAGCAACCATGGTTTCCATGTGTTTGCTCGGCGAATGTGCAACCCATACGGACTAAAAAACCGAACATGACCCTAGTCATCTTTGACCTTTTCCTTCCCCTCGCGGCACCACCGTTAAGTATTACGTCAATTTGGGAAATGGCTCACAAATCCATTCTGACGCACCCGATAACGACTTCCTACTCTCTAAAAAATATAAAAGTAGAAAGTAGAGACTTCGCTCCCCATAAGGGTCAAAAAGTACATGTACTTTCTCTTTTCCCTCCACTATTGGAACAAAGAGAGAGCTGAACTTACTCCTGGGTCCACCAGGAATATCGCAGGAAATTCACGCGACGCTCAGTGGTCAAGCTCGGTCGTGATACTGGTTCAAACATGGTAATCCCCTATATTATATGAAGTCGGACCAATGTCGGGTCAGAACGGGGTGACAAGGGGAATGATCACAACGGTGAAGCGAGGCCGAAAAGAATGGAGAGTCAAGTGAGAGGTACGGGTCGAGTCTCGCGAGAGTCGGACAGAGCAGACGAGCGGGATGATTGCAAGCGTCAGATGTGAGCCACCTGTAAAGTGATCAGAAGGGTCAAAAGGGGGGACCAAGTAGAATGATTTGGAAGTGCAGTGGTTAGAAGATTGAAATCGCTGTGACGAGGGGAATGTTGAGAGTCAAATGAGAGGTACGAGCGGTCTAATCATAGAAGTCAAGTGGGGTGACAAGTTGAGTAATTACGAGAATCAAATGAGAAGTACATGGAGTGGAGTGATCGCAAGGGTCAAACGGTTGCGGCGAGTGGGATGGTCGCAAGGGTGAAATGGTGGTTACGAGTGGGCTGATAACTCAGAGTTAAATGGGAGGTACGAATAGAATGACCGCGAAGGTCAGATGTGGGAGACGGGCGGAGTGCTGAGGGTCAAACGTGACGCACGAGTCAGGTGATCAGAATGGTCAAAAGGAGGAAATAAGGGGAATGATGGCAAGGGTCAAACGGTGCTGATGAGTTGAGAAATAGTGGACTCTTGCGATGTTTGTTCTCCACGATGCATGACTTTCCCGTCGTAACCTTTGCGACGTTTGAGCTTCGTAAAGCATGACTCACTCTCTTCGTTTCTCGTATCTAGCTGGTGTGATCACTACATCGGTTTCGCTCGTTGGACCATCAGGATGATTCCACTTATCTCTATCATTTGGCCCTTGAGATTATTCCATTCTCCCTTTCCATCTACTTCCCGTCATCACTCGACTTGTCAACCCCTTTCGATCCTTACGATTAATGCATTCGCAACTTTCATTTGACCCTTGTCATAACTCTACGAGTGACCCCCACTGGACCCTCATAATGATCATTCCATTCATCTCCCCCCTTTGATGACTCTACTCGTACCTCTCACTTGACTCTCCACTCTTCCCCACCGTGCTTGACCGTTGTGATCATTTGCGATTATGTAAGGTTTCTCAACGCAAGATCGGGGCGCCTATCGGTCTACTAAGTGCTATGAACCTTGAATAATATTTATTTTTTGTTTTCGGGAATGTAAAAATCTATGTTAATGGAAAAAAATGTCCCATCTCTGAGGACTTATTATCGGAAACAACAGAGGCAAAACTTGAGGATGGACTATAGGTGGTTTTTTGGGGGGTTAGTTGGAGATTTCATCAGGCGCTGCGGAAACACGAGAAGTTGAAAAGTTGAATAAGCGCCATTAAGGTAAATAAATTGACATGAAATCATTCTCATTTTTATGGTGGGAGATAGGGATCTTTAGTTACAATGATTATTTTCTTGCATTAATAACCTTAAACTCTAATGAATTGAACAGTGGGGAACTCTGTATTTAAAAAATTACGAGGATTGACATAAAAAATTTGTGTTTCTTCTGGAACTTTTCAATTTTTGTTAATTTTACAGTTAAGACAGCTTAAAATTGAAGTAAACGTGACAACCGTTGAGGGTATATTTAGTGATGTTGCTTTTATAAGCCGATGGTGCCTTTCCAAGCGATGATTTTAACATACTAGTTTCTAGAATCAATCAAGGTCCCATCGGTTCGGAAGCGGAGAAATATAAATAGTTTCTAATGAACTATCGAGGTGTTTATTCGGTGTTTTCATTTACCTGTCAGCAATTTCAGAGGATCCGGTTATGACATTTAACCTCATTATTTACATGAAATGATATAAAATTGTGAATGAAAATTTCAAGAGAATTTTATAATTTGGCAGCCCTAGAAGAAATGAGGCTCAAACGAGAAGGGTCAAAAAATGAATGTCAGAAAAAATGAGGGTAAAAGAATTAGCATCAGAAAAAATAAAGGGTCAAAAATAAGGGTAAAAAAAGCATTAAAAAAAGAAAAAGAAAATTTCTACTAGTTATAACTCAAGATCGAATTATCTGATCGTCGCCATTTTTAAACTCGACCAAGATGGGATTGAAACGTCTATTTTAAGCCTTGATTGGATCGATTCGGACAATCATTTTTTGAGTCATCGTCGAAAAACCAAATTTGAAAAGAAAGCTCACACATACATACATACATACATACATACATACGGACACGCTCTAAAAATAGCATATTTGTACTTTTCAGACCATATTTAGTGGATCTGCCACAAAAAACTGGAAGGTTTGAATTTGAAGAATACAATGCTTCCATTTGGAAGCAAAAATGGGGTCGAAATTTATAAGTACAGATCGACTCAGAATTCGATTCTGAATCGATCTAAACACACCCCTAGAGACCTTTTTTTGGTGCCGCGTCCGCCATCTTGAGAACGGTTAGTATGAGGGCAAAAAAATGGGGTGAAAATTAATGGGTACAGATCGACTTAGCATTCGATTGTGAATCGATCTATATATACCCCTAGAGACCTTTTTTTGTGACCGCGTCCGCCATTTTGAAAAAAGTATGAGGGTCAAAAAATGGGGTGAAAATTAATGGATACAGATCGACTCAGGAATCGATTCTGAATCGATCTATATATACCCCTAGAGACCATTTTTTGTGACCTCATCCGCCATCTTGGAAAAGGTTAGTGGGAGGGTAAAAAATGGGGTCAGAATTAATGGGTACAGATCGACTCAGAATGGGATTCTGTACCGATCTAAACACACACCTAGAGACCTTTTTTTGTGACCGCGTCTGCCATCTGGGGAAGGGTTAGCGAGGGTCAATAAATTGGGTCAAAATTCATGGATTTACATCCCCCATCATACATCAAGAAAATGAAACAAATGGGCCAAAATGGGTCCGTCACCCTTTTTGAAAAATTTGAAAAATCATCTTTTCAGGCTACCGATAAGTTCAATGTTGGAGATTACACTCTAAAAAAAGCTACTTTTCACCGGTGCCGAATGGTACTTGGGGCGAATTTCCTCGTAGGAAAATACTTGTCCTAACGACTTTTCGTATCCTTGAGTGAACGGGGGAGATTGGTTGAATGATTACATGGGTCAAACGGGGAACACTGGTGGAGGGATCACACGGGTCGAATAGGGGGGACGAGTGAAGTGATCGTGAGGGTTAAACGAGGGAGACTTCTAGGGGAATTACGACAATCAAACGCAACATACGAGTCAAACTAGTGGGACGAGTGTCGTGATCATGAGGGTCAATAGAAGGGTCAAACGGAGGAACCCGAGGGATCACAAAGGTAAAATAGGAGTCACGACCGGGGTAAACGTGAGGATCAAAATTCCGTTTCCATCCTTTTTCCCATTTTACCCTTGTAATCGTGCCGATCGTCTTCCACGTATGACCCTCGTGATAACTTCGCTTTTCTTCCACAGTTGACTCTCCAAAAAGTCCACACCGCCTACTGGTTCGCGACTCTCGCCCCTCCTTACGCTCATTAACATCTCTCCTTACGTTCATTAGGAAAAAAGTGGGGCAAAATGGGTTTGTCATCTTCCGAGTTGACACCTCCGCCCCCCACCTGTAGCGTCGAGCTACATCCACACACTCGCTGACCAAGGACACCGGAGAAGAGATGATCGACGGGTGAACGAAAACAATTTAGCCATCTCTCTCGCTCCTATACCGGCACGCGTATATCTCGGAGATGAATTCCGTCTCCGAAATCTATCCTACCTGTGAATTGAGACAAAGAATAAGACCGTCTCAACTCGGCGGCTCGCTACACCCCCCCCCCAAAAAAAAAACCCGCAATAATGAATTCAAAAATTCAACGAATGGGGGAGAAAGGAATTCTGAGTCATTTCCCAAATTGACGTCCCCCCCCGCCCCTCGCGCTCTTTAGGAAAAACTGGGGCGAAATGGGTTTGTTTGTTGTTTTTCGACTTGACATCCCCCCTCTCGCTCAATAATAAAAAAAACAACAAATGGGGCAAAATGGGTCTGTGAGCCATTTCCTAAATTGACTTAAGGGAACTCCTCCGCCCCCTCTCGCTCATCAGGTAAAATACAACAAATGGGGCAAAATGGGTTTGTCAGTCATTTTCAGAGTGACATCCCCCCCCCCTCCGCCCCCACAACCCACAATGATGTATTGCGGAATTTTAAAAAATGGGGCAAAATGGGTTTCTAAGCCATTCTCAAATTGACGTTTCCCCCCTCCTCGTTGTCACACATTAGGAACAAAATGGGGCAGAATGGGTTTGGTTTTCATTGCCGGGATCAACTCCCCCCACCCCTAAACTTTGACAGAAAAAAAACAAATAGGGCAGAATGGGTTTGTCAGTCATTTTCTAAATCGACCCCTCCCCCCCGCCCAAAACCCGCAATAATGTCTGCCAGGAAAAAAATCAATGGGGCAAAATGGGTTTGTTTGTCATTTCCCGAGTTGACGCCCCCTGCCCACCACCCGTCCCTACCCGCAGTAATGGATTTTGAAATTCAAGTAATGGGGCAAAATGGGTTTCTAAGTCATTTCCCAAATTGACACCCCCCGCCCCCCTCATGCTCATAGAGAAAAAGGAACAAATGGGGCCCAATGGTTCTGTAGGCCATGTGCCAAATTAACTTCCCCCTCCCCTCATGAGGAGAACCGTGGGGCAAAATGGGTTTGTTTGTCATTTCTCGAGTTGACACCCCCCCACCCCCCGAATGAAACCCATAATTATGGATTTCAAAATTCAACGGAAGAAGCAGAATGGGTTCGTGAGAAGTTTCCCGAATTGACATCCTCCTCCTGCCACCCCTCGCCCCTTTCGCTCACGAAGAAAATAATGGGGCAGAATGGGTTTGTTTGTCATTTCCCGAGTTGACACCTCGCCCCCAGCAAAGGAAACCCACAATTATGGATTTCAAAATTCAACAGAAAGGGCAGAATGGGTTCGTGAAAATTTACGCCCCCCCCCTTCCCCTCATTAAGAAAACATTGGGGCAAAATGGGTTTGTTTGTCGTTTCCCGACTTGACATCCGTCCCCTCGCTCATCCCCTTCAAAAAAAAGCATGTAACGTTTTCTGTCACCGTTTTTCGTCGCATAGCTAAGTTCATCGTATGAAGATTATTAATTTATTATGTATAGAATGTAATTTATACATATAATCATGTTTGTATAGTATATATATATATTATACATTATATACATATATATACAGGGTGTCCCGTAACCGATCACTTTCCTCGGAGGGTATTGGATGTTTTTTGGAATCGAAAGTTCCCCTTCGGTTTTTGGATCAGGCCATTTTTTTTTGGATTTTGATTTTTTAATGTTGTCTGACTTTTAATTTTTTTAATTCTGTTAATACTTATTCCAGGGCCGAAGATGTTTTCAAAATATTCATAAAAAAAAATTGGTTTTTTATGTAGTACGTCGTCNCCTGGAACCACCGAGGTCTACCTGCGGGTGGTACATCGTCCAGCATTTCAGGAAGAGTCTGCGTGATTAATGGAAGGTACTGTTGACCCTGAAGAAGAACAAAAATGGAAAAAAATCATTATTTTGCCGCCTCGATGTCGTATGTGTGCGAATGCGGGCTTGATGAATNGGACGCACGGTGATAAAGATGGGAGGTTTATGACTGGATAAGAGGATTGATAGAGGACGTGACAATTATCGACATAAAAAAAATGAAAAATGAAACAATAATTAAAATTTTAATTTTTTTTTGGTGTTTTGGAAATGATTTTGAACGCGCGGCGATAATTGTGGGAGGTTTGTGAGTCGATTGGAGGATAAGCGGGATACATGCTCATAACGGACATGAAAAACAAAAGAAAAACAAAAGAAAAAAAAATAATTTTCATTTTCATTTTGTTTTTCGCTTTTGGAAATGATTTTGGACGCGCGGTGATAAAGATGGGGGGTTTATGAATGGATGGAAGGATTGATAGATGACATGACGATGACTGACATACGAAAAATGAAAAATAAAACAATAATTCAACTTTTGATTTTTTTTTTGGCGTTTTGGAAATTATTTTAAACGCGCGGCGATAATGGTTGGAGGTTTGTGAGTCGATGGGAGGATAGGTGAAAGACTTGCTCATAACCGACATAAGAAAAAACGAAAAACAAAAGAAAAAAATAATAATAATTTCAATTTTAATTTCTTTTTTTGTTTTTGGAAATGATTTTGGACGCACGGCGATGAAGATGGGGGGTTTATGAGTAGATGAGAGGATAGATGACGTGCCTAATAACCGACATGAAAAGAAAAACAATGGAAAAAAAAATCAATTTCCTCTTTGGGTTTTGGAAATTGTTTTGGAAGAGTGGGGATAAGAATGGGGAGTTTGAAAGTAGATAAATGGGTGACAGGCCTAATGACCAAAGAAGAAGAAACTAGAGCAAAACTATTTTGTTGCGCTACGTTTTATTTTTGATGGCCCTGAGAAGGGCCGATTGTGAATGCAGCTTATGCTGGCAAGTGCTGGAAATGGCCTCCTCCAGCAGCCACGCAGGCATGAATTCTTCGAAGGACATCCATCCTCACTCGT
Organism: Diachasma alloeum; assembly: GCF_001412515.2. Lineage (NCBI taxonomy): Eukaryota > Metazoa > Arthropoda > Insecta > Hymenoptera > Braconidae > Diachasma > Diachasma alloeum. The sequence goes on from NW_021680413.1 coordinate 425,838, forward strand.
TGGAGCATCTCAGCACTGACATTGGTAGTGGCCGCNCCACAGACGAAAGTCTGTTTACGAGAGAAGGCATTTTCAATCAGCATAATGTACATAATTATGCTGTTGAAAATCCTCACTCGGTGAGGGAAAAAAGTTTTCAGTCACGGAGGAAAGTGAACGTGTGGGGAGGGATAGTGGGTGACCGAGTCCTACTTTCCCAGCTACCGGATTATGTGAATGTGAGTATTCATTAAGCCCGCATTCGCACACATACGACATCGAGGCGGCAAAATAATGATTTTTTTCCATTTTTGTTTTTCTTCAGGGTCAACAGTACCTCGCATTAATCACGCAGACTCTTCCTGAAATGCTGGACGATGTACCACTTGCAGGTAGACCTCGGTGGTTCCAGCAGGATGGAGCACCCCCTCACTGTGCTCGAGACGTCACCGCCTTTTTAAATGCTCAGTTCCCTGGACGTTGGTTCGGTCGTTAGGGCCCACTTCACTGGCCTACACGGTAAGATTACTCGAGAAAAATAAAGTGTTCCGGAAAATAAAGAATTTCTATTGCCATTAAATCCCCGGACTTGACGCCGCTAGACTTCTTCCTTTGGGGCTATCTAAAGGACCAAATCTACGAGACCGAGCCGGAGACCGTGGAGGAATTGGTGGCTTGACTGCATGCGGCCACTACCAATGTCAGTGCTGAGATGCTCCAACGAGTGAGGATGGATGTCCTTCGAAGGATTCATGCCTGCGTGGCTGCTGGAGGAGGCCATTTCCAGCACCTGCCAGCATGAGCTGCATTCACAATAGGCCTTCTCAGGGCCATCAAAAATAAAATGTAGCGCAACAAAATAGTTTTGCGCTGGTATCTTCTTCTTTGGTCATTAGGCCTGTCACCCATCTATCCACTTTCAAAATCCCCATTCTTATCCCCACTCTTCCAAAACAATTTCCAAAACCCAAAGAGGAAATTGATTTTTTTTTCCATTGTTTTTCTTTTCATGTCGGTTATTAGGCACGTCATCTATCCTCTCATCTACTCATAAACCCCCCATCTTCATCGCCGTGCGTCCAAAATCATTTCCAAGAGCAAAAAAAGGAATTAAAATTGAAACGATTATTATTATTTTCTTATGTTTTTCGTTTTTTCTTATGTCGGTTATGAGCACGTCCTCCACCTATCCTCCCATCGACTGACAAACCTCCAACCATTATCGCCGCGCGTTTAAAATAATTTCCAAAACGCCAAAAAAAAAAATCAAAAGTTGAATTTTTGTTTTATTTTTCATTTTTATTATGTCGGTCATCGTCATGTCATCTATCAATCTTTCCATCTACCCATAAACCCCCCATCTTTATCACCGCGCGTCCAAAATCATTTCCAAAAGCGAAAATCAAAATGAAAATGAAAATTATTTTTTTTCTTTTGTTTTTCTTTTTTTTTCATGTCGGTTATGAGCATGTATCCCACTTATCCTCCCATCGACTCACAAACCTCCCACCATTATCGCCGCGCGTTCAAAATCATTTCCAAAACGGCAAAAAAAAATTAAAATTTTAATTATTGTTTTATTTTTATTTTTTTTTATGTCGATAATTGTCACGTTCTCTATCAATCCTCTTAACCAGTCATAAACCTCCCATCTTTATCAGCGCGCGTCCAAAATATTTTCCAAAACTCAAAAAAGAAATTAAAATAG
>NW_021680413.1:429311-446193 GCF_001412515.2 Diachasma alloeum
CCATCGACTCACAAACCTCCCATCTTTATCGCCGCGCTTCCAAAATCATTTCCAAAACCCAAAAAAACAAATTAAAATTGGAATTATTGTTTTTTTTTCTTTGTTTTTCGTTTTTCTTATGTCAGTAATCACACACGTCATTCATCTATGCTCCCATCAACTTACAAACCTCCCATCTTTATCGCCGCGCGTCCAAAATCATTTCTAAAACCCAAAAAAACAAATTAAAATTGGAAATATAATTTTTTTCTTTTTGTTTTTTGTTTTTTTCCTCCGTTTTTGATTTTCTTTTCATGTCGGTAATCAGACACGTCATCCATCAACCCTCCCACCGACTCATAAACCTCCTATCTCCATCGCCGCGCGTCCAAAATCATTTCCAAAATCAAAAAAGGATATTAACATTGGAGTTATAATTTTTTATTTTGTTTTTCGTTTTTTCCTTATCTCGGTAATCTGACACATCATCCATTTATCCTCTCATCAACTCACAACCATTTTTTTTTCATTGCTGCGCGTCCAAAATCATTTTCAAAAACCAGAAAACAAATAAAATTCGAATTATAATTTTTTTTCCTTTGTTTTTGGTTTTTTTCATGTCAGTAATCTGACAAGTCATTCATCAATCTTCCCATCGACTCACAACCTCTCCATCTTTATCGTCACGCGTCCAAAATATTTTCCAAAACTCAAAAAAGAGATTAAAAGACCAATCTTTTTCTTATTTGTTTTTCTTATTTTTCGATGTCGGCAATGAGACACGTCATCGAGACCTACTGGAAATAAAAGAAAAAAAAAATTCTTCGGTTTCTTAAATTAATTTTTTTTGAAATTAATTCTCCGCGATAACGGGCCGGAAGGGGTGGAGTGGGTAGGTGACGATGTACTACATAAAAAACCTTTTTTTTTAAATATAAACAATTTGAAAAAATCTTTTTCGGCCCTGGAATAAGTAGTAACAGAATTAAAAAAATGAAAAGTCGGACAACATTAAAAAATCAAAATCCAAAAAAAAAATGGCCTGATCCAAAAACCGAAGGGGAACTTTCGATTCCAAAAATCATCCTCTACAATACCCTCCGAGGAAAGTGATCGGTTACGGGACACCCTGTATATATTCTCGATAAGTGGCAATGTAGAGTTTTTTCCCGTTATTTAAAAGTAATTAATAGATACATTGAAAGTTAAGCAAGCAATACGCACTCGTGACAACCCAATTTTTGTAGATAATATCGCAAATTAATGATGGAGACTGGGTGAATCTTCACCAGCTGCGGAACCAATAAAGTACATAAGAACTGGCAATTATAAAAGCAGTCCAAAGATAGAGTAAGTATAATTCTGGTAAGGTCGAACGATAGTTGGTACAGAGCATTCATAGATGGTTATCATTATCATCAATGTTTACATATATGTAAACATTGATGATAATGATAGGTCTTTTAATCGTTGTTTATTGAAGAAAAAAATGGGAAGAACATGCAACTTTTCATCGTTTTAAAAGAATAAAATTAAACATAGTACTAAAAAAGTAGATAAATGATTTTAAAAAATATTCAAAGGACAAAACATTCACAACACATTCTTAATATTTTATATTTATGAATGGTATACGTGAAGAATGTCGCTCACAATTCCAAGAGAGGTTTTCCGAAAAATTGAGAAAAGCTATAGTTCGACAATTAAGAAATCTTTAACTCATGTGATAAAATTACTACCTAACCTCCGACTAGCGTGCTGTGAGGGACTGCTGGGCGTCTTCGTCCGACGGCTGGATGCGGGCAATTCCCCGACGGCAAGAACCACGACGGGATTTCACTGGTTTCAGTTTGTTTAGTTTTCTCGGTCTGTTTGCCAAAAAGTTGGTCCTCCGACTAGCGTGCTTTGAGGGACTGCTAGGCGTCTTCGTCCGACGGCTGGATGCGGGCAATTTCCCGAGGGCAGGAACCACTGGATTTCACTGGTTTTCAGTTTGTATAGTTTTCTATAAAAATTTTACTTTTCAGTTCGTTAACGTATTTAGAACTTCAAATCGTTGGATTCGTATGGACGAAACACAACAGATATTGATTTATGTTTTGCTTTACGAGTTCTCAACGAGAGGTGGACGAGAATTGTTAGGTTTATTTTCGAATTTTTCCAAAATATTGTTTCAATCCGTTTCTTTTACAAACAATCGCTTCCGAAGGGGACTTCGTTGGTACCGTTAGGTATCCGGGTACTTTCTACTCAGATTGATTGTCGTCAAGATTTAACATGACGTTATTATGACGGAAAAAATAGGAGTGTCATCAAATAGATTGTGAGAATTCGCGTTGGCGTCATTGAGCAACGAAACCTCAATTCAAGCAGTCAAATCGACTCGTGAAAATTCTCATAATTCGATCTTCAAGGGTAAAGGAAGGATGCAAAATAAATTTTGACAATTCTCGTGGGTGTCGCTGAGCACCGAAAATTTAATGCAAGCACTCAGTTCATCTCGGCAAAAATCTCCGAATTATTTTGCGTAAGAGATTCGGGTATTTTTAGTTCACTTCACTACTTGAGAAATATGTTTCTAAAAATAAAATGTCACATAAATTCTAAGTTCTGAAAATTTCCCAAGTGTCAAAGAGTAAAACTCCTGAAAAATTCTCCAAGTCCCGAAGAGACATGTCGAGAATTTCACTAAGTCCACAAAGTCGTGAATTTTTTCTATGTGCGAAACACTTTACCAGTTTTATTTCACTCGCGGAGTTCTTTTGAGCGATGATTCCGAGCGCTGCAGCTGAACGGGGAGTCTATTCTCGAATCGATGAGTGGCTGAGCGTATACGTTTGACTCGTACGATCTCATATGGAGATCCGTGTGTAATCGTACGAGTTGAACGTATACGCTCAGCGGGTGTATGACAAAATCTCCGCGGGACAAAATCTCCTCGGACAGAGTCTCGGGGGAGCGTCGTTTGTACTTTTAGAACTCTACACGCGACACCATCTAGAGAAAGTTACCATGCTAGTGCGAAACCGCGCAGGACACCTCTACACCAATACCGTGTAGAGTTCTACACGGGAACTAGTCTACACTGAGAAACGCCCAATTTTCACACGAGAGTCGTCAACCGACGTCGACATGGGAGAGATCAGACGGCATTCACTTATCAACCGTAATTCTTCTGAATCTTTTACGCCGAGTGATGGCGCCTCGAGGCATCTTCCATAAACTAACATACAATTCAAACGACATACAATTCCCCGGTATTTTCAACGAGAGTCAAATGGAAGTAATAGAGACTTATTCTAATGAACAAATTCTGAACTTTGGATCCGAAGCGAATCATTTTTATCCCTTCAATGAGGAGGGGACTTCTAAGTCATTTGAATCTCAACTAATTTCACCAAGCCAACTCCATTCAATTATCTATTGATGAAGGAAGTACGCAACCGTCAATTAGGAATGAGAAATAATATTCATGAAATATAGTCTGAGAAGTTTATGAATAATTAGTTGCATTAGTGGAATAACATTTTTTAGATGATATACTTCCAATCGTTCCACCAGCGCGTAAAAATGATTGATTGATTTATCTACTGTAGATGAATAAAAATTGGATAGCAACTTCGTTCTATGATTTTTATTAATAATATCCCACATAATATGAGAATAATATTCGTTTGAAACCTTCCTGCATTCAAAAATTAGGTATCGAAAGAATTTAACAAAGTTGCTGGAAGTCTAAAAAAATCTGTTTATCATAGTATTGATTTTTGTAATCATCGTGCTTGAATATTGGATGGTGATTAATTAATTTCATTAACAGTTAGTAGAAATTTGATTTATTACTTAAGATATAGAATAAAAATACATCATTGAATTGCCATATTTTGATGTATGAACCGTTAGTTTCTTTTTTTAACAAATATGGCTGTCATGAGACTTTTAAATATTTAATAAAATCTGCAAATATGTGGCACCATTGACAATCTCCATTTTTTGTTGAACTATGTAAAATGGCTAGAAGCGTTGACATATATGGATATATATATGTACATCAAGTGAGGAAGTAGGTGAATGCCTAAAGATAATTTATATTCTGCCATTGAACATTCAGGGGATATTATGGTTATTGCATTTTCGACTTGTCTTGATTTCCCAAATCAAGACAATCGAAATGTCATGACAATTATCTATTGTAATTGACATCAGTTTATTCAATAGAACTAAAAAGAATATATGGATAAAAATTAATCGATTGACAAGATATGTCCTTTTATGAAATTCGATAATAATTAACGTAAATTCTTTTCCATTCCACCTTGATCGTTATATCTCATGTAAAATCATCTTTTATCATATTCATGGATATCAAAGAAATTTAAATTAATTTAGCCACATGATTTCTTTGTTTTAACAATATGATAACAAAATTATATTTTCATATAATTTGATCATAAGAACCAACGAAATGGATACGGAGTAGTTCAATAAAGTGGAGAACAGGTGATGTGGAGACGTTGAGATTTCTCGGCTCAACTATAGGATCTCAAATCTGGGGAATCAAGAGTCAAACTGAGGTGCCTCTCATAAGGAGATGTCTCAATCGTCCAATTTGCTTCTATTACCGATTCTATTGTAATCCTGATTCCAACAAGCTCCAATGCACTCAGTTGATTCGGTTTTCTCAGTAATTTGATAACTCCTGCATCACGGACAGGACATCCCTCAACTCTCAACTCTTTCAGCCTGATCAATCTGTCCGTGTATGCCCCGGTAACATTGGGCATGTCGCAAATCCAATGACTTCAGCTCCGGTAGCTAAGATAGCTGGCGGATACATTTATTGGTCCTACTTATATAATCTGAAACATATACATCAGTATTGCATGAAAAATACGTATATAAAGCTCAAAAACATCCACCCGAATGAACAGCCATATTTCTATCATGTAAATGCTTATTAGTAGCAGTTGTTGATTCATGCGATGCTTTTTTTTACTTTTGCTTTCTTTACAGACTTACAAAAAAGTTCGAAAAAGAATTACCCACTCCAAAAATAGTCGACAAATATTGTTTTCCAAAAATTAGGTTATCTATTGAAATAATTATCTATTTAGCACAAAATTATCCCCAAACAAGAAAACAAATCATTTCATTAATTAATTGAAACTTTCCCATGTTCACTGTATTGTATTAAAATATTTCAGCTTCCTTACCAATCAATTCAATCTCCCTCAACTGCTGGCAATGTTGCACAATAAGATTGATTAACTGCTCATCGATCCAGTATTTTGGGTACATATAGTCTTTAGAGTCAATACTCAGGTGTTGGAGATGCGTTAGATGAGCGACTTTAGAAGTCTCCAATGAAGTCAGTTGCGAAAAAACGCCCTCGAATTTTAATCTTCTTAAGCCAATTTTGCCACCAATTGAAAAAAACAGTTCGTCATTTACGTAATTAGTCTCGAATGATTCAAGAGCTTCAGCTTCATCAATTACTTGTGGCATCGACACCAACAAACGCTCCGAAGGACAGCCATCGGTAGGTTTGATGACGATTAGTTCCTTCAGCTGTTTCATGGCTGGAAGACCCTCCAAAAAATGATACAACTCTTCGTTGTAAATGCTGACTGACAATTTCTTTAAATTTGGGTTGGGATTCAGCTAGGATGACCGTATCATCGGCAGACAAAAGCATTATCATATCAGTGAAGCCATTTATATTTATATTTACACCCTTGAGGTTTTTATCTCTAAAAAATTTCTCAAAGTCCGATATGTACAAAATAAAGAGGAGTGAGCTTAGGGTTTCACCCTGCAGAACGCCTTCAGTGACCTCAAATTCATTGGAAAGTTCATTCCCCCGGCTTTAACTTGAATTACCGCTTTGTCGTACAAGGATTTTATTGTTCTGATTAGCGTGGAGCTAACGCCTAATTTAACCAGTTTAAGCCACAATCGTTCATGAGGGATCGAATCGAAAGCGCGGCGGAAGTCAACGAAGATTGCGTGAACTTCGCGATTCCGTAGACGGAGTTGGAGGTGGATCGCGGAGGGCAAGGTGAAGATTGCTTCCGCGCACCCTCTCCCCCTCCGAAAACCGAACTGCGAGTCGGGCAAAACTCCATTGCTCTCCGCCCACGTATCTAATCTGTTCTTTAGAACATAAGTAAAGATTTTAGTGATGTGGTTGACTAGGGCAATTCCTCTATAATTGGCTGGGTCTCTAGTATCACCTTTTTTATAAATCATAGATAGTGTAAATTTAGCCCACGCAGAGGGGCAAGACTCTGCGTGGGCTCCAACGTCTCCAAAGGAAACCAAAAGCTCTTGCTGAATTCTGTGATTTAAATGGGCTGGAAGTTAATGTTAGCAACACAAAAAATAATGACATTCAAACGCGCTGGCAGAACAAAGAATATTGCTCCTCAATTCACCTCGTACAAAAATTCGCACATAGAAATTGTTAATTCCTACACCTATCTAGAGATTCCTCTATCTCGATCAGCCCTCCCCGGTCCTGCCGTCACAACGGCATTAGCAAAAGCCAAATAAGCCACGAGTGCAACACTAGCCGGAGTCTCTCAGCTGGGTGTTAATGCCTGGGACTCATTTATAACGCTTTACAACAGCATGATCTCTTCTGTCCTTCTCTACGCCGCCCCTGCTTGGGGCCTGCAGTGTGGAGAAGACCTGGAGAGCGGTCAGTTAGATTTTTTCAAACGTCTCCTTTTTTTGCCCAAATGTATTCCCGGTTGGGCCCTCCGGCTGGAGTTGAACATTTTAACTTTAGAATATAAAATCATGATTCTCACATGGAACTGGTTTATCAAAATGTTAGATACCAGCGACGAGTTTTTACCGAAAATATGTCTTCTACAATTATTCAAACTTGCTAATAATCCGTCATGTGATAAGACCTATAATTGGGCCTTAAAATTTAAGAATTTTCTTGAGGTAACCGGAGCGTCAGAACTTTGGTATTGTTTTGATAGCACCCGGTGGAAGGAGAGGACCCCAATAGTCTTTGAACGCTTCAAGAGGCATCTCCTTCAGTGTGACCTTGATCGTGCTCTCCAGTCTGTTTCATGTCAGTTCAAAATCCCACATAACCTGCCCACTATCGATAAGCCAACAAATTACTTGACCCAGAATCACCCTCTACACGTAAAACGCACTCTTGCCCAGATACTACTTGCCAATAATTTTTTCTGTAGTTTTTATTTAGGTAAAAGTAATAAAGTGATATTCGATCTTAAGAAGCTATGTAACTCTTGCGAACTGAGGGAGTGTGACAATTTAGAACATCTACTTTTAAGATGTCCGAAATTCAGTAGCCAAAGAAACAAATTTGCTAGTAGTTTAAGTTCTTGTTTACCTGATAGAGACTGTTGCCACGAGTTCCTGAGTAATTGTAATTTCTCGGAGAGTAAAGCTTTATATAATTTTTTTGTTGATTGTTTACGACTTAAAAATCTGTAATTACAAAGCCTGTTTTTACCGTATACTTTCCACTTATAATTCCTCACTCGATATTTTCAGTATTTATGTGAGTTAAAGCAACTCTACTACTTTTTATGTTTTTGTATTATACGCTGGCCCTTCTTTCCTATTTCACCTATATCACCTTACGATACGCAGTACAAATTAATGTAATCCACTATGTAATCGAAGTCAGCCCCCATGCTATGGGACCTTGTATCCTTAATGCATTAAATAAATAATAATAAAATAATAATAATAATAAATTTGGGTTGACCTAAAGGTCAACCCAAGGTTAATAAATAGTTCAACTTATCATCCTGGCCTTTGTTGAAATCGGGATGACCAGTTCCTCCAGTTGATTACAGGTGATAGCAGCTGCAAATACTGCTGATTTGTAGTCATTTCTTTGATCATTAAGAACTCTCAGGTATTTTCCTGATCGAAAAATCACTTGATTAACAAGTCGTTGCGTAAATCTCTTCCTTTGACAAATATTGAGTGAGAGTCCATTTTCAGTGCTGTGAGAGTGGTACAGATTATCATTCTCGGAGAATACTGCGTCAATCGAGAGGTCCTTAATTTGGTGCCAGGAGTCGTCCACAATTGCTCGCCAGTCTTTACACACTATAACGCAAAAAATGAATAGGTCAAATATTAGTTAAGAATATACACCATAGTTCAGGATATGGAAGGACCTTCTATAGTTTCTTGTGTAGTACGCAATGATGATTCAAGAAAATAAATGTGAGGTGTTTGCATAAAAAATGAGTAATGATCAGCCTCACTGAAATTCCGTTGTAATAAAGTTTCTAACTTTTTCACACTTTTATTTTTAATCTGCTTATGAATATGGATTTTTTTATCATTTCTGAATCAAGACAATAGAAAGGCGAAAAACACTCCACTGCATTTTGTCAAATACATTTAGTAGTTAGAGGAACGGTTCAAATTCCTTATTACTAAATAAATATTTTTTGAAAAGGTAACCTATGGTATTATTGCCAAAAAATATTTGAACAGCTTAAAACGGATGATGAAATGTTGCGATTTATGTGATATTATGTGAGTTTGACTCAGTCAACTGGTCGCATGATATAACGCGGATCAAACGAGGTAATACAGTGGCAATAAGTCATACTAATTATAGAATACGTTTTGCATCATTTCTGTCTTGTACAAATTTAAAAAAAACCTACCCAAGCTCATATCTGGAGCAAAGTTGGTGAATTTAAAATGAACACTAATTAAAATTTACTGATATTTTTTTAATATTAGTTTTCTTAAATTTTTGTAACGCAAGAGTTAATTAATCAATTGAGGTGCTTGGGTCCATCACAAATGGAAATAATTTCAATAGAGAAGGCAATTATCCTAGAGGATAGTGGGGCAAAGTCGAATCGTGGGAAAAAGTGGAGGAATCATGTATGTCCTTTTTTTTTATCGCGACGCAGGAGGTAATGGCTAATATTGGATGTTAGCTGGTGATTCCGACGTATTCCTCAGCTTCACCTTCCTCTACCTCTTAAAAAATTGAATAACTCATCAACATTTTAAATGAAATAAACAAAACAACAACAAAAGTCCGTTCTACCCCACTCGGCCCTATACGCGAAACGTCCGAAAATTATTCAATAGTCCAGATACGTCTGATTAGAAAAGGATTAAGGAGGATTACATGATTACTTTTATTTAAAGAAAAATTGAAATACGCACCTCTTCTAGATTGCATTCTATCCTTCAAAGACAAAAAACGTAGAACGTGTTTTAACCACATGTGCGGTAGATCACACATTGCAATAGAACTTGATTTAGCTATTCGAGTTGAATATTCGAAAAGAGCTACTAATCGCACTGTATACTGTGGTGAGATGTGAATTGGACAGCGTACGAACAGATACTGATGAAATTGACGGGGGAATGCATAGTAAGACCTAAACCTGGTAAACATCGTGGGCGCGGGAGTAGAAGACATCAGCCAATGGGCGGACGCTCGTGCAGGAGGAGGGGATGGAACAGAACGAATCGCTTCATTACTCTATTTCCTCTTTGAGACGGAGGAAATGGCGGTAATACAAGAAATTGCGTTACCTTCTCTTCGAACATACAAAACACGAAATTCGATTTATGTAATAGAAAAAATCGAATTTGTATTGCATGATTGCTATACGAAACTTTTCATAACACAAAAATGATAAACTCAATAATCTTCGATTGGTATAGGTATAGCTCCAAGGGATTAAGTCCTAATGTAGCGCCTCGCTACATCCTAACTGAGGAGACAGTCTGACGTCACCCTCAGACATTTAATATTTCGTTGCTGTCCTCTCACGGATATACCAACACAATAATAGAGGATTACATTTCGCGCCTCTACCGAATTATTCTATCGCGGCGTCCTATCGTACAGGAGCCGTTGGCAGTTGATCGGCATCCATTGTATCGAGCGCAACTGAGTATCAAATCAATATTCATTGTACTTGTTGAGACTGACGCTTCGATGAATGAATATATTATTGAATTGTTTATTCGTTTAGTAGTGATTTGTTACTCCCGACCATCGCAAATCCTACATTGGTGACCCCGACGTGATTTTCGCGTTTAATTAATTAATTAATTCAAAGGGAGTGCGGCAGTGCAACAAGTGCCTCGCGAGTGCGCGTGCCTTTACAACGGAATTTTTTTTTCTCATATCTCGCGCGTTTATTTTACTCTGTTACCGGTTGTTAACGTCGCGAGCATTTTTACCAGGCAGCGGCTGTCGTCGCGAGTGCATAAAATTAATCTAAATTTGCAAATTAACACATAACATTTTTCGCGCGTGGCTTTATTTTTCAATGCCCAATATGGCGTCGTGGGGGGTCTCGATTTAGCGTCGTTGAGTCGGTGGAAAATCGATTCTCGGCGTCTTCCTCATCGTTATACGCCCCGCCCATAACGCGCGCGCACACCCTTTCGGGTAATTGCGTTTACCCTCAATGATGTTCGCGATGATATTTTCCGCTCTACCTGTTCTCCCGCGTTTTCTCTCGCGGCAAGTGAGTGAACAAGTAGGGATACTTGAGGGTTGGTCGTCCGTCTCTCTCTATCTCGCTGGCACATTGCGGAGCACCCTATAGACGCTGTGCTGTGCTGGTGTATGTGAAGACTTTAACGACTTCGCAAGAGTGACAACACGTGCTAATTTTTTTTTTTTTTGATTGAGATAATTAATCATTTTGTTAAATTTATCGATTACCGCGATTTTTTTTCGGTAAATAATTGTCAAGTGATTTCCGTGGTTCATGATGCCGGGTGTCCAGGAGCTCGCCACAGACAACGCATTTTTAGCAGCTGCAGCCGTGATGCAACCTAAGCTCGTCGCAAGGCCATTCAATCCTGATAGACCTCAGCTGTGGTTTGCTCAACTGGAGACCCAGTTTACCGATCTTGGAATAGTGACGGTGATCCATAAGTATAATAAAACTGTTCCGCTAATTGATATGGTCTATGCAGCAGAGGTCGAGGATCTCATTATTGCTAGACCAGTTAATANATGAATGAATATATTATTGAATTGTTTATTCGTTTAGTAGTGATTTGTTACTCCCGACCATCGCAAATCCTACATTGGTGACCCCGACGTGATTTTCGCGTTTAATTAATTAATTAATTCAAAGGGAGTGCGGCAGTGCAACAAGTGCCTCGCGAGTGCGCGTGCCTTTACAACGGAATTTTTTTTTCTCATATCTCGCGCGTTTATTTTACTCTGTTACCGGTTGTTAACGTCGCGAGCATTTTTACCAGGCAGCGGCTGTCGTCGCGAGTGCATAAAATTAATCTAAATTTGCAAATTAACACATAACATTTTTCGCGCGTGGCTTTATTTTTCAATGCCCAATATGGCGTCGTGGGGGGTCTCGATTTAGCGTCGTTGAGTCGGTGGAAAATCGATTCTCGGCGTCTTCCTCATCGTTATACGCCCCGCCCATAACGCGCGCGCACACCCTTTCGGGTAATTGCGTTTACCCTCAATGATGTTCGCGATGATATTTTCCGCTCTACCTGTTCTCCCGCGTTTTCTCTCGCGGCAAGTGAGTGAACAAGTAGGGATACTTGAGGGTTGGTCGTCCGTCTCTCTCTATCTCGCTGGCACATTGCGGAGCACCCTATAGACGCTGTGCTGTGCTGGTGTATGTGAAGACTTTAACGACTTCGCAAGAGTGACAACACGTGCTAATTTTTTTTTTTTTGATTGAGATAATTAATCATTTTGTTAAATTTATCGATTACCGCGATTTTTTTTCGGTAAATAATTGTCAAGTGATTTCCGTGGTTCATGATGCCGGGTGTCCAGGAGCTCGCCACAGACAACGCATTTTTAGCAGCTGCAGCCGTGATGCAACCTAAGCTCGTCGCAAGGCCATTCAATCCTGATAGACCTCAGCTGTGGTTTGCTCAACTGGAGACCCAGTTTACCGATCTTGGAATAGTGACGGTGATCCATAAGTATAATAAAACTGTTCCGCTAATTGATATGGTCTATGCAGCAGAGGTCGAGGATCTCATTATTGCTAGACCAGTTAATACCCCATTCCAAATATTGAAGAATGAATTAATTCGATGTTTTACCACATCAAGGTCAATGAATTTATTACGACTGCTGGACAATGAGAATCTTGGAGATCGTACACCCTCGAAGCATCTTAGGCATTTAAAGGCTCTGGTTCCAGGTATCGATGAGGAGGTCTTAAAGACACGCTGGCTGTCTCACCTTCCGGAGCAGACTAGAGCGACGCTTGCTGCCCAGGATGACGCTTCGTTGGAGAACCTGGCGAAACTGGCTGATGGGGTCCATGAGGTCTTTCAACCTCCTCAGACTGCAGCTATTTCGGCCTCGTCGGGTAATGTGGTCAACTCTGCGCTTCGTGATGAGCTGGAGAGTTTGAAGGCTACATTCGCTGCGATGTAGCTGCGTGAGTCGCGTTCTCGCTCAAGATGGTCACCCAATGGTCGCAACAATTCTCGCAGACGCTCCAATTCTCGAAAGGTATTAAACAACTCCAACGCTTGCTGGTATCATTTCAGATTTAGTGACAGGGCACGAAAGTGCCTTCCGGGTTGTCAGTACCAGGGAAATTCCAGGGAGAGTCGTTAGCGATGGAACGCAGCTCTTTATTAACATCCCGTCGCCTCTTTGTCACCGACAGGTCCACCAAGGCACAGTACCTAGTGAATACCGGTTCCGATGTTTCAGTGTGTCCTCGCCGGGTGCACTCTCGGAAAAAGGACGCGTCTGGTTATCAGCTGTTCGCAACCAACCACACTCTGATCAATACTTCTGGCTACATACTGATCCTGCTCGATCTTGACCTACGCAAGGAAATCAAGTGGCGTTTTGTTGAAGCTGACGTTTCGAGGTACATTACTGGCGCTGACCTGCTGCATCATTACGGTCTTCTGCCTGACCTCAAGAATCAACGACTTATTGATAGCACCACTGGTCTCTCAACAGATGGACAGCTGGTTAAATTCGACTCGTTCTCAGTCAGACTCCAGACGATTGAAGAGGATTCATCTTACGTAGCCCTACTGAAGAAATTTCCTGCCATAACGAAGCCGGAGGGACTCCTTCGAAACACCAAGCATATGACGCAACACCACATTAGGACTACTCCCGGCCCACCAGTATCGGCCAGACCAAGACGTTCGCTACCAAATAAGCTCGCTATAGCAAAGGCTGAGTTTTCGAATATGCAGAAGCTCGGCATCGCTAGGCGCGGTCAGGGACCATGGTCTTCGGCTCTTCATTTGGCTCCTAAGAAAAACGGAGAATGGAGACCGTGTGGTGATTACCGGGGCCTGAATGATCAGACGATCCCGGACAAGTATCCCGTTCACTATCTTGAGGATTTCGCCGCAAATATTTACGGATCCACGATATTTTCGACTATTGATCTCGTGAAGGCGTTTAATCCAGTTCCGATAGCAGCTGAAGACATCCAGAAAACGGCCATAATAACTCCTTTTGGGCTATTCGAGTTCCCGTTCATGACTTTCGGTCTGCGCAACGCTGCTCAGACGTTTCAGCGTTTAATCGATGAAGTCACAAGGGATCTGCCGTTTCTATTTCCGTATATCGACGATATTCTCGTCGCCTCTGAGACACCTGAGCAACATCTAGATCATCTGAGGCAACTGTTCCAACGTTTGGAGGATTTCGGTCTGGTGGTAAATGTAGCGAAGTCTGTCCTTGGCAAACCGGAGGTGGTTTTCCTTGGGCATACCATCAACGCACAAGGGATCAAGCCCCCTGCGGACCGGGTAAGAGCGATTCTCGAATATCCAATACCTTCTAACGTTAAGTCTCTTCGCAGATTTCTTGGTGCTCTCAATTTTTACAGAAAGTTTATTAAAGGGGCTGCAGAAATTCTCGCTCCTCTCAACGCAGCACACAGGGGACCTGCCGTTAAACGAAAGCATCCGGTGGATTGGACACCGGAGATGGAGACTGCTTTCGATGCAAGCAAAAGGGCACTGGCTGAAGCCACTCATCTGTCACATCCGAACGTGCACGCTGAGTCGGCTGTGTTCACCAACGCATCGGATCAGGCAATTGGCACTGTCCTTCAATAACGACATCAGGATGGTTGGCAGCCACTCGCCTTCTTCAGCAAGAAGCTTGCTCTCTCCGAACGTCATCATGCGACTTACGATCGAGAGTTAGAAGCGATTAACGAGCCGATCATCCATTTTCGGCACATTTTCGAGGGGAAACATATTACGATCTACACGGATCACAAACCCTTGACGCACGCTTTCCATCAGAAACCGGATAAGGCAACACCCTGGCAGTGTAGAAGACTGGGTTTCATTGGCCAGTTTACGTCTGATATCGTACACGTGGCTGGCAATGATAACGTGGTAGCTGACGCTTTGTCTCGTATCGAGGCAGTGTCCCAGGCGATCGACAATCAACTACTCGCTCAATCACAGCGAGAAGATCCTGAACTNACCAACCACACTCTGATCAATACTTCTGGCTACATACTGATCCTGCTCGATCTTGACCTACGCAAGGAAATCAAGTGGCGTTTTGTTGAAGCTGACGTTTCGAGGTNTATTCGCTCGTGCACCCCGGAGGAAAAGGAACTCGGAAGCGTATCGCCGATCGTTTCGTTTGGCCAGGTATGAGTAAGGACTGTTTGGATTGGACTCGTCATTGCCTGTCGTGTCAGAAAAATAAAGTATCGAGGCATGTCGCAGCACCTCTCGCGGAGATTGCTTTACCGTCCCAAAGATTCGAGCATATTTATGTCGACTTGGTTACTTTACCGTTGTCGAAAGTGTTCAAGAACTGTCTCACAATTATAGACAGCTTTACACGGGATCCAGAGGTGGTGCTACTACCGGACATCAGGACAGGAACAGTAGTTCGTGCACTTCTCTATCACTGGATCGCGAGGTTTGGAGTACNGCTACCTTGAGGATTTCGCCGCAAATCTTTACGAATCCACGATATTTTCGACTATCGATCTCGTGAAGGCGTTTAATCCAGTTCCGGTAGCAGCTGAAGACATCCAGAAAACGGCCATAATAACTCCTTTTGGGTTATTCGAGTTCCCGTTCATGACTTTCGGTCTGCGCAACGCTGCTCAGACGTTTCAGCGTTTAATCGATGAAGTCACAAGGGATTTGCCGTTTCTATTTCCATATATCGACGAGATTCTCGTCGCCTCTGANGAGGCCAGTTTATTGCGGACATTTACCGACGTCTGACAGAGATGTTGGGAATTCGACGCAAGCTTACTACGCCAATTCATCCCCAGGCTAACGCACTCGTGGAGAGACTGCATCGCCAGTTGAAAGCTGCACTTCGCTGCCACGGCGATAGCTGGTATGATGTTTTGCCGTTGGTTTCGTTAGGACTCCGCACCGCTTGGAAACCTGATGTTGAAAGCACACCTGCTGAGCTCACCTACGGAGAAGCAATTCGGCTCCCAGGTGAATTGTTTACACCAACGAANTTGCCGTTTCTATTTCCATATATCGACGAGATTCTCGTCGCCTCTGAGACACCTGAGCAACATCTAGATCATCTGAGGCAACTGTTTCAACGTTTGGAGGATTTCGGGCTGGTGGTAAATGTAGCGAAGTCTGTCCTTGGCAAACCGGAGGTGGTTTTCCTTGGGCATACCATCAACGCACAGGGGATCAAGCCCCCTGCGGACCGGGTAAGAGCGATTCTCGAATATCCAAAACCGGCTAACGTTAAGTCTCTTCGCAGATTTCTTGGTGCTCTCAATTTTTACAGAAAGTTTATTAAAGGGGCTGCAGAAATTCTCGCTCCTCTCAACGTAGCACACAGGGGACCTGCCGTTAAAGGAAAGCATCCGGTGNAAAGTTTTGAGGGATCACCGTAGACATTTCGCGGCGGTAGCACCCACTGAGATGTCTCGTCCCGGAACCAAGCCAACTTTCGTCCACAAGAGCCTTGCCGATTGCACGCATGTTTTCATCAGGACAGAGACTGGAGGACCGAATACCGCAGCTCCATACTCTGGACCATATCGAGTCGTCAGCAGGCACGATAGACATTTTGTTGTCCGCTGTAGGTCACTAGGGAGAGGCAACTATCTTCAAGACGTTCCTATCTCTATCGACCGCCTCAAACCTGCGTTCATTCTTCCCGAGGACATGGAACAGGTTCGGCAGCTTCCTGCAGAAGCTTGTCCACGACATCAACAGCGGCAACAACAGCAAGCAAGAGCAGGCACGGCAGTAGGAACCTCTGGCCAGCCCAGGAGGGTCACTTTTAACGACCGATTGGAAACACGGACTTACGACCCCAGGCAACCTCCGGACTCGAGCATTACGACACCCAGGAGACAGCAGAGAATTTCTACACTATCCTGTCGTTGATCAAATTTAATTTTTCTGTATTTTTTTGTTTGTTCTCTAAAAAACTACGTTAGTAGATGAGTAATGCGGGTTCTGGGGCAAGGGTCTGGCGGAGACCTGGTCAGAGTGCCCCCGCGAGTGGGTCGGGTGGGTGAACGGGTTAATGAATCCGCGGGTCGCAGTGTAATTCGCGGTCTGATCCGCGGGTCGCGGTTTAATTCGCGGTTTAATTCGCAGATTGATGAATTCATTTGCAATTTTTTGATTGAAAGGAGTTTCCTTGGCAACGTATTCAACCCACCCCGCGAGAAGGTGGGTGAAAAGGTTGATTAATTCGCGGGTCGCGGTTTGATTCGCAGATTAATCTTTTAATTCACCCTTTGGGTACTAGAGAGAGTCACCCACCGAATAATTAATCGTTCCGAGTAAGGGGGTGGGTGGGTGAAAGGGTTAATTAATTCGCGGGCTAATTAATTGATTAATTAATTAACATATTATTGGACTTCAGTGGAAACTATTCACGACTGAATCATTCCACCCCGCG
>NW_021680413.1:446352-446746 GCF_001412515.2 Diachasma alloeum
CGCGAATTAATTAATCCCATCCCACCACCCACTCGCGGCGCATCCCCAGACCCTTCCCAAAATGGTTGGGCCAGAACCGCCCCTATATATCTACTCCGTTTGACTTCAGCGACCCACTTGACATTTTCCGGACATGTACGAACTTGTATCTACTTGGGATATCCGGCCCTTTTATGTTTACCACTCCCATTTCTCGGAAAATCGTCGTTTAAATAATGTGTATTTGTTTATTTAATGTTGAAAGTGGGGGGTTGATGTATATAACCAACAAAATTTCTATGTCCACCATCAGTTCGGTACATCGTTCTCTATGAAGAACAGTCTCCAGTGACAGGAATTTAAGAAACTTTTAAATCTTCTCCTCAAGAACATTCAAGAAGTGAAACAAGTTATA
>NW_021680413.1:446769-448443 GCF_001412515.2 Diachasma alloeum
TTTTTTTTTTGTCTTTATTCATATATTTTGTATACAAAAAATGATTCTTTTTATGATTATAACCAATGTAATAGTATATAAGAAGTACATGAATAAATTTTACAATTGAAAATATTTTTTTCTTTAAAAATTATTATACTTCACACAATCCCTTATCATAGCAGGTGGCCCATCAAAATTATCACCTCTGGTTTCTCGATGATGTTCCAAACAAAGTTTACATCCTCCNCGTTTAAATAATGTGTATTTGTTTATTTAATGTTGAAAGTGGGGGGTTGATGTATATAACCAACAAAATTTCTATGTCCACCATCAGTTCGGTACATCGTTCTCTATGAAGAACAGTCTCCAGTGACAGGAATTTAAGAAACTTTTAAATCTTCTCCTCAAGAACATTCAAGAAGTGAAACAAGTTATATAGTTTCGCAGTAACATTCGACTACTCTGCTGCAATCTTCAAAAGACTCTAATTCAAGCTTAAGTTTGATACTCGAGTGAAAATTCATCATGGATTTCAANCCAATGGACCAATCAGCTCGCATCTCATCAGTCAACTTGTCCAAAGCATCATGAACGTGTGACGCAGCAACAGTACTTATAAATGAGTGGGGTAGGTAGGCAATATCCTCACAATCCATTGATTTCAAGTTGTGTAATTTGTAGTATATATCGAAGGATCGTTAAGCAGATCGTTTTATCATCTTCTTCAAAATCCATTTTTGAAGCTCCGCAACATTCTTGACAGCACATACCATATTATCCTTAAGATGACTATGGTAAGGACAAGCGTAAGATGGTAGTTCTTTAAATTCTGACAATGAGGGGGTATTTTCGAAAGATTCCTCCATATGAGCTATCAACTTTGCTATGGAAGGACTGCAAATTTTCCGCAACCATGCTTCCTTCTCTGCAACCTTAACATAAATTCTCTTGATCCTTCCCCACGTTTCCCACTCTTTTCGANTGCTGTGGCACAATGGAAAGATCTTCCTCTCGTGAAACTTGAGGATTTGGAAGCTGGAGCTTTCTACATCATCACCGCAGCTCGCAAGGTGAATACAAAATATGGAGTGGGTGTTATTATCCATCTCTCGGACTCTCATTCAGTCTTTGTGAATACTAGACTGGCCAAGTTCTTCGCTGAGAATATAAAGATGTTCGAGAATTTCCAAAAATATATCNAACTTTGCTATGGAAGGACTGCAAATTTTCCGCAACCATGCTTCCTTCTCTGCACCCTTAACATAAATTCTCTTGATCCTTCCCCACGTTTCCCACTCTTTTCGAATCATCTCTTCAACTTCATTATATGATCTAACTCCATAATTCCATGACAGCCCATGGTGATGACGTTCACCATGATAATAAATGATAATAAATGATGATATGATGATGGTGATAATAAATTTACACTTCTATATTTTAGTGACAGACTGTAGAATGGTATCGGTGGACGGAAAAACCACACTGATGGANGGTGAATAACAGATTGGCCAAGTTTTTTGAGGATAATTCTCAACAATTTGAGAATTTTTGCAATCATATCGAAAAGGGTTCACCAACGTTGCAGTATTCCGGCGGAGAATCTAACGCCGTCTTCATGCAACCTGATCCGAACGTGAAAGTTGAAAATAAGGCAGATCAAGCGCATTTCGACAAAATCAATGCTGAATT
>NW_021680413.1:448522-449582 GCF_001412515.2 Diachasma alloeum
CCCCCCCCCCTTAAACTATCTTCCTGACCCCACCGCTTATGGGGTTATAATGTACTATTCGATCGTGCAAAATGAGACGATAAGCAGCAGTCTCTGAAGAAAAACTTGATTTGGTTTCAAACTCCAGGCGAACATTACACTGGACCAAATTTCAAGGATTCATTTTGTTTAGAGCAATCAATGACTACTAGTGGTGTAATATCTCGAAATTATATCTTGGTTAATAATGGATTATTCACTTGTTGATCATAATATGAGGCTTGAAAGTTCGAATACATATCATATAGTATCGAATACTGATTCTTGGCCATATCTACATCCAAATTTCCATATGGATAACATTGAGAATTGAGGAATAATTTAACATCAGCGATGCTGCAATGATCAAAATTGCTAGCGTTTTTCTTATCCTTATTTTTTCGATCTGTTTGGAAGCCTAGAATGACATAACGTGGTTTCTCCAGCTGAGTTGTGGTCTTCACCGTCCACACGTGTTTTGTTGTCGTCGGAAGCATTGGATATTCATATAATTCCCATGATCTGAAGCTCATCGATATGGCAGGATCTTTCTGGATGAAATTGAGCAATTCGATTTTTTTAGTATCCGATAGAGTGACATATGAGATCAACCACTCAATTTTAGTGAAGCTGATCTTCACATCCTCTTTTGTGGTTTGAATCAAAGCATTGTTATCATGACGAGCTCTGATCAAAACCAACTCATGTTTCACATTGACCATGATTTTCCGATAATCTTCAGCAAATCCAAGCAGCATACTTAGTGGGATGGAAATATCATTAAACCCATTACCATCGGTTACTCAGTTTCTCTTGAACACCCAGCCATCCTGCATTTTCCATTGAATTCCTTTGATTCGGTGTTAATAACACGAGATTTTTCATGAGAGTGGTGATACCCACATTCTAGACTTTATCTATCTCAATAGCATTAATTTCATAGCGGATCTCTTGGAATAGATGACAAATAGCGTTATTCACAAATTTTGTAGTTGTAGAGATGGCGTTGTCCGATTTAATGAGTTGACCAGTGATGTGCAAG
>NW_021680413.1:450077-450167 GCF_001412515.2 Diachasma alloeum
GCTTCTGCGCCCCCTCCCCTTCCCCACCCCCTCACCGTCAACGGGCCTTCATGACAAAAAATAGTATGTGTCATACGGACCGTGACGTCG
>NW_021680413.1:450390-461145 GCF_001412515.2 Diachasma alloeum
TGGCTACGGGCTGATCAGACTCATGAGTTTTATTAGCTTCTAAAACTCTAGGAGTAAAACCGAGAAGTCGACCAATCGAATTTGCGGGCCTCAAGTCCAAGTCTTTATCATATGACACTTCGCTCCGTAACGTATTATTATTACTTTTAATTTTTATGCTAATATCATTGTTTTCCACACTGTTCACGACAAATGTTGAAATATCATCGATTTCGTAACTCCCCGTTGGAATAGTGATAATTGTATCACCTATATGTAATTTGTTATTGCTCGTATCAACATTTGGAATGGAATTGAACGTTAGGAATTCCACGAGTCCAAAAACATAATTTTTCTCAGGAGAAGTTCAATCGGAGGAAAATATTGCACCTCCAATACTGCTGATGCTGCTGAGAGTGTCAAGGTGAATGAATCACTCATGATTTCTGTACAACGACTAATGAAAAATCATCAACGTCGGCTCTTATATAAGCGTCCGTTGAGAAACTCCAAACATAAATGCCCACAATTGAATGTATTCCAGTTTTGGAAACGTTCATGATTATATTTTATGCTACCAACTCCGAGGTAATTGAAGAGTTCTGTGGGAGGTNTCACGAGTCCAAAAACATAATTTTTCTCAGGAGAAAGTTCAATCGGAAGAAAATATTGCACCTCCAACACTGATGATGCTCCTGAGACTGTCAAGGTGAATGAATCACTCATGATTTCTGTACAACGACTAATGAAAAATCATCAACGTCGGCTATTATATAAGGGTCCGTTGAGAAACTCCAAACATAAATGCCCACAATTGAATGTATTCCAGTTTTGGAAACGTTCATGATTATATTTTATGCTACCAACTCCGAGGTAATTGAAGAGTTCTGTGGGAGGTTGTAGGTTTCCAAAGCTATCGAAATAGGTGATATCGTTTCCTATTTTCTTGTATGCAACCCAATGAGTTCCAGGACCCTCTTTATCATCAAGATTGATGATGGCTGATTCATTATTGAATGGTCCATTTTTTGGCAAACTATTGCGCATGAAAACTCCTCGAAAATGTGGAATTTTCATGAGTTTTGCATATTTTCTGATATCCCCATCCGTCAGAGCCCTGCGTGATAGCATCGTTAATAGTTTTTTGGCTTCAAGTACAAGCCCATCCCTTTTTTATATGGTTTGAGGTGTAAACCTTTGCCAAGTGCAATGGCTTCCATAGTTTCATTATGTCTCTTATTTTCTGCGAGTTGTTGTTTGGCAGCTTTTGTACTATTCACAGTTTTAGCAATTCCAGCAGCTCCTCCTGCTAATGCTCCGGTGGCACTCAAACCCGCGAATAGCGGCACGAGGAAGGGTAAGATTCCCCCAATTTTTGATGGGACAGGAATCACTCGTGGAATAGTCACTCGGCTTCTTCCTCCAACCTTTTTAATGGCTTCTCTCGCCCCGTTGAGTGCCGTTTTGATGGCATCATGTGAACCGTTATTCAATTTGATGGACTGTTTGGCAGCTCTGATGATTGTTCCCATTGCAACTTGCTTTTTAGCCTTCCCCCTCTTCTTGACTCGCTTTTTCGTCACACGTTTTTTCCCACCCATGCCTAATTTCTTTCTAGTCTTACCACCGGTGCCTGATTTTTTCACGCCCATACCTAATTTGGTTTTAGCCTTCATAGCGTTTGTTACAAATAAAGCTGCCGCTTTTTCCCCCACAGTGGCGTCTGAGGCCGAAACTCGTTGCCAGGCTCGTTCTGCAAGTACCTTATCAGCTTCGTGTCGTGCTGCAATATCCTCACGATTTTTCGAATAGGCAATATCATGCGCCTTAGAGGCCGAATAGAGTGGATTAATCCCAGGATCTCCTCGGGCTAATCTTTTCGATAATTTTGTGCCGGGTCCACAGTACTGGTAGCCTGGTAGATGTAATTCAACGGGAAGGTTGTTGATGATTTTATTCAATAACCNATTTGGTTTTAGCCTTCATAGCGTTTGTTACAAATAAAGCTGCCGCTTTTTCCCCCACAGTGGCGTCTGAGGCCAAAACTCATTGCCAGGCTCGTTCTACAAGTACCTTATCAGCTTCGTGTCGTGCTGCAATATCCTCACGATTTTTCGAATAGGCAATATCATGCGCCTTACAGGCCGAATCGAGTGGATTAATCCCAGGATCTCCTCGAGCTAATCTTTTCGATAATTTTGTGCCGGGTCCACAGTACTGGTAGCCTGGTAGATGTAATTCAACGGGAAGGTTGTTGATGATTTTATTCAATAACCCTCTCCCCTTTTTTCTAGAGCGTGATCTGTGCACAATCATGTCCGAAGGAGAACTGAATGATTTTGCTATAAAACCACCAATTTATAGATTTTCCCCTCAGTTGTGATCAAGATGGAGTTAAGTGCACATCCCAGTGGCTTACCCGTCATTAATTTTGATTCAGTCACTACAAAAGATGCCAACAATAAGAAACGTCATGGCTCATTGTTGCCAAATACAATTCGCGCGGTTTTCTGTGGTCCATCCAATTGTGGGAAAACTAATGCTCTACTCAGTCTTATAATTCACCCGAACGGTCTCCGATTTTCAAATATTTACATCTATTCAAAGTCCCTCAATCAACCTAAATATCAATTTTTACAAAACATATTGGAACCGCTTGATGACATGGAGTATTATCCATTTGCAGACAATGAGGAGGTTGTGTCTNAACGCGAAGGAGAATTCCGTGTTCATATTCGACGATGTGGCTTGCGAGAAGTAAAATAATATCAAGGCATATTTTTGTATGGGGAGACATAAAAACGTGGACAGTTTCTATTTGTGTCCGTCATATGCTCGCATCCCAAAACATTTAGTTCGGGACAATGTCAATTTTCTCGTACTATTCAAACAGGACGTAATGAATTTGAGACGTATTTATAACGATCATGTAAACACAGACATGTCATTCGAAAAATTTAAGGAATTATGTTCAGCTTGTTGGAATGATAATTATACTTTTTTAGTTATCGATAAAGATAGTGACATTGAAACAGGTCGATATCGAAAAAATTTCGATTGCTTTATTCAAATAAATAACAGTTGTGGTGGGAAGGTATAAACAGTTATGAGCTAGATTCCAACGAGTCAACATGTCGCTCCACAAAGATGAAATGTCTAAACAGCAAGAGCTTTTACATCGAAATTTCTATTGCACGAAAAGCGATCCAACGAAAACATAAACTGTTGAAATTGGGTAGAGAGAACGTCGATGAAGCAATAAATGAAGTTTTCAAACCCATCGTGAAGCCCCTTCAGGAATTAACCTCTCGAAATGTGAAATCATATGAAGTGCCTGATAATGGAAAGCAACTCAGGGCGATTAATTATAAAAATCAACGATATCTCAGACACAGGAGTACTCCAAAAACACCAAAACAGATACTGCCGAGTAGCGATGTATCTGAAGACAGTTACACGACAATAGCTGATGAAAGAATCATCATTCTTTATTTGATCGCAACTTGAATGAGACTATGTTTCCGTTTTTGCAGAAATCTGACGATGATACTATAATTCCAGCCCTTGACAATTCACGCAATCTGAATGAAAAATAATTAACCAACACCGATGACATGAACAATGAAAAAGATGTAAATGATTTCAATACCGACACTCTTGTGTGGAAATAATTGGCTCAAATCAGTACACCAAAATGGGATAAGGCTTATGGTGTTCGTAAACTTACCCACAATTGTATGATTGGAGACTCTTCCATATATTTTGATGACGATTTTATTAAAGTGAAAACCATAGAATACGCTTGCACCGAGGGATTGCTGGAGCTTCTCTTTATGAAAAATTCTGATAACAATTTGATAAGTGATAGTGATATTGATGCATATAAAAAAATCATCCTCGCAACTAATGGGCATCAGAGAAATTATAAACCTCGAGGCGGCATCCGAGAACAGAAGGGTGAGAAATATGAAAAATATATTTCACGCTTTGGTACGTAAAAGTACTCGGGCACCGGCCTTCTACCTACTTTTATGAGGGCTCGACGCCCCAACACAGTGGACTATATTTATTGGGATGATCCTAATGAACTTGTGGATCGTCTTCGATTACTCGTGGCATCCCAGAGAGCTGGAAATCCGAGCCATGATAATGAAATTATATCAATCGTCGAAGAACTGCGTGAGGCTGGAATTATATATTAGAGTACACACCTTTTATCATTTGCGAAATGAGTGTTGACGTATTTGGTCGTCACTTCACTTCTGATAGTGGCTCCCATAATCGAGGTCCACCGGGTGTTGGATATAAACTCACGGAAGATGGCAATTATGATCTTCTTGGTAAAAAGCTAAGTAACGTTGCAACACCAGTGGACCCACATGATGCTGTTACACTCGAGACTTTGAATACAAAAATTCATGAATTGGAAATTGATGTAAAACGGAAGTGTGCAGATATTAATAGAAGGATTGGCAGGTTGATGAAAATAGTGGAGAAAACTCCAAGCGACCCCAAAAATGTCACAGAATAAATTGGATGTTGTGACAGAATTGCATAGATCAGCACGAAGAAATTATCTCAGGCGACGAGTCAAAATTCGTGATCTAGATGAGACATGGCAGGCAGATTTGGTGGATATGACGGTTTATGCAAAAAGTAATAATGGAAATAGATTCTTGCTCACTGTAATTGACAATTTTTCCAAGTTTGCTTGGGCTGAGCCATTGAAAAGGAAAAATGCCCAGGATGTCACGAGAGCTATGAGTTCAATCCTCCAACGGGGGCGTGTGCCGAAACATTTACATGTTGATGGTGGCAAGGAGTTTTATAATTCTGAATTTCAAGCATTAATGAAGAAATATAATATAAATTTATACTCCACATTCAGTAATTTGAAGGCATCCATATGTGAACGATTCAATCGAACATTGAAGAGTAAAATGTGGTTTCAGTTCAGTCTACGTGGAAATTACAAGTGGATTGATATGTTGCCAGAGCTCATGCACGAGTATAACCATCGAAAACATCGAACTATCGGTATGAGGCCTGTCGATGTGACGAAAGAAAATGCTAAAAAAGTGCGACTCGTTTATGCAGACTTTCGTGTGAATAGAAAACAACCAAAATTTCACGTGGGTGATAAAGTTCGCATTAGTAAAGCAAAACATGTTTTTGAGAAGGGTTATACGCCTAATTGGACTACCGAAATATTCACTATTCGAAAAATTAATTACACAAATCCAATCACATACAAGTTGGAGGATTATAAAAATGAATCGATTAGTGGTAGTTTCTATGAGGAAGAACTCCTCAAGACGAAACATCCAGATGTATATCTCGTGGAAAAAGTCTTGAAGAAAAATGGAAATAGACATTACGTTAAATGGCTGGGGTTCGATAACAGTCATAACAGTTGGATAAATATCAAACAATAAGAAAATATAAACAAAAAAAAGGGGGGGGTGTCAGCAGGCTATATGAGTGACGACTAATCTTGAAAATCATCAGTTTTGTGTGTGTATGTTCAACTTGACAACATGATCGTGACGGTTATTGTGTTGCAAGTCCTTGCAGTGACGCTCTGTCAGGCTGTGGATTTCCTGAACACGGGGATTCATAGCCAAAGCGGTTTGCATTATGAAGTAGCAGGGAATGTACGCTTTACAACTGCAGAGTGGCGTCTCGCAACTTACATTGATTTGAGGAAATTCATTTCTCAAAGACCGTTGGTGACACGAGAAATGCTGCAAAACATGAATGAAACATGTAAATATCATGCTGAAGATGAAAAATGTGTAACGGTCCTTCAAGCGGAGAATCTCATGATGAAAGATGAAAATGTGGAAAAATATATCAATCAATTCCTCTTTTTCATGAATGAATCGATGAGTGAACAAAATTATGTAAACTCCGGTTTCTTTGGGATCATTTCAGAGACTTTTTTCAAATCCTTGAATAAAACTCAACTTGATTATGGACGAATACTGAATAAAACCAGTGATAGTTCTCGAACACATATTATCCAAACGGGATTGCATCACCTGCATGATGAACTTGATGGAATGAAAAATCGGACTGCGGTGAGTCTCACAGCACTCCACGATGCGATCAAATATATAGAGGAATTGGCGAAAAATGGAACTTTTTATGGACAGCCTTATCATACAATGATGAATCGAATGAGGGATTGGACTGATCATTTGACAATGGAGTTGGATAATTATCAGTATACTTTGCAGACAATCATCGACGCTGTGTATTTGGCAAAGGCTGGGGTGGTTCATCCTGAGTTATTCACATATGAAATACTCGAAAATGCTGTCAATAATTTTATTACAACCAATCAGGATCCATCATTGGTTTTTCCTTTGTCGAGTGAACAATTGCACTCTGAAAAATTGATGAAAATTTCTAAGACAAATGTTGGGTATCATGAGGGAAAATTAGTAGTAGTATTGAATATCCCATTATTGAAACCGACAGTTTACTACCTGTACAAAATGTATCCATATCCTACAAGTCAAGTGTTTGACCACAGCCAAGGGTCAGCGTACATTCAACCTCGACGGGACCACCTGCTGCTTAGCCAACGTGATTATACCCTGGCACGCTCCGAGGACATTGCCGAATGCCTGACCGTCGATGATCGTCAATATATTTGTAAACTGAAGTATCCATTTTATGATGCTACCTCTCAACCAATTTGCGAGGCGGCAATGTATATGACTGGTAGAAAACTTTCGCCTCTTATTGATTGTAGAATCAAAGTGAGTTCAAAATTTGAACCATATTGGAAGCAAACTGCGAAGGGGTGGCTATATTCAGTACCCAAGAGAGAGGAGGTGAATGTTTCGTGTGGGGGTGAGTGGATAGATTCGATCAACATCACTGGTACAGGAATTCTTCAAGTCAAAACGGGGTGAGAGGCGTTTACAACATATGCAACGATGATTGGATATCAACAATTTATAGAGATATCAGCGGAATATATCACAGCTAGAAACCTAAATGTTACATCGATGATAGACAACAAATATGTGGAATTCCTTCCCTCCTATTATGTACAACTAGATGAATTTTTACATGAGTGTGTGAAAGATGAACATTCATCCAATACTGTATTATTTTTCGCGATAGCACTGGGAATTTTTGTAATTTGGCTTATAGCATTACTGCTTTTGTTAGTTTTGAGAGAGGATGAAAATGAGAGTGTGATCATTGGTTGGATTAAAGAGATACATGTATGATGATTTCAATTGAATAAATACATTTTTTTATTGAAAACATTTTTTTTCTTCGTTTTTTTATAAATTATTTACAATAATATTATTTNAACATTTTTTTATTGAAAACATTTTTTTTCTTCGTTTTTTTTATAAATTATTTACAATAATATTATTTTTAAATCGATATGGTAAAGTATCTGTGGTATCTGGTAGAAGAATACGCTTATCATCGTGCCAACTTGGAGCAATTTTAGTTTGATTAATTGTATACACATCATGTCTTATAGATCTGATCATGTTTTGCGGCATTGAAATATTTTTATGCTGATCCAAACATTCTTTATAATCATTGAATGTGATATGCTTCAACGTCGACCTCTTAACTCCTTTGGCACGCGATTTTTCCCGATCTTCACCCGACACTTTGAAAGTATAAATTACCGANGTCTTCACCCGACACTTTGAAAGTATACATTTTCGATTCTAGTCCCACAAACTCGGTCATGACCTTACCATTATTCTCATATTTCATTAAACCTAATTTTGTCTTGTTCTCTAAACGCATATTATATACATTATCTACAGGGTAATCCGAAGTATCAAATTTATGTATATGTTTCTTCATAACTTCATAAATATCGCGTGCTTGAAAGTGATAGATAAGACTATCTGTGTCTGTATACAATAATTTTGCCTTATCCTTGTAAATCTTTTTTACAAAATTATAATGAAAATCGTAAATGTACGTTTTAGAAATATCTAGAATACTGAAGCCTACATATATTGGTTTATTCAATCTAATTTTCGTGCGACTCATTTGGATGATGACTAAGTCATTATCGAAGATAACACTGCTATGAAAGTTGGGTTTCGAAATCCAACTCTCGGCACCCCATCGCCCTTCCCATTTTGTTATCAATTTCACATCGAGTTGTTTCCGAACATTTTCCATTGTTTTCCCGAAGACTGCGTTATTCATCAACTTGTAGAAATTTTTTTCAAACTCGTTGCTAGATTTTGGTCGGAGACTTACATTGAGATCAATATACTTCCCTAACCAAGCGCTTTGAGAGAATTCCAAGACTCTATGAATTTTAGTAATTTTAAGTCCTAACTTACAATACTGTTTCAAATTCTCATAATGAATAATATAATTATTTTTTGAGTGAAGAGTCGTCAATAGTTTCGGTGATTTCGCTTGGCCATTAGGAGGTATAATATGTTCCGGGCACAATGGCAAGTCTTTATGATGCTCGTGCAATTCCTCTGGATACTGCAGATCAACTTCCAAAATATATCCAGTCGTTGAATCAGCTGGAATTTCCAGGATTTTGAGGGATGAACAATCTTTCAGCCGACGGAAATTTCCAGTCGGCAAATGATGACTCATTGAGGCTCCATATAAATTATTCACATCCAGATACATTAAATATGATTCTTCTTTATGAGATTCATATTCTTCATCCTTCATATATCGATTATTAGCCTTTGCATATCGATTTGAACACTGCGACAAGACTCCCCTGATACCTTTTTCGATGAACAGAAGCATTTCGGCATCTGTGAATAATTCTAATTGAACTCCAGTCATTTTTAACATTGCATCGAAAGCCAGACCCGGTGCAGTGTAATAATGAAGAGGATCCAACTTGTATGAGGCAAAACAACTATTTCGGAAATTCTCGAAAATGTCAGCCAGCAACAATACATCAGTTTTTAAATATAAATCTGCATATTCACCGAGTGTATTTATATTGAAATTTCTCCATATATTACACGCATGGCTATAGTCTTGATCAGATATGTGTTCATCATTCAAGCGAGAGTAAAAATCTTCTTTCCGTGGTAAACGTCGTTCATTTAATTTCTCCCATCGATCCAAGTATTCGTATGGGAAAATTCCTTTGCGCATCATTAGCTCGAAATGACGTTGACTTGGATAATAACTGGCTGTAATTTTTTTCTCCCCTGCATCCACATATGATGCCAATTTTTCAATACTCCCAGCTATGAAACGAAAAGAGTCAATGAATCTCAATTGTATTTTCGTCCGTTCCACAGTTTTTATAAAGGAAATGTATTTTTCTTTATTAATCGGAAGTAATGTCACTGCACCCTCGAACTGTTTGGCTAGAGCTTTAATGAAGAAGTGTGAATCGTAGCCGGATAGATTATGAAACACTACTGGAACCACGCACGATTCAGTGTAATTGAGGTTACAGCCAGGGTGCGCGGCGCCTCGATATTTGCCTGTAAAGTGACAATGATCCCGGTGTTTCACAGCTTTTTTGGTGAATACTCTGCCATAGATATGACATGTTTGAGTTCTGCATCAATTTCAATAGCCAAGGTGTGTAACTGTGCAATAAACCACTGGATGCAGTCTTTTTCACGATAGATACAGAGTTTGGATTTTGAGTTATCGTAACTGCACTTGACATAAAAAGCTACACTAAACGGCACATGTTTTTGATATATTTTAGTATTTTGCATGTCATCATGAGGTACTTGTTCCAATAAACACTCAGTATCGGCATAAACAACATATGGCACAGTTAACTGATATTTAAAATTCTGAAATTTCAAAAATTTTTCATTCTCTTGAGGGAAAATCATTCGACACTTGTTTATAGACACACAATCTAACCTGTGATTTATATATGCTTTTTCTTTGAAAAAGTGACACAAGCACCTGTCACATAAGAGTGTCGTCCGTTTGGTTTTCGAAATTTGAGAACTAATCAACCGAGATAAATTTGAAATCCACGCATAATGATAAATTTTTCCCACACCATCATTCTCATCGTTTTCTTTTTCAATCAGGAGAAGGTGAATCGTCGCTGTATCATCTGGTAATGTTGTAGAAGGACGTTGGCTCAAATATAATGGCACAATCCAATTTTTATTAGATTCTTCATCACTATCAATCCCATATACGTTAATTGACATCTGATTAGCTTTTTCGAACTTTGGAATGTCTTTTAACGCCATAGGATAATCGAACATGCCATAGTTTTTTATGATAGTGCTAAACGAAGGGTGCGAATTTGGTCTTTTTTTCGTTTCAACATCACAGCGTGCAGCCATAATGGACCACAAGAAGCAATAGAAATCTTCGTTTTGAACGTTCACCACTGCATGTTTTTTTCGAATCCATGCAGGTACTTCAATGAAGCTGGACCCATCTCGTAGTGGGTTATATTGGTTGATATTCACTACTAAATTAATCACTTGAACCAATCTCCATCCAGAATCTTTTTCCTGAAACTCATCCGCTTTTGTTAAAAGTTTGTCCTTTATATGCTCTTCAAACCAATGTTTAATGTCCGTTGTATGTAGAATAATTTGATTTGTTGTGTTGAAAATTTTTTCTTCTTCAATGAGTTGATTATTCTTCTGTATTTCATATTTACAGCATAACACTACATTCACTTTCAAACTCCTATGTTGTTTCAGTGCATTTTTTAAGCGTACGCAAAGCATTCTGCGTGCATCATCCAAAAACTTCAACAAATCAGGATTTTTCAAATTGATAATGACACCCGTCCGC
>NW_021680413.1:466517-466727 GCF_001412515.2 Diachasma alloeum
AGATACGATTTTTGAATTAGCGGGCGAGTTGTCGGGAGTCACTGCGCCGAGAAACCATTAGGTTTTTCATGGCGCCGCGACTTTCGTCGCTGTTTTAATTTTTTCACTACCGAGATTAAGGAATAAAACGGGGGTTGGAGGATGGGCAATTTAATTCTCCATCGAACAGCATTGGTTTCATTCCTTAATATTAATTAGGAGGAAAGAGAC
>NW_021680413.1:468084-468861 GCF_001412515.2 Diachasma alloeum
GCCAGTGAGAAAAATGATAGTTTCGCGGCGTACAGTGCAGCCCGGTAATTAAGAATTCACCTCTCCCTTCCTAATTCAGATGAAGGGATGAAAAAAGGACAGTTCGACGGAGAATTAAATTCCCCATCAATTAACCCTCTTTCATCCCTTAATCTCTGTAACAAAAAAATAAAAACTGCCATGAAAGTCATGGGCCAGTGAGAAAAATAATAGTTTCGCGGCGCACAGTGACTCCCGGGAATTAAAAATTCACCTCTCCCCTCCTAATTGAGATTAAGGGATGAAAAAAGAGCGGTTCGATGGAGAATTAAATTTTTCATTAATTAACCCTCTTTCATCCCTTAATCTTTGTAACAAAAAATTAAAAACTGCCATGAAAGTCAGGGGCCAGTAAGAAAAATAATTTTTTCGCGGCGCTCACTGACTTTTCACCATTCGCCCGGTAATTAAAAATTCACCTCTCCCTTCCTAATTGAGATTAAGGGATGAAAAAAGGGCAGTTCGACGGAGAATTAAATTTTTCATTAATTAACCGTCTTTCATCCCTTAATCTTTGTAACAAAAAATTAAAAACTGCCATGAAAGTCAGGGGCCAGTAAGAAAAATAATTTTTTCGCGGCGCACACTGACTATTCACCATTCGCCCGGTAATTAAAAATTCACTTCTCCCCTCCTAATTGAGATTAAGGGATGAAAAAAGAACGGTTCCATGGAGAATTAAATTTTTCATTAATTAACCCTCTTTCATCCCTTAATCTTTGTAACAAAGAATTAAAA
>NW_021680413.1:468909-507683 GCF_001412515.2 Diachasma alloeum
CGTGATTGGTCAGAAAGAATCACGTGACCTATGGAAAAATTGTGTGCACTCTCTGAAAATTATTAACAAGGAAAGCAACAATGCATTCCTAGAAAATCAACATCTGAAAAATCTCTCTTTGTCCTTTGATATGTGCCGAACACGTGTGGTCCACAGGATGTGGGCTTTCGCATTGGATACTAGCGAAAAAAATGTCAGATTCTTTGAGAGGGATTTTTTCGTTCCGGGGGGGGGGTCTGGAAAAATGTTGAGGGTGATATACAACCTTCCAGCGGAACAAATTATCAACAGCGAGTTGTTCACACTATGCAATTGTGGGACACTTGTGGGAGACTTTCTACTCAAGTCTGTTAACCACATGTCAAGCAATTTTGGTGATAAACCTTGATGTCAGAAGTGACTGTTGCGATTTAACACCGAGGGGGTTTTCCTCAGAACGTGACTTTTCTGGACAATCTGAGTTTCGACCTGTGGAGAAACTGTTGGGCGGAAAAAAAGGGTATTTCGAGGGGGAAAAAATTAATTAACATTTTCGAGGCTCTCATTGACCTTATCGTGTGTAATAAAGTTGGGGTTGGTCGTGAGATGCCTTGCAGCTCAGCAGGTAAGCCTGACGTTCGACCGTGATGCGGTCCTACTGGAAACCCTATCATAAAAAAAGGATGACATTTGGTGCCCACTCGCGAAGAGTTTTCATCCTCTTCTACCAGATGATGATGCTCTCCCACTCCACCCACCTTGAGTACACGTGAGTTTTCATCCCTCTGCTAGAAATTTTCGCCACTTTTGGTGGGGGTAGAGAAGTTTTTGGGGCCTGATCTTTGGACTTGGACATCACAATCCCATCGACACCTCAAACGTGAGCATTCTGTGGATTTTCCAAGTGTTTCGTGTTTTTTGAAATCTCGTGTGCGATGGAGAACTACATCGAATTGAGACCCTCTGTGATTGTGCCGCAGAGTTGGATAACAATGTACCAAGAGGAATACCTGATGAGGGGAATTGAGGAGTGTGTTGCTGATTTCCACACGATGGAAGAGGATCTGCTGGAATCTGACGACGTCATAACACTGGACGTGGAGCCGAGAGGATTCCTTTGGTATAGTGGTCAACAATATCAGTTCCTCCTGCGTGACGATTTCATTGAGGTCAGGCGACAATTTGATCAAGCGATGCAGATGGAAGTGGATGATGAAGGTGATGATGATGATGTTGAGGAATGGGAAGACCACGAGGATCTTGGAGAACTCCATGATTCTGGATTCGAAGAGTCATCAGACCTGGAAAGTGAACCAGAAGATCACTTCCATGGTTTCGGTGAATTGCCAATTCTTCTCCGTCAGCTTGAAGAAGCAGAGGCTAGTGATGATGATGATGATGATCATGAGGATCAAAATAATCATATTAATCCAATCATTGCAGATAATGTGTATGAGCCTGCAAAGGTAAATATTAACAATTGTTTTTCAGTCTCATATTTCCAGGCTGATGTATTAATCCTGTCGGTATATTTCATTCTTCTTACAGATTAGAGGATATTTCGAACTGAGACGCAGAGTTTTCATCCCAAATGAGTGACGTCAAAACTATGGGAAGACTGATCAGATGGAGCAACAGCTCGATTTTCCAGTTCCACATGGCTGGGGGTGAAAACCCCGATAACGTCATCTTGAACATTCATCCAGTGGGAATCCTGTATGTGTTGGCCGGCGAATACTGGTTCTTCAAAGAGACGGATTATGTGGTTGGTGTCGCGTGGCTTCAGGCTGATTAAATACCCGACCGATAGAGTGACTTCTTCATCGATCGTGGGTGTCAATGAATTGAGTGAATTTAGTAGAAAATTTGTGTATGTGTATGCATTGAGTGCAAAGAGTGCGTACGATTCGTGAATAGGGCATATGCGTGTGTGTATATGTGTATACGTCACCGTGTCGTGTGTGTGTGTATGTGTTTGTCTGTGTGTGTGTGTCGGAAAGCGTTTGTGCGTGTGTCGGGCGTATGGGTGTCATGAAAGTTGTAATATTGAATGTAACGAATAAATGGTGCATTTCTTCCAATTAATCACGTGGTGTTTTTATTCTGAAAAGTGTTTGTCGATTCATTGCAAATGTCGGGAAAATGAATTCGAAGATTCAATTGCCCCCCCCCCCCACGAGCGTCGAACGCAAAGTTAGTGTTTGCTTTGAAATGTGCTCATCAATTGGTTAATAAATTGATTACCCCGCGAATTAATCAATCTTTTCACCCACCCACCCCGCGGGGTGGAATGATTCAGTCGTGAATAGTTTCCACTGAAGTCCAATAATATGTTAATTAATTAATCAATTAATTAGCCCGCGAATTAATTAACCCTTTCATCCACCCACCCACCCCCTCACTTGGGACGTTTAATTATTCAGTGGGTGACTCTCTTTAGTACCCAAAGCGTGAATTAAAGGATTAATCCGCGAATCAAACCGCGACCCGCGAATTAATCAACCCGTTCACCCACCTTCTCGCGGGGGCGGGTTGAATACGTTGTCAATCAAACTCCTTTCAATCAAAAAATTGCAAATGAATTCATCAATCCGCGAATTAGACCGCGAATTAAACCGCAACCCGCGGATCAGACCGCGAATTATACCGCGACCCGCGGGTTCATTAACCTGTTCACCCACTCGCGGGGGCACTCTGACCAGGTCTCCGCCAGACCCTTGCCCCAGAACCCGCATTACTCATCTACTTACGTTTTTCTCCCAGCAGGGGAGACATATAGCGCCTCGCTACATCCCAACTGAGGAGACAGTCTGACGTCACCCTCAGGCATTTAATATTTCGTTGCTGTCCTCTCACGGATATACCAACACAATAATAGAGGATTACATTTCGCGCCTCTACCGAATTATTCTATCACGGCGTCCTATCGCGCAGGAGCAGTTGGCAGTTGATCGGCATCCGTTGTATCGAGCGCAACTGAGTATCAAATCAATATTCATTGTACTTGTTGAGACTAACGCGTCGGCGAATAAATATATTATTAAATTGTTTATTCGTTTAGTAGTGATTTGTTACTCCCGACCATCGCGAATCCTACACTAAGACAAAAAGGGGAGACAATTTCCTTCTGTTTTACATTTATTTTATCTTGAAAATTGCGTCATGGCTCATTTTCCTGCATTTTGTGTCTTCTACAATTAAAATGGTCCGAAAGATCCGAAAGTTAACATATTTTACTACCTTTGTTACGGGATTATTGCCTGGAAATTAAAAGCGGTGATAGGAGGACGTAATACCAGATTAAAGAAAGTTTCTATTAAAATAAGCTTGTACTGTGAAAAATGACTGTAATAAAATTATTACGGTTAAATAGTGAAATTATTTCGGAACTTAAACGAACTCTTCTGTTATAAAGACGTTTTCATATGTTTTCTTTCGTTTGTTATATTCTAAAATGTTTTGTATTATATACCACAACTATACATATAAAAATTAATCAGATAAAGTAGAATGTATTATATTCAAGGCAACAGATCCACTCAAGGCGACAACGAGGAACATGTCGGGTATCGTCTTCTGGCTCATTTTTACGTTTTTCGTCGCTCATTCAAATTCCCCGGATTCATTTAGTTTTCGTGTTACGCTGGCGTTTCCTCTTATCTATAAATTGAAAATCATTTGACATTTGAGTTTCCTATATATTTGATTGAAAGAAATGTTGTGACGTATTATAAATCCGTCTATTAAATAATTTTGAAAATAACAGACTTAAAAATTTAAAGGTTATAATAAATGACAGGCAAATAGACCACAAAGGTTCATATATGTTTGATGTATTTTGTATCAATGACTAAAGAATCGAAAAAAAAATGAATTTTTTTTTCTTTCCAACAATTTCCTAAAAACAAGCAATTACTTTTCAAGTTGTTTTAGTCGTTTTGCAGACAAAAACAACTTCTCCCACCATCGTCATGTTACGTATTCACATACGTTTCTACCAAAAAGAAACGCTATCTCCAAAACAAAAATAATTTTTCAAATAATAAAATTTCATACAATTTTACATGAATAATGATCAAAGCACAAGTTTCTCTGGTCAATATTTTGGAAATCTCACCCACGCGATCAATATAGCAAGTAAATAAAAAAAATGCCAATTCTAGACTTTCCTGTCCTTAATGAAATCAATATTCTGCTATAAGCCTTAGACAATTCAAACGAACAATCTCCGACACTACATTTAAAGAATTTGAAATAACAACGAAATAATAAAAACAAAAAAATACTTTATTGATTTATTGCAAAATAAGCACATCAGGAATTTACTTTTGGATCAGAAAGCGAAATGAAGGACCAAAAAAAGAACAAAACTAGGATAGAGAACGTATATAACAGTATTTCTCACTCTGTTATTGTTTATTGAAATATTGATAGTCATTGCACATACATAAAATACATTTAATTTTACAATTGGGACCAATAAGGAGCCCGCTGATCAATGACGAAGATAAACTCAGTAACAGTGTTGGAGCAGGTGAGGAGCCGCGAGGACGAGTAACGTAATCTTTGAATAGGGAAATTCTTGAAATTTGGAAATATTCTGCAAAAAGACAAAAATGTATAAGTTCTGAAATAACGTAGATTTATATAGATCCTTGAAAGAATATTACAATACTAAAGGAAACAACTTCTCCACGTAAAACAATAATTTTACTGAAAATTTAATCTCTCACAAAATATGGCGTCATAAGTCAAAACGCGTACAAAATAATTATCACAATAGTCTCAAAAGATTATCTTTCACACTACTAAATGATGAAAAGTATGAATTTTTGCGTTCCAATCACACTTTGAAATAATGATGAAAAACCTTGAAAATTTATTTCAAAAATGATTTAAATAATTTTGAAAAGAAACATCAAAGGCATGAAACTCAAAGAAT
The DNA here is from genome assembly GCF_001412515.2 of Diachasma alloeum. Taxonomy (NCBI): domain Eukaryota; kingdom Metazoa; phylum Arthropoda; class Insecta; order Hymenoptera; family Braconidae; genus Diachasma; species Diachasma alloeum. The sequence goes on from NW_021680413.1 coordinate 473,831, forward strand.
AATCTAAAAATTAAAATTCCGAAGTTATTTGATGGAAAAAGTTAAATAAAAATAATAATTGTTTATAAACAATCAGAAATTGTTGATGAAGAATTCTCGAAATAATTTGCAAATTAAGAGTCCATAATAACAAAAATATCTACCAATAATCATTCCTCGATCCTTGTAAACAAAAACACTATGAATTTTTGAAGATCGATACACGTACGCATTCAAATTCATATATACGTGTGTATCCGAAACTTTGAAAATTGATAGGGCCATCTGGGCTGAAGATCGAGACAAATTCTTGAAATGAAAAATGTTCCATGAAATCTGGACTATCATTTTCGTTAGTAAAAGATTTAAAAAATAATTTAACAAACATAATTGTTATAAACAAAATATATGAAAAATTGTCATAAATATTAGATAAAATCATGAAAGGAAGGTCTTGCTATCCTTAAAACAATAAGTCATGAACGGCTTCTTAATCTTTATAAACAAACAAGATATGAATTATCAAAGAAATGCACTCATGCACTCAAACATGTGTCCGTGTGTCTGTTAAAAATTAATAAATTTATAGCGCCATCTGTATGAGAGATAGAACAAAATACTTGAAACAAAAGATGGTCAGTAAAGTCCGGACTACAAGATCCACTAACAAAAGTTGCAAAAATTTATAAACAAAATGAATTGTTATTAACAAATTATATGAAAATTGTCATAAAAATCAGATAAAATCATGAAATGGAGACCTTTGCACCCTCAATCAGGACCGCCATGAATTGTTCCTTAATCTCTATAAGCAGCGAAGATATGAATTTTTGAAAATCTACACTCGCGCGCTCAACACATCTATATCCGTGTGCCCGTGAAGTTTGAAAATTGGTAGCGCCACCTGTGCTAGAGATGGAGAAAAATTCGTGAGACAAAAATTGCTCTATAAAATACGGACTACAAGATCCGTCATTAAAAACAATCGAGAATCAATAAACAAATTCAATTGTTATAAAAGAGTCCATAATAAGTCCATAAGGCCATAAAAGTCCAAAAGATATAAAAAATACCGGAAACATTGGTAAAAATCATAAAATAAACTTTTCAATATCCGTAATCTGGAATCATTCGAAATTTGCCTTAATATTCATAAACGAAAAAGTTATAGATTTTTAAAGAATTCACATACACATGCGAAAGCGTGTATCCGTGTAATAGATTAAACTTTTGGAATTTTTACAAACTTTCCTATAAGAAATATCGAAAAAAGTTTAAGATGAAAAATTTACTATAAATCAAGAGCTACAAAGATATGAAAGAAAATATTCAAAGGGTCAAAAGACAACTTTGCTATCTATTGACATGTCAATAAAATTACGATGGAAAATTCAGGAAAAATATGAAATAAATTGAGTTCTGTACAGAGAATAGGAATATGAAGGAAAATATCGGAAAAGTTGAAATAAAAAAATTTCAACTATTAGGTCATCAGACACTTTTAACATTTAATCGCTAATAACTTGTAAACAAACATACATATTCAAAAACAAAAATCACCAAAAAATAGTTCACCAAATTCTCAATACAACCAGCGGTAATTTGGATTTTCAAAGTTATAACACATGGCGTAAAAAGCTAATAGATACATTTTCAAGGTCAAATTTTTAATTGCGAATATCTTCGAAGATTGTAGGGATAAAAATCTGAAATTTTGTGTGGAAGTATGATAAATCAAGTTCTTTCAGACACACTAGGAGGCATTCGCCTAAATTAACAAATAACATTGTTATCAACAATTGAAATATAAAAAATTAAAAAAAAATGTTTTTCATCAGAATCATATTCCTGGTATCAAAATAGATTCAAAAATGAATTTTGTCAAAAATTTTGTCAAAAAAATACCATAAGGGCACCATAAGGAAACGTTGAAGGCTTAGTGACAATCAAACTTAAAATTTGCCCAAAAACTTCATTATTTATTATGTAAAATGGCGTAAATGATTTTAAAATTCGAAAAAATGTTAAAATGAAATGTAAAATCGAATTTGCAAAGACATAGTGGGTGCCACAGCATTAGCCATATGCCATACATAATACATAGGGGTACACTCAACGCGTGATCCCCACTGTTAGGCAGCAAGTCTGCCCGCTTAACGCAGTACTCCCACTCCTGCGCGCCAGAGACACGCCGTGCGCCACGTTTTTTCAGTTGATGTACCTCCCGACGCCGGAGCGAACAGTCAGTTCAACGCCAACTGTTGAAATCGCTGGTCATAAGCTCCGAAGAGCTCTCGCGAATTAAATCAAAAGTAACCAGTTCGGACTTAGAAAAAATTCGAGAATTGTAGACTTAGAATTTTTTCTCGTGATCTGTCCTCTTGGACATAGAAATTTTTCGTGTTCAGTCCTCTTGGACTTAGAATTTTTTTTTCTCGCATTCTGTCCTCTTGGACTTGGAAATTTTTCGGAACTTTGAAATTTTTTCGTAATTGAAATTTTTTTTATTGCAATTTACTTTGAAATTTAACTTCGTTTGTAAATTTTTATAGTGAAGATTTTCAGTCCGCAATTCCGGATTAAAAATATTTTTGGTCTAAACCGATAATTCCGTTCCGATTTCGACGGTGCATTGTACTGACTGCGGGCTCGGTCACGAATTTGAAATAAAAATTGAATTAAATTTTTCTCGTGCATTCCACATAAGTCCCAACCCTTCTCACACTCTTAAAAACAATTCCCATCCTGTCAACCCCGCTGGGTTGTGGATAAAATTCCGCAAACCTGCGGTTGATACTAGTTGACTAGGGGGAGCTGTGGCTGACTGGCTGGGCTAACGTCAGGATTACCTGATGTTATCCTGGTGAGGCAATCCCGTTCTTCTAGGTTAACTATCAACCCCGCTGTTTTCGAGGACAACTAACTGGCTTTTTGGGACGCTCTGTTGATCTTGGAAACTTGCGGTTGATATCCGTTGACTAGAGGAGACTTCGGTTGACCGCTTTGGCTAGCAACAGGCTGTCCTGTTGTTATCCTGGCGAGGCAACCCCGTGTTTCCTTAGGTTCACAATCAACCCCGCTCTCCAGCGGATGACTAACTGGCCCTTTTGGGACGGTCTGTCGACCTCAGAATCCTGAGGTCGTCGATTACCGTCAACCCCCCTTTCTCGTGGGTCAATTCATCGTCCCTTACGGATTGTAAGGGATGAGATTTTGCGGTTGACATTTCTTTCATTTTTTTTTTCAAGATTATTTTACCCATTCCTCATCCCGATAGAATTTTCTTTTCCCCGGTAGAATATCGCTCGGGTCTTTTACGATGCACTCGTTGTCGAAATCCTAAAGCGAAAATAAAATAAATAAATAAATAAATTTACGTGAATAACTTATTTATATGGGAATGATTTATTCAGCAATTTGAAAGTGAATATACTGAAGAACTGAAATCTTACCAAACAAAAAGAAAAGGAGAGGAACTGAACGTGTGTGTGTAGCAGAAGGACGTTACCCAGCCTGTCAGAGGAAAGCTGGAGTTTTTCCGACGGCCCAGATCGCCTCTATCATCCGAGAGGTTACAACTGATCGGGTGTACCTTCCTTGTTTTGCTGCCAGACCGGTCAGCAAAAATTAAGGGTGAGTCTAGTGATAACCACTATTATTTTCTCTACCCCGGAGGTCGGTTGATACTCCAAAAATTAGAGTCTTTTGAAAATAAATTGTTCGGTTCTCGCGGAAAATTCGGAAANATAGTGAAGATTTTCAGTCCGCAATTCCGGATTAAAAATATTTTTGGTCTAAACCGATAATTCCGTTCCGATTTCGACGGTGCATTGTACTGACTGCGGGCTCGGTCACGAATTTGAAATAAAAATTGAATTAAATTTTTCTCGTGCATTCCACATAAGTCCCAACCCTTCTCACACTCTTAAAAACAATTCCCATCCTGTCAACCCCGCTGGGTTGTGGATAAAATTCCGCAAACCTGCGGTTGATACTAGTTGACTAGGGGGAGCTGTGGCTGACTGGCTGGGCTAACGTCAGGATTACCTGATGTTATCCTGGTGAGGCAATCCCGTTCTTCTAGGTTAACTATCAACCCCGCTGTTTTCGAGGACAACTAACTGGCTTTTTGGGACGCTCTGTTGATCTTGGAAACTTGCGGTTGATATCCGTTGACTAGAGGAGACTTCGGTTGACCGCTTTGGCTAGCAACAGGCTGTCCTGTTGTTATCCTGGCGAGGCAACCCCGTGTTTCCTTAGGTTCACAATCAACCCCGCTCTCCAGCGGATGACTAACTGGCCCTTTTGGGACGGTCTGTCGACCTCAGAATCCTGAGGTCGTCGATTACCGTCAACCCCCCTTTCTCGTGGGTCAATTCATCGTCCCTTACGGATTGTAAGGGATGAGATTTTGCGGTTGACATTTCTTTCATTTTTTTTTTCAAGATTATTTTACCCATTCCTCATCCCGATAGAATTTTCTTTTCCCCGGTAGAATATCGCTCGGGTCTTTTACGATGCACTCGTTGTCGAAATCCTAAAGCGAAAATAAAATAAATAAATAAATAAATTTACGTGAATAACTTATTTATATGGGAATGATTTATTCAGCAATTTGAAAGTGAATATACTGAAGAACTGAAATCTTACCAAACAAAAAGAAAAGGAGAGGAACTGAACGTGTGTGTGTAGCAGAAGGACGTTACCCAGCCTGTCAGAGGAAAGCTGGAGTTTTTCCGACGGCCCAGATCGCCTCTATCATCCGAGAGGTTACAACTGATCGGGTGTACCTTCCTTGTTTTGCTGCCAGACCGGTCAGCAAAAATTAAGGGTGAGTCTAGTGATAACCACTATTATTTTCTCTACCCCGGAGGTCGGTTGATACTCCAAAAATTAGAGTCTTTTGAAAATAAATTGTTCGGTTCTCGCGGAAAATTCGGAAAGTGTGATAGTGCGGGTGTGAGTTATGTGAACCTAGTTTCGGCAAGCTTAGTGATTTTCGGCTACCGCTCGACGAATTTCGCTTACCTTAGGCTTACCTAAAATGAAAAATTCGTACCGCGACTGTGCACTTTAATGAATCGAAAAATTTATCCGTCGGAAAATTAAATCCCTATTTTTTCTGTCCGATCTAGTGAGAATTCGTAACAATGTAAATGTGTCACCTGCATATTCTTCTTCCTCCTCGGGAACAGATTTTACTGCAGTCTTTTTCTTCTTCATGGACGTTGTCTCTGAAAAAGTTAATCATTATTCACGTCATTCCGTCCACGGAACAAAAAATCGTAAACTTACTCGTAATATTTCCCCGTGACAATTTCAATCTCTCCTCATCAATTATTTCAGACAGTTGTGAAGGTAGGAGCTGCTTCATGAAGTTGTATACATTTTGTTGGCTGGGCCTACTATATTTAAAATGTATATACATTTGAATTGCTCATTATTTAGGCAGACAAAATAATAATCATCCTCAACTTCAAGGGTTACTCAAAATTTTCGGTCAGGCTGTTAAAATCACTCAGTTTCAGTGGTGATCTATACTTTATAGTATTAAATCATTTAAAAAATTCGTTATTATATCCTCTCGATACGAAAAGTTGAAAGACCCTCATTAAGGAATTGGAATACAATAGGAAGAATTCAATGAGTCATTTTTGTTATGACATATACTAATCAAAATGGAACGGTTTGTTATTTTCTCTCAGCAACAATGCACAAACCACATACTCGAATCGTTCTATTTTGCCCCACCTCCCTCAAGATTATCTTACTCTTACCTAGTTGACAAGAGACTCTGTTAGGCGTGGATAATCGTCATGTCTTTGTTGAACATCTTCTTCACTTTAACAACTGGGATGTTTGCTTCTAAACATTGCAAAGTAATCACCTCACTTAGAATTACGTCTTGCAAATTTCCTGAAATCTTCAATATGATTTTTTTGGAATATCTATACGGTATACGCCCATTTCATGTTGTTTAGTCCGGTCTTAGCTGTTTTTTACGAACAAAAACATTTGATAGAAAAACCTAGCCAAGTTGCTAGAAAATTCCATTGGATTTCCAGAGAAAGTTGGATGAGTTTTTGGCCGTTTTTGTTGACATGTTCAATAGGAAGGATTTAATAGAAAAAGTAAATAAAATTCGATTTTTTAGAATTCTTTTAGTTCAGAATCATCCAAGTTTTTTTTTATTTTCTTGGTGAAAAGAAAAGAAAATTAGAATGAAAAAACCTTTGAAAAATTGAGCCGAGAAAATTCTATGTAATACATAATATATTTCGATGGAATAAGTTGTCTAGAAAAATCGAATTTTATCGACGTTTTCTGGAGAATATTTTGTATTTATATTTGTATAAATATGTGAACATGTAACCGACTACGGGCCGAAGTGGTTAAATTGCTCGTCCGGACGGCGGAGCCCCGAACATCGTGGGTTCGAGTCCGGCTTTGGGCACTGGCATTTTTAATCATTCAGAAACCGTCGAAGGGAAGTCTAGACACCAAGAATCATCGGAGAATCGTTGAAAAAACATTCTCTGATGATGCTTGGTTGATGGACGCCATGTCGACCAAGATTTTTCATGGTTTCCCTTGGTCACCAGGAGAGTCTGCATACGGCGTACCGCTCCTGCGGTATAATGCGACATGGTTGGCGAGAAAGACGGCCCATGAAACCGCAAAGTAGGGACACGTAAAAACCCAAGTAGGGTATACATGGCAGGAAGAAAAAAATATATATATGTGAACATGTCAATAAAAACGATCGAAAAATTATAGAAAGTTCAAGAGAGATCAAATGAAATTCGTTGCAAGTGCACCCGAAAAATTTCAATCGGCTATCGTCCGAGAGCGCACACCCAACATTCTAGTTCTTGCACCGTGAATCAAGAATTGAGTACTTACGAATAAATGCATAAACTCGTGGGTGCCGACCACCAACTCGAGGAGTGAAGTGCCGATTAAAAGCTTCTGAGTCATTGTTTGTTCTGATGCACGAACCGAATACTGACACCACTTCTCGTTTGCCTCCCCATTCCTTTTGTATATAATTATACCATTCATTGAGCTTAGGAAAAACATCACTGTATAAAGCATACGTCTTTTACAACTTGAACTCCATGGGGTATGATGAGATGGGGTGGTAAGCGTGCTAGAGAACGTGCTATGTGTCTGAACCAAAGTTCAGAGGGAGCGTTTTGGGGACGCATTTTTTTCCAGTTTTCTGACATAGCCTATAATAAAAATATAACATACACCAGTTCTTTTCATGCAAGTTCATCATTATACATACGGTGATCGACAAAGAAATATCTATTTGATTCGCGAGAAAAATCCGCACGAATGTTTGTGACTGAATCGTGTTTATTTCGCATTATTTCGCAACAATAACCCTTCCCCAGAGTGGGCAAATTCTGAAAAATTAAACAATAGATGAGCGAGAGGTCTTGGAACCCAAATGCGAATAAATTTAAGCGTCGAGGGGTCTTCAAATATTTCCACTATATCAATGACATGTAAGATAAGAATTTATAATTGCCATGGGAAAACGAAGTATTGTAATTTTTTTGGTGATATCATTGAATGAGTTAAAACCGGTAAATTTGAAACAACAATTCAAATGAAAAATTGAGTTAAAATAAAAGACAGAAGATAAAATCGTGAGGAATACTTCATCCAATATAGCATACTTCTACTTCAATTTATCTGCAGTCATAATTACTGGTTGCAAATATTAGTGTTTCATAAAAAAAAAAAAATTGTTCGATAACTTCAGATTTTAATGTCCATGCAATTGATCTTCTCTCGTTATATTTTCCAGTAACTTTCTCAAATTGTTGAATTTATTGGAACCTATTTTATGATACAGCTGCGAAGATTAAACTTATTTATGTTCCTAGTACCAAAGATTAGACTTCTTATTTTATGATCCTAGTATCAAAGATTGACCTCTATATAGGGTGTTCCAAAACTCCTCGAAAGGATTCCTCTTATATCGACACCAACACCCTTTGATTCAATCCGGCTCCCCTGAATAGGCCTCAACAAAATACTTCTCCCCCTCGCCCCCACTCCGTCAATGTTATTCAATTGAAACTACTGTGCAATTACTTTGAATTATATCGTTGAATTCAACTGAGATGCTGCGGGAAATTTTTGGCAAAAAGAGTCGTCCATTGTCTACGAGTCCAGCATTGCTATCATCGAATCGTTTCATTGATTAAAAACTGTAACGAACATGTGGGGATGTTCGTTAGAGACACCACCAGTATCTGAGAACATCCACTTCCGGCGACACTCAGTAACGGATCGTGAGTAGAGAGAGAGAGAGAACGTAGAATTTTGTTTCCCACTCCGGCGTGGTCATTTTTCCGATTATCCCTGGGATAATCGAGGCGTGTTTTTCCGTTTAAGCGGAGTTATTTTTCGTTGCTTCGCCCTTCCGTTTAGTAATTTTGCGATTTCGTTTCGTTTTTGACTAATAAAGATCTGAAATTACGCGTTTTTGAGGGCCCATAGGGTTATCGTGAAGAAGGGCCAAATTTTAGTGTCATCCGATCACCTTTATGGGAACCACCCTATTGTTAATCTTACGATAAATCGTGTAGGTCCGGTTGAAATACCGGCGCTCCAAATTATGATTGATTTTACGGTGGTTAACTGCTTACGTTTCAGTTTTTCGGTGGAAGGTCACGTGGAACAAGTGCAACCCTTGTATCCCGTGAATTGCCAGGTTGCATCAAGATTTTGGGAAATTTTGTAAAATTAGTTAGGAGTATCGGTCTTTTAACCCCGTAAATCCAGGAGAACAGACCCATAGGAAGCGCCAAAAATCCACGGTAATTTTCCGAACGTCCACCAGTTTGGCCCAGATTAATCATTAGTCTATTTTATAAAGTTACATATAGAATAATTGGAGTCGAGTATTTTTTGCGTTTGAATTTCCCGAAAGCATTCGGTGACGCCATCAAACCCCCGGCTTGATGTGCTAAAATCTCCGCCAATCAGAGCCCGCCTCTGTTGGCCGGAATTTGCGCTGCGGTTAGTGCCCGTGACACTGACCCAGGGCAATTAGTTCCGCGTTGACCGTCCCAAAGTCCACTAGTCCACTAGTCGCGTGTGAATTTCTGTGTGCCCATAATCGGACACAAATGAATTTGCCCAATTCTGTGTGCCCATAATCGCAATCTGGATTATTGCGAGATTATCCTGTAGCTGTAAGGATCCAGGATGGTCCGAAAAGGGAAGAGGACCCTCAAAAATCGAAAAGCCGTGAGTTTTCTGGTATTTTTTCCCTAATTTCGAGCCATTTTCGAATGGCGTCGTTTCCCCTTTATGGCGGTATCCCTCGCGTGGCCCTCAGCTACGTGCAGTGGTTGATTACCCCTCTTTATTCATATTTGTTGGTCCGAATTTTGCACTTTTTTGGGCATTATCCCTTACCCCGGATATTTATCCGCGGGCCCTTCCGATTTTTGGATCGGATATTCCACCCAAATCGGGTCGGTACCGAGTTTTCACCCCTTCCGGTTTATCCCAATCATCTTTTGAGATGATTTTTGGGTTCAGCAAGTGTGTTTGTTCGGTAGTGGAATTCTTGCGTCTTTTTCCAGTCGAAATCGGACGATTTTCGACGTGGGCTATTTCCTTCTCCCTCGCTCCTATGGCGAGGAGTACCCCTATTTTCCCTACGTATAAATTGCGTAGAGTTTTTCCCCTCACGGTAACCCCCTAACGCGCCGACAAGTGGTAACTATCGCTTTCCGTAAGCGTTCCCCCGTTTAAATTTCCCTCCGGATATAACTCAATCTGGAGTGGCTCCCAATGATCCCAAAATTATGATTTTGGTCTCGTGGGCTTCGCTAGACCTTCCCGAGCAAATTGGCTTTGAGTTTTTGAAAATCGACTCTACCAATTTTCCGCTACGGTGAGTTTAGTTTTAGTTAATTTTTATTTCCGTCCGCCGTACACTATGCGTGCACTGGTGAGTTCATTTTCTCGCTCTCTCACTCTCACGGGGATTCGCATACCATCCCTTCATTTCTCGACATTCTCGAGTATTTCGGGATTAATCGATAATTTTGTGTTTATATTATTGTGTGAGGGATTTGATGACCTCACCTACGGTCGAGTTAATCGAAATATTACTTTCGGACTATATAGTAAGCTTTAAAATAGTATTTCCAAGCCAGTATTTGTTATTTAATGAGTTATTGTTATAAACCTTTTTTTTTGGTGACATCAATGCGAAGAGAAAATCATGTATATTATTAATTATTCATATTTCAATAGTGAAACACGTAAGGACGATGTCCATTTCTTCTTTTTTTTTTGTAGCTTTGACCACCTAATACCCGTCTCCACCTGAAATCCACCCCTCTCTCCACAACCTAGCACACTGAGCGAATCAAGGACCGTTACCTGTCCCCAGAAATCTAGTTTTCTCCCTTTTTGAGTAGATTTTGAGATTTTTGAATTAGTTAGAACTAACTTTGTAGACTCCTCCGGTTTGGTAATTCCGGCCAAAAAAAATTACCTGGCGTCCACAAATTTTTGCATTTTGAGTTTAACTAGATGAAGGGGAAGAAGGGCGAAGGTAATAGGCATTTTTAACCCCCATACGAAAATGTCACGTTACAAAACTAAAAATTAAGTCTTGCCGCAGAAAGTCGAGGGTGAGCTTTCTACTCACAATTTCACCTTTTTTCATTTCCCAAGAGATTAAACGACAGTTTTGGAACCCCCCGCACTAATGAAAAATGAGTTTGTTTGACTTACTTTTATAAAATGGAACCAACAACCTTGTATCCGGGCTCGAGGGAACATCAATCGGAAAGCTTTGAGAGCAGCCTTCTCAAAATCCGAAATGATCAATTCGACATCTTTGAGGCCCGGTGCCAATTCCAAAACTCGAGACAATATGGCTTGATAAAGGACTGCTCTTTAGCCCCTCGACAATAGGCAAATCCTACAGCAACAGACTGCGGAGATAAACAAGGAGCATCATAAAACGAAACTCTCCATCATGATAATTGCACATGGAAGGACAATCACGCAAATTTTTGGGAGACAACCATAGTTTCAAACCATAGTTTATGTTTTTATTTCACGTATATGGGGTATTCCGCGAAATATGGTACGAAATTTGGTCTCATTTTAAAATATTCTTATAAAATTGTTGTCAATAATTATGTAGAGAAAATTAGACTTTTCAGCAAGCAAAGATACCGCGGCTTAATTGCAGGCGCTGCACGTGATCAAACTTTCTACACTCTAAAGTCTTTGGTCTCATTTAATGCATCGAAAATATCCTAAAAAACATTGAACACATCCTTTTTCATCGGAAATTTTCAAAAATTATGGTTCCTTAACTCCAACTTCATCGCGAAAATAGCGATATAAAACTTCAAACGTTAATTTCAACTGGTTCTCCACTCTTTGCTTCTCAATGGAAACTTTATTTTCTATTTATTAACTTTGGGTGAAACTGACTATAAATGCCATGAAACGTGAAGAAATTTTTTTTTTAATGTCTGTATGTGTGTAACCATGTATGTGGTCATATGTGTGTGTATGTCCAGGGTAGGATTTCCTCTATCGTCATAATAAAGTTAGGAATTGTGGATGAGCGAAATCGAATCAGTAGTTTCTGAGATATTCAACTTTCTCATCATTATAGTCTCTTTTGCTAAATATCTCAAAAACTGATCCGATTTTTCAGCGTCGCGATGTCATCTGTCTAGATCCGTAAAAATATGGGTACCGCACAATTGAAAAGCTTCAAGAACATATCGGCGTTTTTAGATGTGGGAACAAAACAGCCACTCTATTTTTGAAAAAATTAGGAAAAAATAATAAAAATAAAAATCATTTGGATAAATTGCTACTTTTTTTTTAGTTTTTAATATTTTTTATAACAATTTTTTATTACGTTATATAAGAGAATGAAAAACATGGAGATTGAAATGCTAAATCACGTGGGTTGTGAAACGCTAAATCACGCGGATTGTTTCTGATTGTGCCGTGGGGTTTCTGCTAACTGAAAATTTTTCTTTCTCGATGATTTCTACTGTATAACAAATGAGTTTCGATATCATAAGGCTTCTGTATTATTGAAATTGAAAAAAAAATTTCAGCGGTTCAACAGTTATTATCTAAATAACTGAGAAATGGGCGAAACGATTTTCTTTGGTCTGGAAATTATTTGTCTGACCTATGAGGGGTCACGCACACACCAAGGGGAAACCGATTGTTATCAGTCACACCCTACCAAGAAGCGAGCGAAACAAGTAACCGGCTTCGGGTTTTTTTGTGTATGACAGATTTATAAGTAAATACACCAATCATACCTTACTGCAATTTCTGATGCTGATGATCCACATTTGCGTACCCTCCGGTGTGTCTGGTACAGCCTACAAAGGACATAGGTTCAAACATGGGATACGGGATACTATTCCGAGTTTATGTAGCTATGCACTAAATTTTAACAAATAATACGCATGCACATATTATTGAGTGTATCGTTTCACTCCTTCTTATGAGAAATTGCTTAGAATGAGGCGTTTGATGTGGCATCGCTATTTTGAAATTATACTTCTTCAACTACTATTCAGTTGCGTGAAGTAAATTAAAAAATTGCAAAATGTTTCTTGTAATGATGAAACAAATAGAATTCAGGTTACTATGTTCTAATAAAGTGAGGACTATACTTCATGATACTTATACAAGAACTAGAAAATATCCACAGAGATCTTTCAAGTTACAGACCTTCATAGTCCCATCGACTTCCATTATTTTCGCTGTGTTCAACTCGTCTAGCAAACTGTCATTAATGAACAATAAGGCACAGCCTTCACCTCCTGCTGGTGGATGTATCACTCCTTTGAAATTTCCTCTCACAATTCCCTCCATTATCTCATTCGTTTCGAGAATTTCTCCCAACTCTTCGAGTGTTTTTGGGTCCTTTGGCCAACCCATTTTATCTCTTTTGCGTCTTACGACGCTCTCAGCTGCAGCTACTGAAATGCTGTCTGCAGCAGTAGGATGTCTTCAAGTACCGGACAAGATTGAAAATTAATTCTTCTTATAAGTAGATTTATTTTATATTGCGCATTCCAGCAATTATCGAGCAACGAGCCAGCGTGGAATTTTTGACACTGAAAGATGCCTTCTTCTAGATTGTTTATTGTTCAGTTCATGAAAAACGCACATACGCAGCTTATCAATGGAAAAAATTCATTAATATTTCCCGAGGATTGGTTCTGAAAAATACATCGAATGTTTTCCCTAGAAAAATGTTCAAATTTTGATTAGAGATAGAAGGCTCAAAATTTTTGCAAGGAGTTCTTTCAATGTACCTAGTGGTGGTACAATTTTTAAATCCAATAAAAAAAATCAACGCTGGATCGTTGAGCGATAATCTGTGGAATATAACATATATGGTTCGTTACGTCGAGAGGCTTTAACAACTTACCCTCTGCACAACGGTGCACAATACTCTAATTATTTTTAGTTATCTTGTTTTTCTAAGCAATCCTACTTTATTCATTGAGCATGAGGCCAAATGGATGAACTCCTGAGCCTGAGCATGAATTATTCTCACAGAACTCTGAGTGCATTTACAAGAATGTAATTACATTCTTGTCATTAGAAATTAAATCCAACAAAATTTCATCATTTCTTTTTACCGCTTGGGTAGTTCAATCACAAAATGCATTTCCAGCACAATCAATAATGAGGTATTCACTCGACCTGGGAATGTTTCATTTTTCATATGAGGCAAGATGAAAAATTATCAGTGGAATTCTCGAAAATTCATAATTTAAATACCGTGGAGACTGTACAAGATAAGGTCAAATAGTGCCTAAATATTTGCTAAAATCAGCCTCCGCCTCATCTTTTAAGCTCACCCATAATTCTCAGCTCGTCTCGAATAGAAAAAAAAAATGCATATCATATGAGGAAACTTCATTTTAAGCTTCAAGTCGATCGATCGAATGAGGTGTATTTTTTTTTGTTCAGCATCTGTTGTTTGTTCGGAAAAAATTAACGGAATATTTCTTACTTCAATGAAGCTCTGCGAAAGATGTCAGTTGAAAAATCATGTGACGCGTAAGTCCGTTCTTTTATGCACTCTCTTGCAGCAACACCAGCGAGTACTCCCTGTTTGCACTTGTATTCGTGTATCCCTCCTACTACTGTGATTTCGCCCCTAGATAATACCCAAAACTTCACTGGGCAATTGAAAGCAGACTGGTATTGTGAACATCTGAGAATTATTTTTGAAGCGCTCGAAGATGCGAAATGGAAAATGTGATTGTTAAATAAATAGCGAATATTTCCATCTTCCTCTTCAATAGCAATTAATTTGTCAATCAATTCTTCCTCTTCCAGTTGATTCAATTTACCGACAAATTGTGCATCTTCCAATCCAATCAATTTCCAAACCGATTGTTCATTTTCCTAGCAACAGTAGAGGTAAAAAATATGAACTTAGAGAATTGAACCATGAATTCTTATTGACTGAAGTAATGACACTCACTAAAGTGTAGACAGATGGCATTTTTTCTCATTTCAAGCACCCCGGTGAATAATAATAATTATATATAACTGATAATACTGAAATTGAATTGAATAATAATTATTATAAGTGATAGAATTTAGCAGAAATTTGATTTTATGGCTTTTTTATTCGCTCCTAATGATGGGGAATACAGAAGGATCGACGCGCACTGATCACTGTGAGTTTACTAACAACACCCGCAGTCTTGGTAGTGTACGACTACGCGGAACGAGTGAAATGCGCCATTAGGATTGGCTTGTTTGTAGGTCTGAATGCCCAATGTCATGTAGGGGTGTTTTGAAATTATGTTGATTTAAACTAATTCGGGGACGTAAAACGAGAATATCGTCGTAATTTTTTTCGTCAGAGCGGGTCGTGCTATTTTTATAAATAATTTAATTGTTTAAACAGTCATATTACAAAAACAGTTAGTAATATATCGAAAAGTTTCATACAAAAAAATAATTCCGATGAAAAAAAAATGTTTTTGTTCTATAACTTTTTTCCACAACTGTCATAGCGGGTGGACCGTTAGCACTTGTGCGAGGTGTCAGCGTGTTCGGAGACGTATAACAGCGAATTTAACGAAGGCAGAGAAAAATAGTTGAGATGAAAAATGTTGGTATTTAAGTGGTGCATATAATGAGTTTTTTGACATTTTTCTTTACAACTTGCAGTTAATGAAATATTAACGATCTCTTTGTTTCTGACAATTTTTCCAGTGAACGGTGCGAGATGAAGAAAAAAAAATCAAAAAAGTCCTCTAAGCAAAAATTAATAAATTTTATCGTATGTTGTTTTGTTATATCTCAATTATTTACAGAGATAGAGCCCGTTAACAGTGACTATACGCTACGCACTGCCCGGGTCCCAGTTAGCGGTGTTGGTTGGGAAATCATATCTCCATCGAAAATAGTGCAATAAATTTTCAAAAATCGACTTGAGAAGACGAACAAATTTTGTTTCCACTTTTTACCTGTAGTTCTCATAGCTTTACAGTTTGCATGAGCGAGCGTGTAGATGCCCGTGCCCTTACTTAAGAGGATATATATCTGTAAATAATAGAGTTACTAGCGAACGGGGGCTTCGCGCCCGTTCTAGTATCATTATATTTTACTGAAAAGAATTCTTATTATTTCAAATAATTGATTTGTCAGTTTTATAACTATAACATTTTATTATTATTATTATCATTATTATTCTTATTATTACAGGTGTATATATACACTACTGTATATCGCCACCGTCCTTCTAACGGCAAATATTATTAAAAACTATCATTATATTTTACTGAAAAGACGGGCGCGAAGCACCCGTTCGCTAGATTATATTATATTATGTTAATTTATTTTATTGTTTTCTTTCCAATTTTTCTTTGCGGTTAGATTAAATTAAATTTATTGGATTCTAATCCCATTGTAGTATACAAATTGTGGGAACAGTTTTTTTCATTTTCAAATGAAGAGATAATTATGTTAAATAATAAGGAGAGTATTGATACTTTTTTTGGGATGATGATCTATATATTTTTTACAATTACATATTGTTCAAAAATTTCTTTATGTACTACATTTTTCATATAACGATTTCCATCTTTTTCATTTTTTATGCTGCCTCCTTCATTTTTTTTAGATGCCGAAAAAATATCAATATGTTCCCTTTCTATGATCTAATTTCAATGGAAGAAAGTGAAAAAAAAACAGATACGTGATCAGTAAGAAAATAAAAATTTCGATTTTTCAATGTCTCCGGAAAGTTTTAAAATTGATATATTTTTTCAAATAATGGAAGAATACCCATCAATTCAATTTCTATCCTCACATTTTCATAGAATACATTAAAAAAATAGCAAAGAATAAAAATCGGACATAAAATTTTTTATCGGATTAATATAATGTAATGACCGAAATTTGTTTCCAACACTGACCTATTCATTTCCGAGAAATTATGTGAGTGCATCCATTCTATATATTAATCGAATCATCTGTACATGATAATATATGTTTTTATGCAGTTAACACACATCCGAAATGCCATACCACGAAATCAGCGCACAGTAAAATTCAATAACGGCATGTTTCGGCGAGAATTTAACAATAAAAAACCGATGGAGTACGGATGAGGGTTAAGGAGTGGGATTCTGGAGAAATGAGAGCGACACGAGACACGCTGAGTTTGTCACAAGGAAAACTGTTTATTCCGAGTCAATTTGAGATATGGGTCGAGAAATATACACAAAATCAGAGCCGCGAGCAAACACTGTTTCCGTTAAACACGGTAGAGAAAAACGATATGTTGAGATGCACACGCGGTTTAGAGATAACCGTTTTAGAGCAAAAAAATGACGCTGCACAGAGAACGACCGTTGTGAGTGAATAATAATAATGATTCGAGAAGACGAAGGTCAGCGCTACCGGTGCGTGGTTGGAGCACCTACATGGCAGCGCGGCCGGTCAGGCAGAGCGAGTCAAGGAAGTGCTGCNCCAGAGAAGATCAACAATATCAACAGAGACCAGCTTCAAAATCAGCTGGTGGAGATTGGCAACGGAACCAGCTTGGAGATCGGCCTGGTCAACGTCGTCGAGGCGGTCCTAATTGTCACAACTCTGGAGAGACCGTCCTTCCCAGGATGTAGAGCTGTGACACGAGCAAGAGGCCACTTCGATGGCGGGAACCGCTCGTCGTAGAGAAGTGCCAGGCTGCCGACTTTGACTTCGTGGGACGGATGATGCCACTTGGAGATGGACTGGAGCTGCTGCAGATACCCTGTAGACCATTGTTTCCAGAAGAACTGCAGCCTCTGCTGAATCAGTTGCCATCTAGAGAGCCGTCCAACGTTGAGATGATCCAAAGAAGGCTCCGGAAGAGCTATTGGAGCTTCTCCAATGAGAAAATGCCCTGGGATTAAGCAGGACAAGTCATCAGGGTCTTCCGAGAGCGCTTGTAGAGGCCTGGAGTTGAGAACTGCTTCAATCTGGGTCAGCAGCGTCGAAAGTTCCTCGAACGTGAGAGTTGTATCACGAACCGTTCGAGCGAGATGATACTTCACCGACTTTACCGCTGCTTCCCATTTTCCTCCGAAATGAGGGGCTCCAGGAGGATTGAACGACCACCGCGTTCCATCCTTGAGACATACTGCAGAGAGATGCTGGAATTCCTTGGCGCCAGCAGAGAACAGCTTCTTCAGCTCCTTGTCAGCACCGAGAAAGTTAGTGCCACAATCACTGTAGAGATGTCTGCAGTACCCTCGACGACTTACGAACCTCCTGTAGGCCGCGATGAACCCATCAGCAGAGTAATCCGTGACAGCTTCCAGATGGAGAGCGGACGTGGCCATGCACACAAAAATCACCAACCAGCCCTTCTGGGTCTTGTGACCACGCCCCTTCCACGTCTTGAGCGACACTGGTCCGGCATAATCCACACCAGTGTTAGAGAAAGCCCGATCCGACACAAGACGTGCCACTGGAAGCTGTCCCATCAGCTGTTGAGCTCGAATCCCACGATGACGCGCACATTCAACGCACTTGAGGATGAAGGATCTTACTGGTAGACGACCTCCAATAATCCAGTAAGCCCTCCTGAGATGCGCCAACGTGAGTTGAGTTCCACCATGCAGCGTTCGCTGATGAGAGTCCCTAATGAGAAGCTCTGCGAGCGCGGAACCTTTAGGGATGATCGCCTGATGCCTACTCTCTGGTCCTAGAGTTGAGAACTTCAAACGCCCGCCCACTCTGAGAACACCCTGTTGGTCGATGAAGGCCGTGAGCTTGGTCAACGGATGAGACTTCTTCAGTTGGAATCCGTGAGAGATAATGTCACACTCGGCTTGGAGATGAAAGGCTTGAGTCGCCTTGACCCAATAAAGCCGAGCTGCCTCGATGCTTTCAGGGCTAAACACTGCAGGGACAACAACAGCCTTCTTCCTTCCCAACTTCCGCATCATATTCCCTGCAACCGTTTGACAAATTGCTGTGATTCGCAACAATTTGTAGAGAGAGGAATATCGCGTGCAAAGATCCCAGAGACTTGACCTCGCGAGAGAAGCAGTTAGAGTCACCCCAGGCTTCTCCTCGAGATTTGTTGACGGGTCCAATCTTGCGCTCCCTTTCGGCCATTGAGAAGAATCCTTGCGTAGCCATTTTGGGCCCGTCCACCACAAATGATGGGCATTGAGTTGAGCTACCGAAATGCCTCGAGATGCACAATCAGCAGGATTCTCCTTCCCACTGACGTACCTCCAATTCGCTTCCTGCACGAGTTCCTGAATGCTGGCTACTCTATTGTGGACATATTCCTTCCACCTGGAAGGATGAGCACAGATCCACGCAAGAGCAACAGCTGAGTCTGTCCACAAATGTACCATAGCGGTACCAAGGTTGAGCTGAACAATAACGTACCTTGTGAGCTTGGCTAGAATGACTGCGGCGTTGAGCTCAAGACGCGGAATGGTGAGCTTCTTGAGAGGAGCCACCTTGGTTTTAGCAATAGCCAAAGAGATGCTAACACCATCCGCACTCGTCACCTTCAAATAAACCACCGCAGACATCGCTAGTAGAGACGCATCTGAGAAGCCATGGATTTCCACCTGAGATTCCTTCCTACACCCCAGCCAACGAGGGATCGAGAGTTGTTCCACTTGAGACAATTCTTCACGAAATTGAGCCCATTTCTGGACCAGATGCGGGGACAACTCATCATCCCAATCTTTTTTCTCCAACCAGAGTTGCTGGAGTAGAGCTTTCGCACGAATCACCACCGGTGATAGCAATCCTAGAGGATCGAAGAGTTGAGCAATCTCGGACAGAATAATCCTCTTCGTTGTCTTCGTGTCGGCTGAGAGATGGATAGAGAACTTCAATCGATCTGTGTTGGGATCCCATTTCAGACCAAGGATCTTAGTGACGGAGTCCTCTAGCGGCTTCAGACTCTGAGAGAAACCGTCCGGTGTCAGAGAACGAAGTAGAGACGGACTATTCGAGTGCCACTTCGCTAGAGGAAATCCACCGGCCCAGCAGAGTTCCGTCACTTGCTGAGCTACAAGATGGAGATCATCTTCCTTCTCGGCTCCACCACAGATATCATCCACATATCTGCCACTGGTCAACGGTGAGATAGCCAGAGGGAATCGCTGTCCCTCGTCCTTGACCAGCTGGTCGAGAACCCTACAGGCGAGAAATGGAGCAGACTTGGTCCCGTAGGTGACAGTGGTGAGCTGGTAGGTGCTGATCTGGCCCTGAGAATCGCGCCACAAAATTTGTTGAAGAGGCCAGTCTTCCTGATGCACCTTGATCTGACGGAACATCTTCGTGATGTCCGTCATAAAGATGTACTTGCTCTGTCGAGACCAGAGAAGCACGTCAGAGATGTCCTTTTGCAATTTGGCTCCAGTATGCTGAATGTCGTTAAGAGACAACCCTGAGCTTGTCTTACTGGAGCCATTGAACACTACTCTCAGCTTTGTAGTTTCACTACTTTCCCGGAGAACGCAATGATGAGGAAAGTAGTATGTAGGAGCAGAAGAGTGAGATTGCCTGAGAGACGAACACCGACCGGGACCCTGATATGATTGCCCCCCCTCCGTGACCCTCAACCCTCCTGAAGCCGAAGCTTCATGTGCCAAGGTCATCCCGTCAGGTTGACAACCCAAGACCCGAGAAGCATATGAGGCAGGCAGAACAGGAGCACGCACCATGTGCCCCAACTCTTCATACTCCTTGAGAAAATCACTGTAAAGCTGTAGAGAATTCTGATTCTTTCCCAACCTCCTGAGCAGGCTCGAGAGACACGCCTTGGCGCGGCCTAGAGAATCACCGAGCTCTGACGGAGAACGAGCAAGAGGCAGTCGAACAACATAACGCCCCGAGCGATCTCGAACATGGGTGCGCTGAAAGAACTCCTCACAATCTGCCTCTTCCTTCGTGAGAACACCATCATTGCCTTCAGTTTTAGAGACTTCCTCCTGCTGCCAGAACGAGGTGCGAAGATCGCCAAGTTCCTCATTGCTGACAGAGACGTGATTTGAGCTTGCCGCGGGGATCACTGCGGATGTAGGTCCGAGAACCACCCACCCGAAGAGAGTAAGCATCGCTATAGGGGAGTCTGACGGCCCCTTGATAACCTGCGGCTCCACAATCGATCCAAAGAAATCTGCGCCAATGAGAAGATCAACAGGTCTTGACGTCAGATAATCAGGATCAGCTAACTCCAATCCTCTGAGATGCTCCCAATGTTGAGTTTGAGAGACCGTGAACGAAGGCAATGAAGATGTGAGATGATCGAGTACATAGGCCTTGATGAGAATCTGATTACTTGAATACAGAGACTTGAGAGAAAATCGAGAAAAACCATTAGATGAAGACTTTGATCCACTAATACCAACGACCGGTAGCAAAGCTGGAGATACCGATAAGCCGAGCTTCCCCACAAGGTCATTTGTAGCAAACGTCAGCTCTGAACCAGTATCCAACAGCATCCTAACCTCGTGAAAAGAGCCATCGTCCAAGACGAGCGAGGCTAGCGCTGTGGCGAGAATAACACCTGGTCTGAGCTGCAGAGAGACATCACGATTGTTCGGTGCTACAAACGGAGAATTACTCGCCAGAGTCGGCCGTAGAGAATGGTCACTTATCGACGACGACTCTGGCGCAATCGTTGGTAGAGTACATCATGGTTGAGCCATGTCAGGCCTCGAGACAGTGGACTGTATCGGTTGGTTGGACTGAAGAGCCTGCGATGTGTGAGGAGCCTGCAGAGTTTGATGAGGCTGAGGAACCCCTTGCTGTGCCGACTGAGGGCGATTGATATGAATCATCGAGTGATGATTCTGTCGACACACGACACAAGTCTTCTTGAGGCTACGGCAATTCTCTCTATTGTGCCTCCCCAAGCAATTAAAGCAGCGACGCTTGAGGACTACAAACGATCTCCTCTCTGTAGGAGATAAAGCCTTGAATTTTGGACATTTGTCCAGAGAATGCTCCTCTTCACACATCGGGCAAGCACGAAAACACATCTCCGCCCAACCTTGAGACTGCGACCTTTGAGCAGCTTGAGACGTACTGCTAGTAGAGACATTCACCCCTGCAGGCTGCGACGCTGGATTAGCTGACACGTTGAGCACTCGGGCTGGTTGAGCTCCTTGGCTAGGTGGATACACTTTGGTCGGCCTAAGCTTCGAAGCCTGTTGAGGATTCGTAGAGAGAGACCGAGAGGTAGCCGACTGAGATGGAGGAGCGTGCATTTCAATTCTCTCCTTCGCCCTGGCCCGGCTGAGAACAAAGTCCTTGAGAGTCGCATAAGTGGGAAAATCCGTAGACGAGCCTATCTCTATTTCCCAATCCTCCAGCGTCTTGGAGTCCAGCCGACCTGTCACGAGATGGACAAGCATGTCGTCCCAATGCTTGACAGGACGTCCGAGAGACTCCAAAGCATTCAACGCTTCAGCTACAGAGTTGAGAAGTACGTTAAACTCCCTGGCTGAGCGATTGACGACCTTTGGAGCAGAGAAGAGCTTCTCCAACTGAGTGGAGATGAGCAACCTTTCGTTGTCGTACCTCGACAAGAGAGTATTCCACGCTGGCATGAAGGAGTCTTGCGTCACTGGCAAGGTAGAGATGAGCTGCTTGGCCTCGCCAGTGAGAGAAGTGAGTAGATAGTGGAATTTCTCCACGGTAGAGAGAGAAGGATTACCGACAACCATAGAGAGGAAGAGATCCTTGTACGGAGTCCACTCCGAGAACTCCCCTGAGAATGTCGGCAGAGAAATCTTGGGCAATTGCCTCTGAGTCACCTGCGCCGATTGAGTTGTGGCAGATGGCCGACGGAACGACTCAGAGAGGTCAATTGACTCGTCCAGTCCTTTGATCAACCCCATAAACGTAGTTCGAGCGGCTGAATACGTCACGAGACATTTATCATAGACCCCCTCTTTCACGTACGCATGGTCGAGAACTTCCTCATTATCTTTTGCCGTCAACAGCTTGAGATGCAACGCGTCGAACATGATCCAATGATTCTCGATGATTCTCGAGCATGTCCAGCTTGGACTGGAGCTCAGTCACTGTGAATTCATTCACGTTCGCAGCGACTGATTCAGCCCTCAAACTCTCAATAAATTTCGCCCTGCTGGCCTGGATCAGGAGTCTCCCTTTGAAAGACATGCTAACGCTAGAGAAACGCAACTAAGCGAGAGAACGCCCAAAAAAACAAAAGTCTCACACCGCAAGCGATAGCTAGTAGCAAAACACGGAGAACTTCGTAGCAAAAGCAGTGCAATAAAGCAGCAAGCAAGAGAAATGCAGTGGTAATCAGGAAAAAGCAGCGGCAATCAGGAAAAATTAATTAAAATGAATTAATATAATTAACTTCCCTTTGAGAAGTTCCAATTGCTGTAGAGATGCTCCGTTCTGCGTTGAGAAGTTCCGTCGGCAAGGTTGTAGCCCTAAAATTCGGCGTCGAGCGTCAAAATGGCCGGTCTAGACCACTTGGTGTGGCCTGATGGGTGGAGACTCGAGGGCGGAGCGGTGGGCGGAGCGCAAGGCGTTGCGGTGGGCGGAGCAACCGAGTATTTGGCGGCCCGCCTGTAACCCACGTTTTTCACCGGAAATGCACTAACAAGTTCCACTCACTAAAAAACCACTTAATTAACCACACATCCGGCTCGAAGGACCAATGTTTCGGCGAGAATTTAACAATAAAAAACCGATGGAGCACGGATGAGGGTTAAGGAGTGGGATTCTGGAGAACTGAGAGCGACACGAGACACGCTGAGTTTGTCACAAGGAAAACTGTTTATTCCGAGTCAATTTGAGATATGGGTCGAGAAATATACACAAAATCAGAGCCGCGAGCAAACACTGTTTCCGTTAAACACGGTAGAGAAAAACGATATGTTGAGATGCACACGCGGTTTAGAGATAACCGTTTTAGAGCAAAAAAATGACGCTGCACAGAGAACGACCGTTGTGAGTGAATAATAATAATGATTCGAGAAGACGAAGGTCAGCGCTACCGGTGCGTGGTTGGAGCACCTACATGGCAGCGCGGCCGGTCAGGCAGAGCGAGTCAAGGAAGTGCTGCCACCCCTTGGACCTGTCGAGTANGGCACTTTTCGAGAACGACAGTAGTCTGAGTTTGAATGGCTTATCGATTCAAAAGACCAAATTATATTTTTTGAAGAATATGATACTCATTCCAAAATAATGATAGAGCCGGAAGAATCAGAATGAGGTAATTGAACAGGACCGATAACAGCCATCAATCAATTAATTCAACAATTCTAGAAATCAATGTTATTCTTTCAGAAATTCCTAATCATAATTCAGGAAAATTATCAAGATGACGATGTTCCGATTCGCCAATCTCCTTCATTTATCAAATACAAAAATCAGGGTTCAGTAAATTATCCTCTTCTCTTTATTTCCTCCATCCTTCATCATGAGATGAATCTGAATCTATTCCTGATTTTTTTTTCTTACTTTTCACCCCGAACAGGACTTTTTTTTAAATTAATGCTACGCCCCCGTATTTTGTGTCATTAATGGCCAAAAAAACACTTTCAGATGAGGTATATTCCACCCCGGAAATTACACACACAAATTTTCCATTAATTGGTGTCTTCATTCCTCCAAATTGCCAACATATTGACAATATAAACAGCGAACCGTTTATATATCTCCGGGAAATTTTGAAGATTCCTTCATTCCATTCAAAAATAATCAAGGGAAACCAATATTTTTAGTTCCTATGATCTGATTTTAACAGCAGGGAATCAAGAAAATGAAGGATCAATAAGAAAATAAAAAATCGAATTTTTTAATGCTTTCCNCATTTTTTAATGCTTTCCTGAACATTTTAAATTGTTTTTTTTTTCGAAACAATCATGGGACATCAATACTTTTTGGTTATGTAATCTCATTGCAATGGAAGGGAATGATTAAAATACGGAGAGAGATGATCAGCAAAAAAATAAAAAAATCGATTTTTTTATATTTTCGGAAAATTCAAAATTTTTTTTTTTCAAATAACAATAATACAAAATAATAATAATACCATTAATATCATTAAAAATATAATATTAATATTTTTCATTTCTATGATGTAATTTTGATCAGATATAATAGAAAAAATGCAAAGAGACATCATCAACAAAAAAACAGAAAAATTGATTTTTCGATGTCCCCGGAAAATGCTAAAATTGGCTTTTTTTTTTCAATTCTATGAAAATTTCTACAGAATCCTTTTTTATTATTGCAGTTCGATAAAATACATTGAAAAAATACCACAGAGGGTGAATCGAAGATGAAAATTTTTATCGGATTATTATATAGAATAGCAAAAAGACATACAATAAAATCAATTTCTTTCTTATGAGAAAACAATTTTGAGGGCTGAATTTTTTTCGTATCTGGCACTGTTCCGTCGCAAAACTGTCAGAAACAAAAAAATTTTCAGAATGTTTTCCCCATAAGGCAGCCTAAGATCGTTAATATCTCATTAACGAAAAGTTGTATGGAAAACTGTCAGGCTCACCAACTATTTACAGCATTTAATAATAAACATTTTTTATTTCAAATATTTATTTTCATTGAATTCTCCAACCGAGGCGTTTCAACGCCTCGGTGCGCGCCGATACTTCGGGCAAAAGTACGAACAGTCCACCTACTTCACTCCCACCTCCGATAACTCTTTATCCATTATAGCTAAGGGAAAAAGTTATAGGACAAAAAAAGTATTTTTACATCTGAAACCTTTTTGGCTTGATACTTTTCCCCGTATCATTTTTTCTATATGATTATTCCAACAATTAGATTGTTCATAACAATAGTAAGGCCCACATTCCGACTAAAAAATTACCACGATATTCGTGTTCTGCGCCCCAGAATGCGTTTGAATCAAACGATGTTGATTCAAACTCATTCGGGAGCGAGCGCAGAACACGAATATGTTTGATTCAACTCCAAATTGTGCTTTTCGGTAAACTTGCATTATTTTTCGATTAAATTTTCGAAATCATTATCATTAACCATAATCTGGTCACCATATGAGTATTCGCTACTTTCGTCGTCTCCGCAGGGAATCGCCGCCGTGTTTATTGAGGCTCGGGCGTTGCCGAATTCACTGTATTCACGCCGCAAAATGGGTAACTTCATTTAACCCCTCAGGTACAGGGTCGGTATGTCATACTGACGTGTGCAAAAACGCATGACTCTTTTCAAAATGGAATATTTCGGAAACTACGGAAACTAATGCTATCACACATAACATTGTTAAGGTGAATACTGATAGCTTCAATTCTCTACCGAAAAAAATTTAGGAGGAGTATCAGTCATGAATTTTATCAAATTTTTCTATGCATTTTTAATCCCTATTTTGAATGATAAAAATTAAATTTTCGATTTTTATAACTTTTCATATGTAAAACGAATTTTTCATTTCTCGAACGTTTTTTTTCATGTTCTGGGATTTTGATATATTTTTAATACTTGATGAGTTCTTAATTATTTGAGATTTAGAGAAAAGTTCTCATCGCACGGGCTTCACTCCGCGCAATTCACCTCCTCACTCTCCACCTTCTCCACATAGAAAATAGCATAACTTCCACGAAACTTTCCCCCGCTAATTCGTCAGTACCTATTAAAAACAATAAATAATTGTTGCCAACTCTACTACAGTTGTTTTTTTTTCCTGATTATTCTTTACGTACGGATTTCGGATAGTCAGTGCCAATCAGAATGCAACATTTAATGACAAATGACAGGCTGGAGGAATTTTATTTCGGATATTTGACACTAACATATATATTTCTCCGGTTATTTTGCACTAACATATATGGGCCATTCCGCCAAATATCGAGCGAAATCTGGCCTCAAAATTTTCGACAATTTTTTTTTTGGTTCTTCTGAATCCTTGTGTATAGAAAAGAAGATTTTTCGACGAATCAAGGTCCCGCGGTATAATTAGAGGCGCTCTGCGCAATTAAGAATTTTAGACTTCAAATTCTTCAATTTCATATAACGTGTTGAAAAATGCTCAGAAAAAAAATTCAAAACATAGTTTTTGATCGGAAATTTTTTGAGTTTTTCAAAAACGGTGGCCATTTTGCTCTCCCATTTCGACTTCGTGGTGAAAATTGAAAAATAAAACTTTACACGTGGATTTGAGCCTGTGACATCCGTCGAAAAATGCATTATAATCCATTTTTCCTAAATAATTTTCTCCATGGGATAACCATTATTTCGTAATTTTTATGAACGCATATCTGTAAAGAAAGTCAAATGCGAAGATCTCAAAGGTTCCTTGTAGGAATAGAGAAGGTGGAATAATAGATTGGAAAGGGTAACCCAATCAAATGTTGAGACGACACCCATAAAAATTATCCATGCAGAATTAAATCACGAATGCATGGATTAATGATTTCTTGTTTTAAAATTGTGGAAACTATCAAATATTACAATTTAACAAATTAGAAAGGCATGAGATGTCTGTGAATCTCATTATCGGTTGGCAATAGAAAAATCAATAACACCTCTGAAAATGTATGAGAATGTGAATGGGGTGAAACCTACGTTTTGGGGCTAACCCGGAACCTCACCGTTTAAGAGGTTTCGCGAGTGACTAAGCTGGACAGTGACCATATAGCGGAAGTGTGATGCTATGACTCAATTAGGGGAAAAACGCCTAAAAATAACCACAAGTTATGATACGTCAATTAGGGGAAGCAGATGGTTGACTATTCCCTTCACAAAATTTGGAAAAACTACGCAAGTCCAAACGGAAAATGAGGAGGCCTAATGTCACCTGATCACCAATCAACGAGCTCCATAAAAGGACAGGAGAAACGTCACCACCAATCCCCGAATAATATCCAAAGAAATTCAATAATTAGGCGGATACCTGCAGAAGACAATGGTAAAAACAGCGGGAAGCTTCTAGAACCTTCCACCCCTGATGACACACTTTCGATTCAATATAAAAAGGGAGCCGCGACGCGGAAAAAGTCAGTTCCACTACACGTTCCAGTTCTTCATCAACCCTTCAGTTGGCTACTTTCATCGATTCTACAAGTGCGATAGTCACAAGTTTAGAATTAGCAGAGACGCCCGTTCTCTGAGTTAGATAAATTCATTCAGTCCTAAAGTGGGGACCCAAGTAATTTTGAAGTAACAATCAAATGTAGAGTTTTTCGTAACTTTACTTATTTAAAATATTCTACGACTTTTTGTCAATGAATAGAATCTTTCATGATTCTTTGATAATTTATATTGCCAACTGAAAATATCGGAACTTAATTAACTTCTTGGAACTCAAATAATTATTATTCATTCATTCAAAGTAATTGAAACGAAGTTATTGTAAACGAATAACTTTAGAATTAGGAAACGACAAACCTGTACAAGCACAACGAGAAGAAGGTCACGTAAGTTGTACGACCATCATTATAATTGTACTCACCAAAATTTCAGAATATAATTGTACAGATTTAAAATTCTTTTACTTAAAACTAACGCCTTGTGTTTCCAGCCAAGACATTTTCCCATTGATAATACTGGGAAATAATTAACTTCAATTCAAGGGGACCTTATTATTCAACTCTCTAGTGATTTGTTTTCTAACATTTGCCAATTAAAATTTATTTCAAAAGTTTTCATACTTTTCATGTCATTTTCACATGACAACTAATGTTATAGTCGAGGTTTCATCATTCCCGACATAACAAGCCTGTTCCCCACTTTTTTCCCTAAATCTGATATTTTTTTCGGCAAATTCGGAAAATTTCCGATCGAAATCATCTTTGGAAAATGTGCATCTGTATGATGTACAGCTGGAAAGAAAATGAAAAACAACACAAGAATACTTCGAAAATCTATTTTTCATGGTTCCATCCTGTAATAACAATTTTTATTTATTACATAGTTGTTTTTATTTGCGAAATTTATTTCCTCATTCCTTATTAACGTCATAATATGCAAAGACCGTGAAAAATCAATTTTGAAAAGATTTTTTTTTGGTTTTCCATTTCTTTATTGGCTCTGCGGCATACGAGCGCACATTTTTCAAAGACGGTTTCGATGGGAAATTTTCGGAATTTTCTGAAAAAAATACCAAATTTGGAGAAAAAAGTGGGGAACAACCCGAAATCCACGTTTAAATTTTTATTTTGCGATTTCCACCATGAAGTCGAAGTGGGATAGCAAAATGGCCACGATTTTTGAAAAATTCAGAAAATTTCCGATCAAAAGCTATGTTTTGAAATTTATTTCTAAGTATTTTTCAACACGTTATATGAAAGCGAAAAATTTCAAGTCTAAAACTCTTAATTGCGCAGAGCGCCTCTAATTAAGCCGCCGGACCTTTCGTCGCCGAAAAATCTTCTTTCCTATACACAAGGATTCAGATGAACAAAAAAAAAATTGTCGAAAATTTTGAGGCCATATTTCGGTCGATATTTGGCGGAACGGACCATATATATTTTCCGGATATTTCATACCAACTCTTCAATTCCTCTCGGATGTCATTTTGAGGTTGCATAAACGATACTCCTGACCAAACTCCGTACGTTAAAATAATCAACGAAATTTTTTTGGGGAGTCCGATATGAGGTTTCACAATATGAAGCGCATAGAATTGAAAATAGAGACGAAAAAAAAAATAGTTTCATAAGAAAGAAAATTATGAAAGAATATTTTCAAATACGACGAAGAGAAAACACATGGATTTTTGAGAATGTTCCTCAAAAACAGATGTTTTTAAGTGGGGAGAGGACACAATGCGCAGTTCTCAACTTTTTAGGGTATGTTGAGGCTTTTTCAATACAGTGAGCTATTTTAGACAGTACCTAATCGAAGAAATGGACTGTCCCCATCGAAAATACCCATTGAAAATTGTAAGGATTTTGCAAGAATAGAAAGTTTTAGGAGAAAAAAACATTTTTAATACACCAAAAAGTATTGCTGGATTTCTGGAATTCAACATTTTTAACATGCAAAACTATTCCAACAATTTCGGAAAATACGCAGAGGGTTTTAATTTTCCTACACGAAATTTTTTTTTCAAAGGGTTATGGAATCCTCATCGGAATTTCTACAATATGATTATTGATTCGGTATTTTGCACAAAGAAAAAAAAATTAATGAAGAAAGATGCAGGGATAATAAAGGGAAACATCATTTCATTGACAGCAGTTTGTTATCACATATAAACAAAAAAAAATTATTCAAAAATAGCTGTGTACAAACATAACTCTTACGCTCTTTCTACCGTATTGCGACGATATGATGTGCCCAAGGCCATTTCCTCCCTTGCGGTGGTTCACAAACAAATAATCACATCAAAAAAAGAAAACAAGGCTTTCCCGGAAGTTCTTCAGGTATTATACGTACTAGCGTCGCCGCGGCTGCAAGCGGCCGCGACGTTGATGCTCGCTCATTATGCCTTTTCTTCTTTTTCCATTTTCTTAAATTAATTGTTCATAAGAATTTTCATAATACTGATTATGCAGATTAACGGAACAATCGATTTGTTCATCACCCATTCAATTTCAATATTTCAAAGAGTGATTCTGTTTTTTAATTTCTACGCTCATTGAATAAAATTTGACAGACTTTCGACTTTAATTGAAATATGGAATCGAGATTCTATCCAGGGCATGAAATGCTCGGTACCCCAGAATTTTTCAGATTTTTCCTTCATCGCCATTCCCTTTTACGCCCCTACAAAAACATTCAATTATTTTTTCTGGAACAATTATCTAACTAATCCTGATATCTTTTGGCTGATTTGAAGTATTCTCTACTAATTCATGATGTTCTTCACAATTTCATTGAAAGATTACAGGAACTTCCCAGTAAGCAAAGGTTCGTATCGGTATTAATTTTTAACACGTTTCTCGAGATACGTATCCCGGTAATATTCTATGAACATACTAGGTATGTATTTTGGTTTCCGGATCCGATAAATTCTTGAATAAATATTCCTGGGAGGTATTGATTGATACCTTATGAAATCTACTTCAATTAGATATTCGAAGGATATACTGTTTATGACTCGTATAATCACGTTTCAAATTATCATGTTCCATATGCATATATTAACAATATGTTATTCTGAGGTATGAACCAAGAAGCTCTGGAATTATATTGTATGAAAATGTTTTTCCATTTACATTCGCTTAACGTGTGAGTTAATCCATATGGTAATCTACCGTTGTCGTCCCTTCCAGACTTGTACATGTACATCTGAACAGCCTAGGATCAGGGGGTGATTCTGAGCAGAAAAGTCCTTTTGTACTTTTTGATCAGACTCACCCCTAAAAAGTTATTGGCAATTAAGGGTGGGCCAATGGGGAGTGATTTTTGAGCGGGCGCACATCCATGTGATATGCAGCATATGTGTGTGTGCCCGCCCCACCATTCTACGAGACAAAAGAGCGCGACGAAATTGCTCTCTCTCTCTCTCTCTCTCTCTCTCTCTCTCTGTTCGCTGGAATGACGAAGAGGGGAGAAAGAATGGAGAACGTAATTCCCCCTCCACACGCAATGGAAGGACATTCAACCGATCGTCTTTCCATTGGTTACAGCGTCGAGCGGCGCGGGGAACGCGCGTCTCGGTTGAAAATTCATCTCTCCCCCCCGAATTGTAGCTAAGGAATGAAACTTGTGTCACTTATTGAGTATTAAATGCTCAATTCAATGACACGAGTTTCATCACTTAGCGCCTTTTGGGGACGGAGGGGTGAATATTCGCAAGTGCGAAGAGATTGAAAAAAAAATTTGTTTTCAATTCAAAAATTAATTCTTCCGACCCTAACTGCGACTAAGGGATGAAATTTATGCCAACGTGTTGAGCATTTAATACTCAATGAGTTACATATATTTCATCCCTGAGCGCCTAATAGGGAGGGAGGAGTGAATTTTTAAAAGCGCAAAGAAATTGAAAAAAATTTTTTTTTTTCAATTCAAAAATTCATTCCTCCGACCCTAATTGCGACTAAGGGATGCAATTTATGGCAACGTGTTGAGCATTTAATACTCAATAAGTGACACAAATTTTATCCCTTAGGGCCAGTTAGGGAGGGAGGAGTGAATTTTTTAAAGTGCGAAGAGATGGAAAAAAAAATTTTCAATTCAAAAATTCGTTCCTCCAACCCCAACTGCGACTAAGGGACGAAATTTGTGCCAATGTGTTGAGCATTTCATACACCATGAGTGACATCAATTTTATCCTTCAGCACCTGTTAGGGAGGGAGGAGTGAATTTTTGAAAGAGCGAAGAGATTGAAAAAAAAAATTTTTTTGAAGAGATTTTTTTCAAATGAATTATCCAAAGTGCGGACATTAAAAAAAAATTTTTTTTTTCAAGTCAAAAATTCATTCCTCCGACCCTAATTGCGACTAAGGGATGAAATTTGTGCCAACGTGTTGAGCATTTAATACTCAATAAGTGACACAAATTTTATCCCTTAGGGCCAGTTAGGGAGGGAGGAGGGAATTTTTGAAAGAGCGAAGAGATTGAAAAAAAAATTTTTTTGAAGAGATTTTTTTCAAATGAATTCTCCAAAGTGCGGAGATTGAAAAAAAAATTTTTTTTCAATTCAAAAATTCATTCCTCCGACCCTAATTGCGACTAAGGGATGAAATTTGTGCCAACGTGTTGAGCATTCAATAAGTGACGCAAATTTTATCCCTTAGGGAGGGAGGAGTGAATTTTTTAAAGTCCGAAGAGATGAAAAAAAAAAATTTTTTTCAAATGAATTCTCCAAAGTGCGGAGATTGAAAAAAAATTTTTTTTCAATTCAAAAATTCATTCCTCCCACCCTAATTGCGACTAAGGGATGAAATTTGTGCCAACGTTTTGAGGATTTAATACTCACTACGTCACAGAAATTTCATCCCTTAGCACCTATTAGGAAGGGAGGAGTGAATTTTTGAAAGAGCGAAGAGATTGAAAAAAAAATTTTTTTTCAAATGAATTCTCCAAAGTGCGGAGATTGAAAAAAAATTTTTTTTCAATTCAAAAATTCATTCCTCCCACCCTAATTGCGACTAAGGGATGAAATTTGTGCCAACGTTTTGAGGATTTAATACTCACTACGTCACAGAAATTTCATCCCTTAGCACCTATTAGGAAGGGAGGAGTGAATTTTTGAAAGAGCGAAGAGATTGAAAAAAAAAATTTTTTTCAAATGAATTCTCCAAAGTGCGGAGATTGAAAAAAAATTTTTTTTTTCAATTCAAAAATTCATTCCTCCAATCCTAACTGCGACTAAGGGATGAAATTTATGCCCACGTGTTGAGCATTTAATCCACAATGAGTGACTAAAATTTCATCCTTTAGCGCCTGTTAGGGATGGAGGAGTGAATTTTTAAAAGAGCGAAGAGATTGAAAAAAAAATTTTTTTTCAAATGAATTCTCCAAAGTGTGGAGATTGAAAAAAATTGTTTTTTTCAATTCAAAAATTCATTCCTCCAATCCTAACTGCGACTAAGGGATGAAATTTATGCCCACGTGTTGAGCATTTAATCCACAATGAGTGACTAAAATTTCATCCTTTAGCGCCTGTTAGGGATGGAGGAGTGAATTTTTAAAAGAGCGAAGAGATTGAAAAAAAAATTTTTTTTCAAATGAATTCTCCAAAGTGTGGAGATTGAAAAAAATTGTTTTTTTCAATTCAAAAATTCATTCCTCCGACCCTAGATGCGACTAAAGGATGAAATTTGTGCCAACGTGTTGAGCATTTAATACTCAATAAGTGACACAAATTTCATCCCTAAGGACCTGTTAGGGAGGGAGGAGTGATTTTTTGAAAGAGCGAAGGGATTGAAAAGAAATTTTTTTTTCAAATGAATTCTCCAAAGTGGGAGATTGAAAAAAAATTTTTTTTTTAAATTCAAAAATTCATTCCTCCGACCCTAACTGCGACTAAGGGATGAAATTTGTGCCAACGTGTTGAGCATTTAATCCTCAATACGTGACACAAATTTCATTCTTTAGCAGCTGTTAGGGAGGGAGGTGTGAATTTTTGAAAGAGCGAAGAGATTGAAAAAAAAAATTTTTTTCAAATGAATTCTCCAAAGTGCGGAGATTGAAAAAAAATTTTTTTTTTTCAATTCAAAAATTCATTCCTCCGACCCTAACTGCGACTAAGGGATGAAATTTGTGCCAACGTGTTGAGCATTTAATCCTCAATACGTGACACAAATTTCATTCTTTAGCAGCTGTTAGGGAGGGAGGTGTGAATTTTTGAAAGAGCGAAGAGATTGAAAAAAAAAATTTTTTTCAAATGAATTCTCCAAAGTGCGGAGATTGAAAAAAA
>NW_021680413.1:507813-508638 GCF_001412515.2 Diachasma alloeum
TTTTTTTTTCAATTCAAAAATTCATTCCTCCGACCCTAACTGCGGCTAAGGGATGAAATTTGTGTCACTCATTGTGTATTAAATGCTCAACACGTTGGCACAAATTCTCTTAGCGCCTGTTAGCAAGATAGGAGTGAATTTTTGAACGAGCGAAGAGATTCAAAAAAAAATTTTATTTCAAATGATTTCACCAAAGTGCGGAGATTGAAAAAAAAATTTTTTTTTCAATTCAAAAATTCATTTCTCCGACCCTAACTGCGATTAAAGGATAAAATTTGTGCCAACGTGTTGACCATTTAATACTCAATAAGTGATACAAATTTTATGCCTTAGGGCCAGTTAGGGAGGGAGGAGTGAATTTTTTAAAGTGCGTAGAGATGGAAAAAAAATTTTTTTTCAAATGTATTCTCCAAAGTGCGGTGATTGAAAAAAAAAATTTTTCAATTAAAAAGTTCATTCCTCCCACCCTAATTGCGACTAGGGGATGAAATTTGTGCCAACGTGTTGAGCATTTAATACACAATACGTGACACAAATTTCATCTCTCAGCACCTGTTAGCGAGGGAGGAGTGAATTTTTGAATGCGCGCGGTCGCCCCCTGAGAAGGAAAGGAGTGGAATTATTGGAGAATCAAGGATTTCCGTCGTTGGATTTTTTGGGGCCCTGAAAAGGGCCGTTGGGCTTAAGGATTTGGCCCTGAAAAGTGCCGATGGGCTTACGGATTTGGCCCTGAGAAGGGCCAATGGGTTCGTGGATGGAGATGGGATGCTCAGCACAGGTTTTCAAAAAGACCACCGTCATTTTCTAAGCATAGTTCTGCACGAC
>NW_021680413.1:508731-508876 GCF_001412515.2 Diachasma alloeum
TGGGCTTAAGGATTTGGCACTGAAAAGGGCCGATGTGCTTAAGGATTTGGCCCTGAGAAGGGCCAATGGGTTCGTGGATGGAGATGGGATGCTCAGCACAGGTTTTCAAAAAGGCCACCGTCATTTTCTAAGCATAGTTCTGCAT
>NW_021680413.1:508987-510878 GCF_001412515.2 Diachasma alloeum
GCTTAAGGATTTGGCCCTGAGAAGGGCCAATGGGTTCGTGGATGGAGATGGGATGCTCAGCACAGGTTTTCAAAAAGGCCACCGTCATTTTGTAAGCATAGTTCTGCACGACGAACTATAGCTTGGCGAGCATTCTCCAACTGCTTCTGCGTCAGATCAGCTACTGCTCCATGCAGGCCGGCCACCAAATCCTCCGGATCGTTGACTACCTGCGCATAAATTTTTTCTTTGAGAGTTCCCCAAAGAAAAAAGTCTAGGGGCGTCAAATCTGGTGACCTGTGGGAGAAAGAGTAATTTGATTTTAAACAGCGCACGATTATTGGAAGATTAGAGATACTCGTCACCGAGGAGGCCAACGAACTGGTCCAGCTCTCTCGATCCATCTCTCTGGAAACCATTGGTTCAGCATTCCGGTGACTCTTCTGGTGTGATGAGCAGGAGCACCATCTTGCTGAAACCACATACCTCTCTTTCCTGGGCCATCTCCGAGCAATTCCGGTAAGGTTTCTTCCAGAAACATCAGATAGTTCTCCCACTGAAAGAAAAAATCTGGAATGATGATCTTTCAATTGAAAGAAAAAAATTTTAATTATCTTTGTCATGATAAATAATCGATACTTACATTGAGTGGATCAGGAGCTAATCGAATGTGCACCTCATCATTCAAAATTGCANATGAGCAGGAGCACCATCTTGCTGAAACCACATACCTCTCTTTCCTGGGCCATCTCCGAGCAATTCCGGTAAGGTTTCTTCCAGAAACATCAGATAGTTCTCCCACTGAAAGAAAAAATCTGGAATGATGATCTTTCAATTGAAAGAAAAAAATTTTAATTATCTTTGTCATGATAAATAATCGATACTTACTTTGAGTGAATCAGGAGCTAATCGAATGTGTATCTCATCATTCAAAATTGCACCCCACACATTCAGCCTTTGCCACTGGTGCTGCAAAGAATGAGCCCTGGCAAGGTGAGGATTCTCTAATGCCCAATGGTGATAATTGTGCATGTTGAAAATTCCCTGCCTTGTGAAACAGGACTCANAAAAATTCACTCCTCCCTCCGTATTGGGCGCTCAGGGATGAAATATGTGTCACTCATTGAGTATTAAATGCTCAACACGCTGGCACAAATTTCATCCCTTAGTCGCAGTTAGGNGAAGCCTTCTTCCTTGATGATGCGGAACACCTTGGTACTATTCGTATTAAGGTGTCCAGCAATCCTCCTTACACTTGTCGTGGGGTCGTCCTCGAGTTCGTTGAGGACTGACTCTTCCAGGATATCTCGAGCACGTCCGATAGGACGTCCTTCGCCACGGCAAGGAAGGAGANTAACGGGTGCTAAGGGATGAAATTCGTCTCACGTATTGAGTATTAAATGCTCAACACGCTGGCACAAATTTCATCCCTTAGTCGCAGTTAGGATCGGAGGAATTAGTTTTTGAATTGAAAAAAAAAATTTTTTTTCAATCTGTTTGCACTTTCGAAAATTCACCTCTCCGTCCCCAAAAGGCGCTAAGGGATGAAACTCATGTCATTGAATTGAGCATTTAATACTCAATAAGTGACACAANTACACGATCGTCAGTTGATGTTGTCACGAACGGCGGAGGGGGAAAAAAATTGATCAAACAAATGACGATGCCTTGTATATGAGCAAAAGACGGTGTGGGTAAAAGAAAGAGGATAAAATTGGAAAAAAACACCAATAATCTCTGCAAAAGGCTTATTTATTTTCTTTCTTTACAGGTAATCGATTTGACAGGAAATTATNCTGGAAAGACAATCGGTTGACCGTCCTTCCATTGCGTGTGGAGGGGGAATAACGTTCTCCATTCATTCTCCCCTCTTCGTCATTCCAGCGAACACAGAGAGAGAGAGAGAGAGAGA
>NW_021680413.1:510971-512223 GCF_001412515.2 Diachasma alloeum
AAAAGGCTTATTTATTTTCTTTCTTTACAGGTAATCGATTTGACAGGAAATTATTGAATATTGAATCCCCTGGAGGGCGACCACGTGCTTTCAAAAACTCACTCCTCCGTCCCCAAAAGGCGCAAAGGGATGAAACTCATGTCATTGAATTGAGCATTTAATACTCAATAAGTGACACAAGTTTCATTCCTTAGCTATAATTAGGGGGGGTG
This sequence comes from Diachasma alloeum, assembly GCF_001412515.2. Taxonomy (NCBI): domain Eukaryota; kingdom Metazoa; phylum Arthropoda; class Insecta; order Hymenoptera; family Braconidae; genus Diachasma; species Diachasma alloeum. Next base: position 511,184 of record NW_021680413.1, read on the forward strand.
GGATGAATTTTCAAACGAGACGTGCTTTCCCCGCGGCACTCGTCACCGGAGTTCACTGGAGGGCGACCACGCGATTTCAAAAATTGACTCCTCCCTCCCTAACAGGTGCTAAGGCATGAAATTTGTGTCACGTATTGAGTATTAAATGCTCAACACGTTGGCACAAATTTCATCCCTTAGTCGCAGTTAGGATCGGAGGAATAAATTTTTGAATTAAAAAAAAAATTTTTTTTTCAATCTCCGCACTTTGGAGAATTCATTTGAAAAAAAATTTTTTTTTCAATCTCTTCGCTCTTTCAAAAATTCACTCCTCCCTCCCTAACAGGTGCTAAGGGATGAAATTTGTGTCACGTATTGAGTATTAAATGCTCAACACGTTGGCACAAATTTCATCTCTTAGTCGTAGTTAGGGTCGGAGGAATGAATTTTTGAATTCAAAAAAAATTTTTTCTTCAATCTTCGCACTTTGGAGAATTCATTTGAGAAAAAAAATTTTTTTCCATCTCTTCGCAATTTAGAAATTCACTCCTCCCTCCCTAACTGGCCCTGAGGGATAAAATTTGTGTCACTTATTGAGTACTAAATGGTCAACACGTTGGCATAAATTTCGTCCCTTAGTCGCAGTTAGGGTCGGAGGAATGAATTTTTGAATTGAAAAATTTTTTTTTCAATCTCTTCGCTCTTTCAAAAATTCACTCCTCCCTCCCTAACTGGCCCTGAGGGATAAAATTTGTGTCACTTATTGAGTATTAAATGCTCAACAGGTTGGCACAAATTTCATCTCTTAGTCGTAGTTAGGGTCGGAGGAATGAATTTTTGAATTCAAAAAAAATTTTTTCTTCAATCTTCGCACTTTGGAGAATTCATTTGAGAAAAAAAATTTTTTTCCATCTCTTCGCAATTTAGAAATTCACTCCTCCCTCCCTAACTGGCCCTGAGGGATAAAATTTGTGTCACTTATTGAGTACTAAATGGTCAACACGTTGGCATAAATTTCGTCCCTTAGTCGCAGTTAGGGTCGGAGGAATGAATTTTTGAAT
>NW_021680413.1:518494-527661 GCF_001412515.2 Diachasma alloeum
AATATCGTTGCGCTCTTTTGTCTCGTAGAATGGTGGGGCGGGCACACACACATATGCTGCATATCACATGGATGTGCGCCCGCTTAAAAATCACTCCCCATTGGCCCACCCTTAATTGCCAATAACTTTTTAGGGGTGAGTCTGATCAAAAAGTGCAAGAGGACTTTTCTGCTCAGAATCACCCCCTGATCCTAGCGTGTTCAGATATACATGTACTTCTGAAACACCCTGTATATTAAAATGAACAGTTTGATTACGTATCAGTTATCACCCTTGACAATACCTATTTTCATCTATCGTTATCTGCATGTACCATTCGAGAATATACCAATATGCATGCGATTTTCTATTCTCGAAACGTGTATCAAATATCTACTCCGGTACGTCGCCTCCACAAAATGTATCCTTTATCCACAATTTGTAGACATACACGTACGTACTTCTGTAGTGCGTACATGGCGGTCTCAAGAAATACGTTTTGGAATCTACTGCAGTTGAAGGTACTATGAACAAACCGTTGGCGACTTGTATTATCACCTTTCAGATTGATGCGGTCCAGGAATATATTTTGCTAATATAATATTATACACTTTTCCCCTTGAATATACTCGATCGTAAGATATTAATATATTCATCCACCTACATTAGCATCACGGGACAATTAATCTGTATTGAGAGGTATTCGTATTGTTCTTTCCTCATATCCATCGTTCCGGTGTATACTATAATGTGTACATTTCATTACGTACCGCTTTTATTCCATGACAAAACATATTGTCACCAATAAATCTCTGCAGATACCCTTTGAGAATATACCAATATGTTTACGAATTGTTATTCTCAATACGTTTATTAAATATTTAAAGCGATACGGCCCTCACAAAATGTATCCTGTATCTACAATTTGTAGACATACGAATAAGTTATTCTGTAGTGCGTACATAGCGGTATCAATGAATACGCTTTAGAATCTACTGAAATCGAAGATACCACGAGCAAACCGTTGGCGACTTGTATTATCAGCTTTCATATTGACGCAGACCATATATATATTTTGCTGATATATTGTAATACATTTCTCACCTTGAAGCTTCCACATCGAAAGATATTAATATATTCGTCCATATACATTACCATTTCGGGTCAATTAACTCCCACGGAGAAGTACTCGTACCGTTCATTTCTCGTATATTTCGTTCCGGTCTATACAATAATGTATACATTTTAGTATCCACTGGTTTTCTTCCATGACAAAACATATTATCATCTGTAAATTTCTGCTTGTACCATTTGAGAATGTACCAATATGCATACGAATTATTATTCCCAAAACGCTCATTAACTATCTACAGCGGTACGTCCCTAAAAAAATGTATACGGTACCTATAATTTGGGAAAATACGGGTACGTAGTTCTGTAGTGCGTACATGGCGGTATCAATAAATACGTTTCGGAATCTACTGCAATTGAAGATGTTATGAACCAACCGTTGGCGATTTGGATCATCACCTTTCCGATTGACGCGGTCCAGATATATATTTTGTTAATATATTATTATACAGTCCTCCGCCAGAAGCTCCTACATCATAAGAGATGAATATATTCATCTATCTACATTCCCAGAATGTGACAATTGATCGGTATTGGAAACTACCCGTGTCGTTCGTTCCATTAATACATCATTCTGAAATATAGAAAAATGTACATTTCTAGTCCGTACCAATCATCTCTCTTGTTTATACGCATAAGATTTGCGCATCATTAAGAATTAAAAAATATCTGTACGCCACAGTAATTTAAAAATTTACAATCAATTAGTGTGGCGTACAGCACTGTTAAAAAAAAATTCATGAACAATGGGCTACTAATGTTTACAACTATGACACAGAATGAAATTTTTAAGGGTCCCCCCTTAGGGGGGGGGGGCATAAAATTTCTGGTATTTCACTGAAAATTCATCGAAATTCCAGAATTTGAATTGGCATAGAGATGAGAATTCCTCAATCAATTTCAGATGTCAGTGAAATTTGAAATTTCATGATTTTTTGCCCTTAAATCGAATGTGGTGTCATTCAGTGATCTGGAAGTTACAGTATTAGGACCAATCGGCCAAATATCGACCAAGATTTGGCCTCAAAGTTTGCGACAATTTGTTTTCGGATTATCCAGAATCCTTTTATGTATAGAAAAGAAGATTTTTCAGCAAATAAAGGTACACGTGGACTAAATTATTATGGGGCGTTCCACGAGATTAACAGTTTTCGAGTCGAAATATTTGTTCCCTCTTAGATAAATATAACGTGTAAAAGATGCTCAGAAAAAAAGTTCAAACTTCAAACTTTGATTTTGGGCTGTTCCCCCCCACTTGTTTCGTTAAATCTGGTATTTTTTCGGAAAATTCAGAAAATTTCTCATCGACATCATCTTTGAAAAAGGTGCGCTTGTTCCCCGCAGCGGCAAAAAAAATGGAAAACAGAAAAAAAAACGTGTAAAAATTGATTATTGACGGTCTTTGTATATTGTGACATAAATTAGGGAATGAGGAAAAACATTGCGCTAATAACAAAGTAGTGTAGTAATGCCGGTTCGAGTACAACGTTTTTGGCGTCGACCTGGTCGTTGGGGCCCAGTAGGGGGATCAGATAAAAGTGGGTGGGTGGGTGGTTGATTAATTCGCGGGTTCGCGGTTTAATTCGCGGTTTGATTCGTGGGGTCGCGGTTTAATTCGCGGTTTGATTAAATAATTCGCGATTTTTTCCCTCGAAGTGATGAACGGGTTAATTAATTCGCGGTTTAATTCGCGGTTTGATTCGCCGTTTAATTGGCGGTTCGATTAATTAATTCGCAATTTCTTCCATCGAAGTGATGAAAGGGTTAATTAATTCGCGGTTTAATTCGCGGTTTGATTCGCCGTTTAATTGGCGGTTCGATTAATTAATTCGCAATTTCTTCCATCGAAGTGATGAAAGGGTTAATTAATTCGCGGTTTAATTCGCGGTTTGATTCGCCGTTTAATTGGCGGTTCGATTAATTAATTCGCAATTTCTTCCATCGAAGTGATGAAAGGGTTAATTAATTCGCGGTTTAATTCGCGGTTTGATTCGCCGTTTAATTGGCGGTTCGATTAATTAATTCGCAATTTCTTCCATCGAAGTGATGAAAGGGTTAATTAATTCGCGGTTTAATTCGCGGTTTGATTCGCCGTTTAATTGGCGGTTCGATTAATTAATTCGCAATTTCTTCCATCGAAGTGATGAAAGGGTTAATTAATTCGCGGCTTTCTTCGCGGAGTCGCGGTTTAATTCGCGGTTTGATTAATTAATTCGCAATTTCTTTCATCGAAGTGATGAAAGAGTTAATTAATTCGCGGTTTGATTCGCGGTTTGATTAATTAATTCGCAATTCCTTCCCTCGAAGTGATGAAAGGGTTATTTAATTCGCTGGTTAATCAATTTAATTCGCGGTTTTGCGTTACAAAGGACCTTCTCGGTGGAACTAGTCAATCCACCCCGCGAGGGGGTGAGTGAAAGGGTTAAGTAATTCACTGCTGTAGAAATCATAGAATAGGCTCCTCTTCTTCTTCAAACATTGACACCTGGCTCCACTTGACATGTCTGAACTTGAGTTTTCCGGTACTTTCTCGTTTGCCCCCCCCTTTCTGTGAAATTGTTGATAACGATATCAATATATAAATATTTATTTTAAGAAACATTTTCCTGTCACATGTCTGAACTTCAGTTTTCCGGTACTTTCCTGTTTGCCGCTCCCTCCTTCCTATCAAATTGTTGTTGATAACGATATCAATATACAAATATTTATTTTAAAAAGAAGGGGAGGGAGTATGTATATATGCAAAGAATTTATGCCTGAACTTGAGATTATGAGTCCTTTGATGGTTACCGCTCGTAAAAACAAACGTTATTAATAATAATGTAAAAAAATTATTTATTGAAAAAAGAAAGGTTTAAGAGTGGGGGATTTATGTATATAAACGAAAAAATTCCCGCACATATCATCAGTTCATCTTGTCACTCTCCATGAAGGCCAGCTTCAAACGACGGGAATTAAAGAAACGTTTAGACCTTCTCCTGAAAAACATTCAAAAAGTGAAACAAGTTATACAGTACCGAAGTGACATCAAAATACTCTGCTCCAATCTGCAGAAGACTCGAATTTAAGCTTAATTATCATACCCACGTGAAAACAAAAAAATCATCATCGAATTCAACAAAATCAACATTGTGGCGCAAATGAAAAATCTTCCTCTTATCAAACTGGCGGATCTGGAAGCTGGAGCATTTTATATCATCACTGCAGCTCGCAAAGTGGAGACAAAGTATGGAGTTGGTGTTATATTCTTCATCTCTCAGATACACAGTTTTCGTGAATACTCGACTGGCCAAGTATTTCGCTGAAAATCCCAAGATGTTCGAGAATTTCCAACAACATATTGAGAAGGGCTCACCAACGTTGGAATATCTTGGTGAGAATTACAACAATCTTCGCCTACATCCTGATTCAAACGTGAAAGTTGAAAATAAAGCAGATGAAGCAGATTTCAATGTGATGAATACTATTGCAGAGTTCAAAGAACTTCTCTTAGTGAAAATATCTGAATTGAAACGCAACTATTTATACACCATCACAGCTGCCTCCAAAGTCAAAACCAAGCATGGAATGAGTGTGATCCTCCATTTGAATAATGCTTATTCAGTTTTCCTCAACCGAAGGATATCAAAATTTTTCATTGATAATCCTAAAGAATTTGAAGATTTGCTGAATGAAATCAAGAAAGGCGCACCAAAGTTGGAGTATTCGGGTGAGGAAATTGTTGCGTAACTTACAAATTAAATAGAACAATATTTTCATTTTTTTCTTTATTGACAATTTTTTTTTACACAAAATTTTTTTTTTATGATTATAACTAATGTAATAGTAGCTAAGAAGAACATGAATAAATATAATAATTAAACATATTTTGTTGTTTTTCCTTAAGAATTATTACATTTAACACAATCCCTTATCATAGGTGGTGGTCCATCAAAAGTATCACCCTCGACAGTCTGATAATGCTCCAAACAACGTCTACATCTTTTGATGTGCCAATCAGCTCTCATAGCATCAGTCAACTTGCCCCAACACTGATCAACATGGCATGCAGCGACCAAACTTATAAATGAATGTGGCAGATATGCAATATCTTCACAATCCATCAAATTTAAATTGTTCAATTTGGAGTAAATATTGACGGATCGATCTACTGATTGTACTATTCTTTTCTTCATCATCCAGTTTGTAACGTCACATTTTCGTATGGGGGTCAAAAATGTCTATTACCTTCGCCCTTCTTCCCCTTCATCTAGTTAAACTCAAAATGCAAAAAAAAATCCATGGGCGCCAGGTAATTTTTAACCGGAATTAACAAACCGCACGAATCCACAAAATCAACTCTACTAAGTCGAAAAACTAAAACGTACAAAAAAAAGGAGGACACTAGATTTTTGGGGAAAGGTAGCGGTCCCTGGTTCGCTCAGTGTGCTAGGTTGTGGAGAGAGGGGTGGATTTCAGGTGGAGACGGGTATTGGGTGGTTAAAACTACAAAAAAAAGAAGAAATCGGTATTGTCCTTACTTGTTTCACTATTGAAATTAGTCAATCACCAATTTTTCAAAAAAAGACATTTCAATTCTCTCAAAAACAAAAATATATATATAAAAAAAAAAGAAAAAAATCTACAATTAATAGCTAACAATACTGATAATAATAATAATCATAATATTAATTCCGCACTCTGATAGGAATTAGTCTAATCTAACAAAAAGATTCGAAAAAATTAATATCACCGATAAATACCTCAAATATCCAGAAATAAACATTTGGGGAGAGTAGAAATACACGCTAATCCCTAAATACTCGAGAATTCCGAGAATTGGGGGGAAAGGTATGCGAGCGACAATGGGAGCGAGAGAGAGGAGAACGTATTCAATCATCGATTTTTCGTACCAGCCAAAACGGCTGAAATTCCGTAAAACTCAACTTGCCATAACTCGAAAATGGCAGAGTCAAAAATTACGGACCCTGAGACAAAATGTCCGGGAGAGTCTACCGAAGACAACAATACCAAAAAAATAATTTTTTCTTAACAATTAGCCGCTCCAGGTTCATTAATCCCCGAGCGGAATTCTAAACGCTAAAAGGCTCGCGTGAAGCGAAAATAGCCACGTGTAAACGTGGATGAGTATCTGAGGGGGAGTCGAGAGTCGGGGGGGATTCCCCCTCGAGAAACACGGCGTACACGCCAGCGAGAATGGGCTGGAAATCTATAAGGACCAAAAATTGAATATCCGGAAATCGGCAGAGCGAATTTTCGGAAACCCTGAGATAAATTACTCAGGGAAGCCCCCCGAACACACTGACCCACAAACTTTAATTTTAATTAACTATCTACGCGAACCAACTCAATTCAAATACGAGTGGAATTTCTTACGCGCAAAAGCCCACGTATAACGAGGATGGACGCGCTCTGGCAATTAAACGGGAGTAATTATCCCCTTGAATAACCCACCAGAAATCACGACAACAACCCAATCATGAGTGAAAAAAAAGGGGGGATCGGCACCTCATAATTTGGATTAAGCGTCATAATCACCGTTTTACCGGAATAAAATGCGACGTACGGGGTTGAAGACCCCGTGGTCGAATAACGAAAAGCCGAAAATGAATTCGGAAAAATATATAAATGAATAAACCGAACTAAAAACTCACTTTGGGTTTCTTACATCTCTTTGGGGTGTTCTTCGCCATCGTGTAGATACACTTATCCAAATATATGCACACTAATTCCTAATATAGGCACTGTACTGGCACTAGTTCTGGTGGGGTCAAGGGCCAACGCCGAACTGCCGAACTCATGAGCGTCTCGGGACACCTCAGAGCACGGAATTCACCGCTCAATCACCCGAATTTTGATTGGTGCGGACACGCCCCTCGAAGGTGCGAATCTAACGACAAGTAATCGCGACTGTCACGACCTGGCGCGATTATTCAAATCCCACTTACTCTTCTCTAATTACTTAACACAAAACTAGTTCCTTTTTATTAATTGTTACGCGAGACTAGGCCGAACTGATTATCGTTCGGATAATTACGAAGGGTCTTTGGCGCTTCCCACGGATCGGATCTTCGGGATTTTCGGGGTTAAAAGACAAGTTACCGGCACTTGTTATAACTTCACTACCAATTCCTGCTCAACTCGTTTCTCTTATCAAAAAACCAAAGGCAACCTGGCAATTCGTTGGAGACGATGGTTGCACTCGCTCCGAACGACCTTCCACCCAAAACATAAACGTAACCAATTAACCCCTGAAAATCCAACGAAATTGGAGCGCCGGAATTTCAGCCGGTCCTATTCGATTACCCGCAAGATTAACAATAGGGTGAACCCCATAAAAAGAACCGAATGACTCTATAATGTTGGCCCTTCTTCACGATAATTTTTCTGGGCCCTCAAAGACGCGTAATTACTAATCCTTACTAATAAACGGAACCGATAACTTTAACCGAAAATAAGCCACTCGGAAGTGGATAAGGGGCTCTCACTCTCTCGCTCTTGGATTCTTACTCACGGATTTTAATTCAACGTCGTAGGAGTCTCGCTGTTTACAGATCATTCTTAGTGTTCCTAACGAACATCCCCACATGTTCGCTACAAGTTTTTGAGTAGCTCTACATTTTTCAAGGCACATGCCTTGTTGTCGTCTCTATAACTATGAAATGGACAAGTATGAGATGGTAAATCTTTGAATTTGGCTAGTGATGGGCAATCATCGAAAATTTCTTCAATATTAATTACTAACGGTGCTAATACAGGACTAGAAATTTTTTTCAACCACTCTTTTTTCTCCTCCCCTTCCACATAAATTCTACCAATATTTTCCCACTTTTGCACTAATTGTCCAACTTGCTCGTATGATCTATTCCCATAGTTCCAGGGTATTCCATGATGATGACGCTCAAGCCACAAAGCTACCCTCCTATACTTCGCTGATAAACTAGAGAATCTCCATGGGGGCTTGAAAAACCAAACGTTAGGGTATCCTACACCAGAATCCAAAACTGTGTATCCGAATTCTTTCACGATGAACTCGTTGGAGAGCGTTTGGAAACCTTGTACGTCCACGAGCACCTCCATCGCAACTGATGAAATATTTCTATCGTGATGAGAATTTATACCCCTCTCGCCCCTCCTCCTCTTTAGATTACTTTTCTTACTCCTCCGCTTATCGGGTTGTAATGTACTACTCGATCGTGCAAAATGAGACAATAAGCAGCTGTTTCCGGAGAAAAACTTATTTTTGTTTCAAACTCCAGGCGGACATCCACAGGTCCAAATTTCAAGGATTCATTTTGTTTAGAGCAATCGATGACTACCAGGGGTGTAAATGCTGCAAATTGTGCATTTGTCAATAATGGATTATTCGCTTGTTGATCATAATATGATGATTGAAAGTTTGAATACATGTCATATAGTATCGAATACTGATTTTTAGTCATGTCTACATCCAAATTTCCATATGGATAACGTTGGGAATTTAGNGAGTGCGATAGCCTCCATAGTTTCATTAAGTCTTTTATTTTCGGCGAGTTGTTGTTTGGCGGCTTTGGCACTATTCACAGCTTTAGCAATTCCAGCAGCTCCTCCAGCTAATGCCCCCGTGGCACTCAATGCGGCAAATAATGGCACGAGAAACGGTAAGATTCCCCCAATTTTTGATGGAACAGGAATAACTCGTGGAATAGTAACTCTACTTCTCTCTCCAACCTGTTTGATGGCTACTCTTGCACAGTTGAGTGCCGTTCTAATGGCATCATGTGACCCATTATTCAATTTGATTGACTTCTTGGCNAATTTTTAGTCATGTCTACATCCAAATTTCCATATGCATAACGTTGGGAATTTAGGAATAATTTCAAATCGATGATACTACAATGATCAAAATTGCTAGCATTTTTATTATTTCTATTTTTTCGATCTGTTTGGAAGCCTAGAATGACATAACGTGGTTTCTCAAGCTGAGTTGCGGTTTTCACCGTCCACACGTGTTTTGTTGTCGCTGGAAGCATTGGATACTCATATAATTCCCATGATCTGAAGCTCATCGATATTGC
>NW_021680413.1:528036-529799 GCF_001412515.2 Diachasma alloeum
TTGGCAGCTCTGATGATTGCTCCAATTGTGACTCGCTTTTTAGGTTTCCCTTTCCTCTTCTTCTTAGCCATACGTTTTTTTACTTCCATACCTGATTTTTTTCTAGTCTTCATGGCAATGCCTGATTTTTTACGCATTTGCCTGATTTTTTCACACATATGCCTGATTTTCTTACACGCGTGCCTGATTTTTTCACACCCATGCCTAATTTTGTTTTAGCTTTCATAGCGTTCGTTACCAATAAAGCGGCTGCCTTTTCCCCCACACTGGTATCTGATGCTGAAACGCGTTGCCAACCTTGCTCTACAAGTACTTTATCAGCTTCGTGTCGTGCTGAAATATTCTGACAATTTTTTGAGTAGGCAATGTCATGCGCCTTACAAGCAGCATCGAGTGGATTAATCCCAGGATCTCCTCGAGCTAATCTTTTCGTTAATTTCGTGCCTGGTCCACAGTACTGGTAGCCTGGCAAATGCAATTCAACAGGAAGATTATTGATGACGTTGTTCAACAATCCTTTCCCCTTTTTGCTAGCACGCGATCTGTGCACAATCATGTCTGAAGCGGAACTGACTAATTTTTGCTATAAAATAATCAATTTATAGGTTTTTGCCGCAGTTGTCATAAATATGGAGTTCAGTACACATCTCAGCGGTTTACCCGTTATTAATTTCGATTCAGTAACTGTGAAAGATACCAATAAACCGAAACGTCACGGCCAATTGCTACCAAATACGATTCGCGCGGTTTNGATTATTGGAGCTTCTTTTCATGAAAAATCCTGATAACACTCTAATTAGTGAGAGTGATATCGATGCATATAAGAATATCATACTTGCATGGGCATCAAAAAAATTATAAATCTCGCGGAGGCATCCGAGAGCTGAATGGNAGTTGTCATAAAGATGGAGTTCAGTACACATCTCAGCGGTTTACCCGTCATTAATTTCGATTCAGTAACTGTGAAAGATACCAATAAACCGAAACGTCACGGCCAATTGCTACCAAATGCGATTCGCGCGGTTTCCTGTGGTCCATCAAATTGTGGGAAAACTAATGCCTTACTGAGTCTCATAATTCATCCTAATGGTCTCAGGTTTTCGAATATTTATGTGTATTCAAAGTCCCTCAATCAACCCAAATATCAATTTTTACAAAGTTTACTGGAACCTCTTGATGACATGAAGTATTATCCATTCTCAGACAATGAGGAAGTTGTCTCGGTAGATAATGTAAAAGAGTATTCACTGTTCATATTCGACGATGTGGCATGCGAGAAACAAAATAATATCAAGACATATTTGTGTGTGGCGAGACATAAAAATGTTGACAGTTTTTATTTGTATCAGTCATATGCTCGCATCCCAAAACATTTGGTGCATGACAATGTCAATTTTCTCGTATTATTTAAACAGGATGAAATGAATTTGAGACATATTTATAACGATCATGTGAACACAGATATGTCATTCGAGAAATTCAAAGAATTGTGCTCAGCCTGTTGGAAAGACAATTATACTTTTCTAGTTATTGATAAAGATAGTGACGTTGATGGGGGTCGATATAGGAAAAATTTCGATTGTTTCATTCGAATAAATAACAATTGTGGGAGGAAGAAGTAAACAGTTGTGAGATAGATTCCAGCGAGTCAACATGCCTCTCCACAAGGGTGAATTGTCCAAACAACAAGAACTTTTACGTCAAATTTCCAATGCACGAAAAGCTATTCAACGAAAACATAACCTGTTGAAATTAGGCAGAGA
>NW_021680413.1:530348-531459 GCF_001412515.2 Diachasma alloeum
CACTTGACGTCTGATAGTGGCTGCCACAATCGAGGCCCACCTGGCGTTGGTTATAAACTAACTGCAGATGGTAATTATAATCTTCAGGATAAAAGGCTGAGTAATGTTGCAACACCAGTGGACCCGCACGATGCTGTAACTCTAGAGACTCTAAATATAAAAATTAACGAATTGCAAATTGATATAAAACGCAAGTGTGCAGATATTAATAAAAGAATTTGTAGATTAATGAGACTAGTGGAAAGAATACCGAGCGACCCCAAAAATGTCGGAGAATAAATTGGATGTTGTGACAGAATTACATCGTCCAGCACGAAGAAATTATCCTCGGCGACGAGTCAACATTCGTGATCTGGATGAAACATGGCAGGCAGATTTGGTGGATATGACGGCTTACGCGAAAAGCAATAATGGAAATAGATTTTTACAGTCAGTAATCGATCATTTTTCCAAGTATGCGTGGGCTGAGCCGATAAAAAGAAAAAATGCTCAGGATGTGACGAGAGCTATGAGTTCCATTCTCCAACGGGGGCGTGTACCGAAACATTTGCATCTTGATGTTGGGAACGAATTCTACAATTCTGAATTTCAAGGATTAATGAAAGAATATAATATCAATTTATATTCCACATTCAGTAATTTGAAGGCGTCCATATGTGAACGATTCAATCGAACATTGAAGAGTAAAATGTGGCTACAGTTCAGTTTGCGTGGAAATTACAAGTGGATTGATATGTTACCGGAGCTCATACGTGAATATAACCATAGAAAACATCGAACTATTGGTATGAGGCCTGCTGATGTAACAACAGAAAATGCAAAAAAATTACGCCTTATTTACGCCGACTTTCGTGTGAACAGTAGAAGACCGAAATTTCGCGTGGGTGATAAAGTTCGTATAAGCAAAGCAAAACATGTTTTTGAGAAAGGATATACTCCCAATTGGACTACGGAAATATTCACTATTCGAGAAATTAATAACATCAATCCGATCACATATAAGCTAAAGGATTATTAAAATGAATTAATTAGTGGCAGTTTCTATGAGGAAGAATTACTGAAGACGAAACATCCAGATGTATATCTCGTAGAAAAAGTCTTGAAAAAAAAA
>NW_021680413.1:532517-532834 GCF_001412515.2 Diachasma alloeum
GGATGTGAGGCTTATACATCATATGCAACGATGATTGGCTATCAACAATTTGTAGAAATATCAGCGGAATATATCACTGCTAGAAATCTCAATGTTACTCAGATGGTGCAAAAATACGTTGAATTACTTCCACAATATTATGTACAACTAGATGAGTTTTTATATGAGTGTAAAAAAGATAAGCAATCATCCGTCACAATATTATTTTTTGCAGCAGCAGTGGGAATGTTTTTTCTTTGGCTTATAGCATTATTGTTGTTGTTGTTCCGAGTAACAAAAGAAGATGAAACTGGTAGCATAGTCGTTGGGTGGATTAA
>NW_021680413.1:533019-533242 GCF_001412515.2 Diachasma alloeum
GCAGCAGCAGTGGGAATGTTTTTTCTTTGGCTTATAGCATTATTGTTGTTGTTGTTCCGAGTAACAAAAGAAGATGAAATTGGTAGCATAGTCGTTGGGTAGATTAAAGAGACACATGTATAAGGCATTTTACTGAATAAAAAAACTATTTTTTTTCCTAACAAACTATGTTTTTATTTCTCCCATCCATCATTTTTTTACAAATTATTTACAATATTATTAT
>NW_021680413.1:533497-533842 GCF_001412515.2 Diachasma alloeum
TCGAATTTATCAATATCATTTTTCATAATTTCATAAATATCCTCTACTCTGAAATGATAAATGAGACTATCCGTGTCTGTGTACAATAGTTTTGCTCTATCCTTAAAACTTTTTTTCACATAATTATAGTGAAAATCATAAATATATGTTTTAGAAATATCTAGAATACTAAAGCCTGCGTATATTGGTTTATTAAATTTAATTTTCGTTCGGCTCATTTGGATTATTACCAAATCCTTATCGAAAATAATACTATGAAAGTTGGGTTTCGATATCCAACTCTCAGCACCCCATCGTCCATCCCATCTTGATACGAGTTTCACATCACGATGTTTCCTGACATTT
>NW_021680413.1:533897-534098 GCF_001412515.2 Diachasma alloeum
AAGATTCTATGAATTTTAGTGATTTTTAAGCCCAAACTACAATATTGTTTGAGATTTTTATAATAAATGACATAATTTTTTTTTGAGTTCAACGTGGTCAATAATTGTGGTAACTTGGCCTGACCGTTTGGAGGGATTATGTGTTCCGGGCACAATGGTAAATCTTTATGCTCTTGATGGAATTCCTGCGGGTATTCCAGA
>NW_021680413.1:534381-535677 GCF_001412515.2 Diachasma alloeum
CAACAGAAATTCCCACTCGGCAAATGATGACTCATTGCTGCTCCATATAAGTTAGTCACATCTAGATACATCAAATATTATTTCTCTTCCTCTGGGTTATACTCATTAGCACCCATGTAGGGGTTATTAGCCTTTCCATATCGGTTAGAACGCTGCGACAGTCCTCCTCTAATGCCTTTCTCAATGAAAAGGAACATCTCAGGGTCTTGAAATAATTCCAGTTGAACTCCAGTGATTTTTAACATTGCATCAAAAGCCAGTCCTGGTGCTGTATAATAATGAAGAGGATCTAAGTTGTATGCGGTGAAACAACTCTCTCGAAAATTTTCGAAAATATCTGCTAGCAACAATACGTCGGTTTTCAGATATAAATCCGCATATTCACCGAGTGTTCTGATGCTGAAATTTCTCCACACATCACATGCATGGTTGTAATCTTTATCGGATATGTGCTGATCATTCAGTTGAGAATAAAACTCTTCTTTCCGTGGTGATTGTTGTACACTTAATTTCTCCCATGGATCCAAGTATTCGTATGGGAAAACTCTTTTACGTACAACCAGTTCGAATTGTCGTTTTTGAGGGTAATGACTGGCTGTGATTTTTTTTTTTCATCTTCTAAATATGAAGAAAGTTTATCGATACTGCTTGCCATAAAACGAAATGAGTCAATGAATCTCAAGTGGACTCTTGTTGATTCGACTGATTTTGTAAAAGAAATGTATTTCTCTTTAGTAATTGGGAGTAATGTCACAGAGCCCTCGAATTGTCTCGCAAGGGACTTAATGAAAAAGTGCGAGTCATAACCTGACAAATTGTGGAAAACCACAGGGATAACACACGATTCTGTGTAATTCAAGTTACAACCGGGATGAGCTGCCCCGCGATATTTTCCCGTGAAGTGGCAATGGTCCCGATGTTTGACTGCTTTTTCGGTGAATGCTCTGCCACAAATATGACATGTTTTAGCTGCATTATAGGCTCGCTCGTTCTCTGTAATTCAGCATCAACTTTTATAGCTAAAATACGTAGCTGCTCAATAAACCACTCTACACAGTCTTTTCCACGATAAATAGAGTTTCGATTTTGAGTTATCATAGCTACATTTCACATAAAATGCAACACTGAATGGTACATGATTTTGGTGTATTTTAGTGTTTTGATCATTGTCATTGTGCACTTTTTCCAATAGACACTCAGTATCAGCGTATACAACAAATGGAACAGTCAGTTGATTTTTGAAATTTTGAAATTTTAAATATTTTTCACCACGATGCGGAAAAATCATTCGACACT
>NW_021680413.1:535687-550089 GCF_001412515.2 Diachasma alloeum
ACATCGTTTTTATTTTGAACTTTCACGACAGCATATTTCTTTTTAATCCATTCAGGTAGTTCAACGAAACTGGATCCTCCGCGCAATGGATTATATTTATTTATGTTCACTTCTAAATTAATTACGTGAACTAATCTCCAGTCTGAGTCTCTTTCCTGGAACTCATCCGCTTTCACAAGAAGTTTTTCTCTTATGTGTTCATCAAACCACTGCCTAATATCAGTTGAATCAAGAATTATTTCATTCTTGGTACTGAAATATTTTTCTTCTTCAATGAGATGTTCATCTCTATTAATTTCATATTTACACGTTAACACTACATTCACTTTCAAACTTCCTTCTTGTTTCAATGCATTTTTCAAACGTACACAGAGCATTCGTCTAGCATCATCTAAAAATTTGGGTATGTCTGGATTTTTCACGTTAATAATCACTCCTGTTCTCATACGACCCTCAAAAACACTTTGTAAGTCCTCCCATCGGACTCTATCAGTTAAATTACCCCTTAAGTCTCCTCCTAGCACTTCCAAGTTTCTGAATCTTGCGTAGAACGCTTTCAGTCGTCCTAACATGTGAGTTAAACGTCTTTTCTCACTATGACTCGCACTCCTCTTCAATAATGCATTAATTTCTTTCGAATGTCCTCTGATGTGATTGAGCCATTGTTGAATTTCCCTGGGTCTCCTATTCGTTTTCACTATTTCATACGAATCCTCCAATGACCTCAATAATCTTTTACACGCGTTAGGATCCATGTTGTTCATGATAAAGATACTAAAGAACTAGCGGAAAATCAAGGTGAAATTTGATTATATAGATACATATGTGGGTGTGCCTACGCTTGTACACTCTGTAAAATNGAACTAATCTCCAGTCTGAGTCTCTTTCCTGGAACTCATCCGCTTTCACAAGAAGTTTTTCTCTTATGTGTTCATCAAACCACTGCCTAATATCAGTTGAATCAAGAATTATTTCATTCTTGGTACTGAAATATTTTTCTTCTTCAATGAGATGTTCATCTCTATTAATTTCATATTTACACGTTAACACTACATTCACTTTCAAACTTCCTTCTTGTTTCAATGCATTTTTCAAACGTACACAGAGCATTCGTCTAGCATCATCTAAAAATTTGGGTATGTCTGGATTTTTCACGTTAATAATCACTCCTGTTCTCATACGACCCTCAAAAACACTTTGTAAGTCCTCCCATCGGACTCTATCAGTTAAATTACCCCTTAAGTCTCCTCCTAGCACTTCCAAGTTTCTGAATCTTGCGTAGAACGCTTTCAGTCGTCCTAACATGTGAGTTAAACGTCTTTTCTCACTATGACTCGCACTCCTCTTCAATAATGCATTAATTTCTTTCGAATGTCCTCTGATGTGATTAAGCCATTGTTGAATTTCCCTGGGTCTCCTATTCGTTTTCACTATTTCATACGCATCCTCCAATGACCTCAATAATCTTTTACACGCGTTAGGATCCATGTTGTTCATGATAAAGACACTAAAGAACTAGCGGAAAATCAAGGTGAAATTTGTTTATATAGATACATATGTGGGTGTGCCTACGCTTGTACACTCTGTAAAATCTTACGTGATTGGTTGAAACAGAATCATGTGACTCATGGAAAATTATTAACAAAATAGCACCACTCTTGGTTCGTGGGGAAAAAAATAGCCGAAAAATGTTCAGGATAACATTTAATCTTTGCGGCGCGATAGGACATCAAAGGGTCCGAAAACTCTGCTCCAGTTTGTCAAACATCATGTTCTTAGGGTTGTGAGTACAACGTGCGTTCCCAGGTAAACCGAAAAAGTCTATGTAAACAAAAGATTGCGTTCGGACTTCTTCCGACGCATTTCCATTCTTATCAGTTTACAGCAGATGGCGATTTTCGGAAATACTGCGTCAGTTTGTCAAACATCATGTTCTTAGGGTTTTGAGTACACATGCGGTCCCACGTAAACTGCAATGTACCAGAAAATCTGTGTAAACAAACGGTTGCGCTCGGCTCCCTTCCAACACATTATTAGTTTTTCAACAGATAACGATTTCGGGAAAAGACCTGCATACCATGTAATCCTTGTGGTGTGATAAGGTATTGCAGAATCCCTCTGCTCCAGTTTGTCAAACATCCTGATTTTGGTGTTGTAAATACATGTGAGTCTCCAAGTAGACCGCGTGTTACAATCACATTTCCATCGCTATCAGTTTTACACCGAGTGAGGATTTTTTTAGAAAAACTCCTCATACTACAATGTGTACAATTTGTCTAGGACTATGTCCATTTGGTGGGGGGTATCCGAAGTTTTTGGAGAACTGACCCTCCACCTTTGCAGACACTTTACTATCGACATCTAAGTGGAAAACATCTTCGAGTGAAAAATGAATCCTGTGCGTGAAGAAGTTGAGGACAATTTCGGTGTGATGGAAGCGAATCTTGGGAGGTATGTGATGATTGAGCCAAATGTGTGGTGTCCGTGTGTTTGGGTGCATCAGTGCGGAAAACGATTTGTGTTAAATCAAGTTGCACGGGCAATAGTCCAACACTACCTCGACTCCCGTATCAGACGAAACGGAGCAGACCATTTCATCGCACTGAATATGGAGCCTGTCGGATATTTAGTGGTAGACGAGGAGACCAATTCCCACACGTTCCTCTTGGGCGAGGATTTCTATGGGGTGTGGTTCCCAAACAGGCCAAATCGGGATGAGGGTTTTGGTGACGATTCGGATTTGGATAGTGGTGATGAACCTGAGGATCATTACAATGGTCCTCAATTACAGGCTGATGAGCATCGCCTGCCGGAAGTCATTGAGGAACCGCAACTTCCAGAGCCTGAGGAACGACTACAGGTACATCCAGAGCCTCTGGAGAATGATGAGAGGGGGATTTATGAGCAATCTCACGTAAGTAATTATTTTTATCATTGTATGACAGTTAGTCTTAACGTCTAAAGTTAGCTTGAGCCTATCTTCTGAATACCAATATCTTAGTTTATAATCGAAAAATATTGGGATTTGAAGAAGATCGTTTTATTTTTACCCACCTTTCCCTAATTGATTGGTTTTTGTGACCCTTGCTCACCATAATTAGTTGATTGATTAATCAGTTGGTTGATTAGGTCAGCGGATTCAATTTCTTTAGTAAAAAAGATTGATAAATTTTCATCGATACAATTTTTAATCTCTTTTTTTGTTACAGATTGATGGGCTCATCCTCCTCACACCCCAGGTGTTGATACCTGCAGCCTGGGGTGATACGTATGATCGGGCATTTCTGGAGCTCGCTACAGCCAGCGCTATCATGCTTATGCATGTCGATGATGCGCCTGGTGATGTAGTAGTGTCATTGGAGCCTTCGGCCACCCTCACAAGGCATAATGATGCATATTGGTTCATAAGGGGTGAAGAAGACGTTGATGCGTCCATGGAGGAAGAGTCCATTGACGAGCCGATAGATGAGCGTGATGATTGGTTCCTCAGGGGTGATGAAGACGCTGATGAGTCCACGGAGGAAGAGTCCATTGACGAGCCAATGGATGAGCAAATGGACGAGGGTGATGGTGTTGATGTAAAAAGAAGGCGATTGGAATGAACATCAATTTTTATGTAAGGTGAAATAAAAACAATGATAGTAAAAACAGTGTTTCTTTTTGAATTAATTTCTTGGGGGTTTCTTGTGAGGGTTGCAGTTTAATTCGTGGTTTAATTAATTAGTTAATTAATTAGTTAATTAATTAGTTAATTAATTAGACTAACCAGGTCGTCAGTACAGCGTCTTCGAGAACAAAACCGCGAATTAAATTGATTAACCAGCGAATTAAATAACCCTTTCGTCACTTTGAGGGGGAAAAATCGCGAATTATTTAATCAAACCGCGAATTAAATCGCGAATTAAACCGCGACCCCGCGAATCAAACCGCGAATTAAACCGCGATCCCGCGAATTAATCAACCACCCACCCACCCACTTTCATCTGACCCCCCTACGGGGCCCCAACGACCAGGTCGACGCCAAAAACGTTGTGCTCGAACCGGCATTACTACACTACTTAACAACAATTATGTAATAAATGAAAATAGTAATTACAGGATATAAATTACATGTTTCACATAAAACCCTGAAGAAGATCGATTTTCGAAGGATTTATGTATTGCTTTTCATTTTCTTTTCGGCTATGCAACACATATGGGCGCACATTTTTCGAAAATAATTTCGATTCGAAATTTTCTGAATTTTCATTAAAATAATATCTAATGGAGGGAGAAAAGTGGAGAACAGTCCGCAATCAACGTTTGCAGTTTTATTCTTCGATTTCCACTATCAAGTTCAAGTTGGGGAACAAAATGAAAGCCACCATTTTCGGAAGATGTTGGAAATTTCTTATGAAAAACTATGTTTCCTATTTATTTTCTGAGGATTTTTAACACGTTACTTAATAGTGAGCTTTTCCGACTCAAAAACACTTAATAATGTTACGGAGTGCTTCGTATTAGAAAAATTTTCGTTTCTATGCATAAGAATCCAGAAAAATAAAAAGAAAATTGTAGAAAATTTTGAGGCCAAACCTCAGTGGATACTTGGCAGAATGGCGCATACATTCACCGGGATTTTCTCTTTTTGCATAAATTTTCAAGGAAAAAAGCAGTCTCAATTTCGTAAAATTTGAATATTGTTATAATTATTAAGGTACGAACGATGATGACATGTTTTTGTGGTTTAAATAGATCACAATCTATTGATATGATTAGACAAAGAAAACAGGAATATTGAATAAATAAAAAAATTCCATCGAAACACCACACAAATAACGATATTTCGACGATCCATCGGGCAGGATTCTTCTTTACCCTGTTTCGCTATTGGCTGGAAATCCGCGCGAGGGCCCCACCATCGATTTTTAAGAAACCCGCTAATGTGCCTGGTCAATTGCTCCTGCACCTATTATTTGTATTTGTTCTATTTATGATTTGGTAGATACATTTTTCACTTTTCTGTAATGCTCCAAATACAAAAATTCGGGCATCAAATTCCGTACATCGATGTTTTCGAGTCGTCTATTTGTTGTGGATCGATCCTTTATTGATAACAAAAAATATATTTTTTTTAAATCATAGCTACCTTAATTATTGACTTTTTTTTGTCAATTTTTTTCCAAAATTTCATGTGAACACCTACATTGAATAAAAAAATCGACTGTGAGATTCTCAGCACCCATTTCGTGATTTCAGGGGAATTAAATCCTACTTTTCTGATATTTTCAGCAAAATGTTTATTTCACCCATCCACATGTGATTATCACTACGGATTAATAACTTCAATGAAGGTCAAAATTTTCATCATCTTACCAATGATTTTTAGTGACAATTTCCTCCCTCCTGTGTTCACTAACGCAGAGCGCAGTATTCGAGGTCACGTGACACCTTCACGTCATGATTATTTTGGTAATTCTCCTCAGCGACATTGCCAACCAACAGAAATGCAGTATTCGTCCTTTGGCGATAGAGTGGGGGTAGAATTATTTAAATAATTTTTCAGTTATTCCCAGGTAGGTAGTCTCCTCCACCCCCCCCCCCTTTCAAAATCCATCGGATATTTTCCTCAAGATTGCTTACGATCGTAAGGACTTTTGCAGAAAAATCCCTCCCGCTTCGCGCTCGTGATTTTTCTCTTGCGAAAGTCATCCGCCTCGTTGCAACGCAACGAAGTTGTCGGGGAAATTCCGATAATTTTGAAGGTCTCGGGGTATTACAACTTCATGTTGTTAAAAGTTAAGTTTTTCAGTTAATTGTAATTGAATAAAAACTTTGTTTTGTTGCATAAAATAAAAAAAATATTAATACATCGCAAGGCGGCACATTTCAAAAGTTTTTCTATGTACATTTCATGTACAAAACTGCAATTTGAGGGCCTCAAATCCGAATTAGATATTGTTGAAATCTGTAAGGGAAACACTTCAATTTTTTTGCCTTTTCGTTTTGACATGTATCTGCTCTTATTCTATTCGCGATAAATTAAACTTTTTTATATTATAAATTTATATTTCACATAATACACTACAGTTGCTATAAATGAGCGCTTCTTAAAACAATTACATGCTTTTTTTTATTATCATGATTGTAACGAACATGTGGGGATGTTCGTTAGGAACACTAAAAACGATCTGGAAACAGCGAGACTCCTACAACGTTGAATTAAAATCCGTGAGTAAGAATCCTAGAGCGAGAGAGTGAGAGTCCCTTATCCACTTCCGAGTGGCTTATTTTCGGTTAGAGTTATCGGTTCCGTTTATTAGTAAAGATTAGTAATTACGCGTCTTTGAGGACCCAGAAAAATTATTGTGAAGAAGGGCCAAAATTATAGAGTCATCCGGTTCTCTTTCTGGGGTTCACCCTATTGTTAATCTTACGGGTAATCGAATAGGTCCGGCTGAAATGCCGGCGCTCCAATTTCGTTGGATTTTCAGGGGTTAATTGGTTACGTTTTTGTTTTGGGTGGAAGGTCGTTCGGAGCGAGTGCAACCGTCATCTCCAACGAATCGCCAGGTTGCCTTTGGGTTTTCGATTAGAGAAACGAGTTGAGCAGGAATTAGTAGTGGAGTCATAACAAGTGCCGGTAACTTATCTTTTAACCCCGAAAATCCCGGAGATCCGATCCGTGGGAAGCGCCAAAGACACTTCGTAATTATCCGAACGACAATCAGTTCGGCCTAGTCTCGCGTAATAATTAATAAAAAGGAACTAGTTTTGTGTTAGGTGATTAGAGAAGAGTTAGGTGAGATTTGAATAATCGCGCCAGGTCGTGAGAGTCGCGATTAATTGTCGTTAGATTCGCACCTTCGAGGGGTGTGTCCGCACCAATCAAAATTCGGGTGATTGAGCGGTGAATTCCGCGCTCTGAAGTGTCTTGAGACGCTCGTGAGTTCGGCAGTTCGGCGTTGGCCCTTGACCTCACCGGAACTAGTGCCAGTACAGTGCCTATCTTAGGATTATAGTGCCTATACTTGGATCATATTATCCACACGATGGCGAAGAACACCCCAAAGAGGGGTAAGAAACCCAAAGTGAGTTTTTAGTTCGGTTTATTTATTTTTCCGAATTCATTTCGGCTTTTAGTTATTCGACTACGGGGTCTTCAGCCCCGTACGTCGCATTTTATTCCGTTAAAACGGTGATTGTGACGCCAGGGTCGCAACCCCGATTTTCGAGTTTTGGATTTCTTAATCCAAATTGTGAGGTGCCGATTCCCCCCTTTTCACTCATGGTTGGGTGGTTTTCGTGATTTTTGGTGGGTTATGCGAGGGGATTTCTCCCCTTTTTGGGGTTATTTCCGGCTCAAACCCGGCTCCGATCACACTGTGCATCGGCTTATTATGTTGGATAAAGATCTTTTATGAGAATCTATCGGAGAAAAACGCCTCCGGAGGGGATAATTAATCACGTTGAATTGCTAGAGCGCGTCCATTCCCGTTACACGTGGGTTTTCACGCGTAAGAAATTCCACTCGTGTTCAAATTGAGTTGGTTCGCGAAGATAGTTAATTGAAATTATGGTTTGTAGATCAATGTGTTCGGGGGGCTTCTCTGAGTAACTCATCTCAGGGTTTCCGAAAATTCGCTCTGCCGTTTTCCGGATATTCCATTTTTGGTTTTTGCGAATTTCCAGCCCATTCTCGCTGGCGTGTACACCATGTGTCTCTCGAGGGGGAATCCCCCCCTTTCGACTCTCCTCAGATACCGATCCACGTTTACACGTGGCTATTCTCGCTTCACACGAGCATTTTTGCGTTTAGAATTCCGCTCGGGGATTAATTAACCCGAGGCGGCTAATTATTTAGGGAAAATTATTTTTTGGGTATTGTTGTCTTCGGTAGACTCTCCCGGACATTTTGTCTCAGGGTTCGTAATTTTTGACTCTGCCATTTTCAAGTTATGGCAAGTTGGGTTTTACAGAATTTCAGCCGTTTTGGTTGGTACGAAAAATCGATGGATGAATATGTTCTCCTCTCTCTCGCTCTCATTGTCGCTCGCATACCTTTCCCCCCAATTCTCGGAATTCTCGAGTATTTAGGGATTAGCGTGTATTTCTACTCGCCTCAAATGTTTATTTCGGCATGTTTGAGGCATTTATCGGCGATATTAATTTCTTCGAATATTTTTGTCAGATTAGACTATTTTCTATCAGATTGCGGAATTAATATTATGATTATTATTATTGTCAGTATTGTTGGTTATTAATTGTAGATTTTTTTCTTTTTTTGTTTATATTTTTTTGAGAAAATTGAACTGTCTTTTTTTTGTAAAATTGGTGATTCTTAAATTTCAATAGTGAAACCAGTAAGGATAATGTCGATCTTTTCCTTTTTTCTTTTTTTGTTTATATTTTTTTGAGAAAATTGAACTGTCTTTTTTTTGTAAAATTGGTGATTCTTAAATTTCAATAGTGAAACCAGTAAGGATAATGTCGATCTTTTCCTTTTTTCTTTTTTTGTTTATATTTTTTTGAGAAAATTGAACTGTCTTTTTTTTGTAAAATTGGTGATTCTTAAATTTCAATAGTGAAACCAGTAAGGATAATGTCGATCTTTTCCTTTTTTCTTTTTTTGCGGTTTTTCAGTTTTGACCGCCCCATTAACCCGTTTCCACCTGAAATCCACCCCTCTCTCCACAACCTAGCACACTGAGCATACCAAGGACCGTTACCTTTCCCCAAAAATCTAGTTTTCTCCCCCTTTTTTTTGTGTACGTTTTAGAGTTTTTAGAATTAGTAGAGTTGATTTAGTAGATTCCTCCTGTTTGGTAATTCCGGTTAAAAATTACCTGGCGCCCATAGATTTCTGCATTTTCGAGTTTAACTAGATTCAAGGGTAGAAGGGCGAAGGTAATAGGCATTTTAACCCCCATGAAAAATGTCACGTTACATGATAAATATTCTCTTCTCCACATATTAATAAATGTTCTCCTTCTCCGTCGATGAAATAGGATCTCCTTAATAGGCCTCCAGTGCTCTCAATCTGCAGGAAAAAAAAAACAATTAGATATGTATTATCAACCGTGATGAATTGTGCAACAGCACCAATGACCATAATCCATTTGTGCACATATATATTGAAGTAGTACATACGAAACTCAAATTACTAATGCTAAAATTTGGAAAAAAATTTAAACGAAAGTTAATGAGAATGGGGAAATACTGGTTGAGTTTGCGGGCAATCCTTATTCTAGTATTATTGATAATAATCAAGAAAAGGGAAAATAACACAGGATATTATGAGAAAATACTCTATTTAAAGTTAGGGCAATAAAAAATCTAGGAAAAATTTTAGAAAAACGGAAAAAATCAATGAAAAATCAATGCCGACTCAGAAAATTATCCTCAGTCCCGTTTATTTATTAGAAATTATTGAATTTGCAGACAGCACCAAAGCAGCGTTTTATGCGAGAGTAGAGAGAGGGAGAACAAAACGCCAGTTAAATAGGAGACTATTAATTAAAAAAATAATTTACCAAATAATGTAATGAATTAATAACTTGAGCCCATCAAATTTAGGGTTCATATGAAAGATTGTCAATCATGGATAAACATTTACTTGAGCATTTTCAATTTATTTCCCGTTGTGACACTCAAAGACTCATGTGGAATTCGTATGTACTACTTTAATAGGAAAGAACATGAAAATGATATGTTGACATATAGAATACAAATTTTGAATATTAATCCCTCCAGTTTATGGATAAATTTATTAAATATTGAGTAGGCAGCTCATGAGCATCAGAAAAAAATTCTTAAAGGTTGTCTTTAATGCGTCTATTTAACAAAAAAGCAGTCCAAGACTCATCCATGATAATATAAACATCATAACATTCAAATTCTTATGGACCGATGAATTACTCACTCTTTATTCTTTTAAATTCTGCATGGGGCAGTTGCCGGGTACAGGTTGCCCACCCGGCATTGTGGTCTGCGAATTTCCGTATATAAACAAAAACAGGATGTAATTGTTTACTCCTACCATACTTACCATGTATTGCAAATTCGCTCTCCCAAAATGGGAATGAACCAATTGATTTGCAATTTTTTTTTGGGGATAAACAACATAGTGGATAATATTATTTGTCATTATTTTTCGTCTTAACCCATTGAACAGCATCTCAGTACCCCGTTCATCTCAGTACCCCGCCGTATTGGGTTAGTGTGCGTGCGCCTGGCCTTTCTCAGGGCGGACTAATCCATTGAAGGCCCCCCACTCCTCTCACACCGATACAGCTCATGCGTTATGCTGTTCAATAGATGAACACATTGCAATTTTCAGTAGGATGCAATAAAATTCGATACCATACCCTTGACTACGAAACCTATAATTGAGCGTTTAACATTCCAATATATATCGTTATTGCGTTTCAATTTCAAAGGAAACTGAACGGTGTAATAAATTAACAAAAAGTGTACCCCACATTTCAGACGAACAGTGAATCTCACTAATGGACTGTTTTCATTTGATAGAAACTTCAGTGATAGCGGGCATTCTCGAATTACGCAAGCATAGTTGGGGAGAGGGGGGCGGCGTCTGCGATTTCTGACAGTACGTGTCATAAGTATAGCGAATATACCGACAGGGGGGGGGGAAACAAAATCATAGAATTCATTACAAAACTTGAAAGCTCTGGGGAGTTCGAATTTCCTTTTCGTGCGAGAATATATTTTTCAATCCGTCAGCAGGCGTGCGGTCTTGCCACCGTCCTTTAGTCTCGCGGTGCTAGAAACCCTCGCTAAGGCATACACTTGATAGAGAAAGAGGTCCGTGTTTAGACTTCTCACTCGAGGCCCCCCACTCCTGACCAGCCTACCGGGCGCTGAAACGACTCTACCAAATGACATTCAGAATTCTCATACTCCAAATGACCAAATTGAATATCGCATTGGATTTATTTTTCAATTGAATTGGAAACTGAGAGAGATAGTTGCTTTAATTTTCTATATGCCCAATAATTTGCAATGTCATCTGGAGTTGTTGAAAATTTCAATCATTTATTAGGAAAAAAGAATATAAAGATGCTTGGGAATGAGGCGTCAAAGGGTGTTCAGCCAGTACCGATGAATTGTCAATAAATATAAGTTTTTCCATTCTGCAGAAAAAATTCGAAATTTGTTGACTGATAACCGAGCATAATTTCACCATAATTCTGATCAGAAACAATTTTTTTCTGATACAAACAGGCACTTACTAGAAAACTTGCTTGAAATTGAGGAGAAAAATAGGAGGCGAGGATAGGTTGGTGGATTGAAATTCGTACCAAAGTGAAGGAAATAACTTCATCTCTCAAATCAAAATAAAACTATTTTTCATGGAGTACTTGGGATTTTCAATAAACACCGTTCCATCTTACGATGGTTTTATCTCAGGATTTATGAGTTCTACTTTTTATATTATTTCACGACATTGAGAATTTGGAAGAAATTCGTGGGAATTTTGACCAGTTGAATAACACTTGCCAGAAGGCGAATGATGGAGAGTGAATAGGACTCGTCAGGCACGAGAATGATGCAATTTTCATAATTCACGACAACGGGAAATTCTTGAACACCAGCATTAGTAGCAAATTGATCCTGGGTCAATTTGTGAGGATTCTCCACTTAATTGTTCATAAGTGTAAAGATATTTTTCCGGGTTGTTCACCCAGGAAAAATCCAAACTACTTTTTAGCCATCTCTATCGCTCAATAGTCGGGCGCCAGCCGAACCTTCACGGGAGGTTCGACGAAAACCGGCCTCAGAGGACTTTTTGGCTGGACAATGGGTTGCCTAGCTAAGATCAGCGTGATACGGTAGAGTGGGCGAGGTCCACCAGGAGTATTACCGTCACATTCCACGGCCTTTCCAAGCCGTGGATTATGCCTCGCGGCACAAGTTCCCTACTGAATGGGATTCATCTTTCCTCCGGAGGGTCTCTCGACTCCTCCAGCATGCTTCCTCTCTCCAAGTATTTCTACCCGGGAGAGTTTCCGAGCTACTTGCGATTCAGCCGGGACTCCTCAGAGCCTGGGACGTGGAGAGGCTGATCTGACCAGGGTGGAACTACGTTACCCACGCTACGACCACCCACTCTCTCCACCACCAGTTACCGCTTTGGTCATCGCGCGTCACTGCCTCCGGGTAGTACTAGACCGTCGGCGTATGGTCGGACCGACAGGAGGATTTCTCGACTCCAGACCCACGGGCCCATACGCCTCGAATCGTTCCGCCGAGACTAGATGACGCCGAACACGACGAAGTCGTCACCTCGCGTTCCGAAATAACTCAGATTTACGCGCGGGGGATGCAGGGGCATCCCCCTATATTCGCCGCCACAGTTATGCACCAGGCTACGCTGAGTAAACTCCTTACCATGGCTTCTTCAGCCATCCACCACTTCCAGCACACCGAGAGATTATTTCAACCTCTCGGTTCAAGCGCTCGCGTGCGACTAACTCGGAATCTTACTAGGGCCTTGCCTCCTAGTCTGGATATCTCGGCGACGATAGGTCATTCCGTTACCCTATCCCCACCAATCAACCCGACGGGATCACGGAGGTACCAGTCCTTTCACCTGGCCGTTGGTCCCTAGCCTACTCCGACATAGCCTATAGAATCGCCCAGTTGGACGGCCTGTACGTCGGCCCCGTTTCCCCTAGCACATGCTGGGCGAATTCTAATACGGCGATAGTCTAGTACGCCCTCCAGACCTCCAGGGGTCTCGGTTTCACCCATAACCGCTATGCCTTAGGTCTTTCATTGGTTTGTAGTTTATCTCACCTAGTCCCGGCTTTCTTCAGCCGCTTCTAGGTGTCACTACTTATCTCGCTTCAACAATTTTGAGAGTTCACTTATCTTTTTAAGGGGATTTCAACCCGTAACGAGAAAATCTCGTTACATAATATAGGATATTAATTTCGATTGTCACAATTCCCATTATTTATCGTGAAATGAGAGACCTCATTTATATCTCCCAATGGGAAATTTCCGATTGATATTTTCTAGAGACAGAAAAACTACCATACCGAGTCTCCTATTACGTGGTATACCTCCAAAGGGATGGGCAGTCCATGTCACCATGAAGTAGAAGTCACCTGGGATGTTGCATTGGAATGTAACTACATACATTCCGAATTGGCCTGAAGCAGTCAATGATAACTAAGGCCGGAGACTTCATTTACGAAAACGACTATTATCAGAAGTTGGCTCCAAATAGGTAATTGAAGTGAGCGACAAGTAGGGTTGGGAAGAAATTGAAACATTGATGTTGGAATTTGTCATAATTCATTGATTGGAGGGTTATTTTGTTGACGGAGTGAGGAAAAGCGTTTGAACATGAATTGGGTGTTTTGAAGAGGGTCAATGGGAGATGTCGGTGATTTCTTAGGGTTAACTTACCAGGACAGCTATCGGGTTCTTTCAAAAGGGGATTAATGGAGGGTATGGTCAAGGAGAGACCTTGGGGGTTTCTTGGGGATCAGGTCCCAGTACATCTCTCAGGATCTTTCTAGAGGGGGTGGGGGTCAGTGGTATGTATGGTCAAGGGGAGATCTCGGGGGTTTTCTGGGGGTATCTTTCCAAGGGAGTTCTCAGGATATTTCTAAGCGGGGGGGGATTAATGGGAGCTATTAATGGGGGGATTAATGAGAGGTATGGTCAAGGGGAGATCTCGGGGGTTTTTTGGGAGTATCTTTACAGAGAAGCTCTCAGAATTTTCCGAGGGGCGAGCATGTTAATGAAGGGCATGGTCAAAGGGAGATCTCGGGATTTTTTTGAGATATTTACAAAAAAAAATATTTGCAGTCCATGGGTTGATGAAGAATTACCCGTGGTAAATCCCGAATTACTTTTCTAATCAATCTTTCGATTGTATGTTTCGAATGTGAAATATCGTCTAAGAAACCCAGGAATCTCCTCTTAGCCATTGCCTCTGAAAATACCCTAGAAACTCCTCTGAAAAATGTTCCGTGAAAATCTCGGCGATCCTCCTAGAAAAATCCCCCTAGTTATNAATTTTCCGAGGGGCGAGCATGTTAATGAAGGGCATGGTCAAAGGGAGATCTCGGGATTTTTTTGAGATATTTACAAAAAAAAATATTTGCAGTCCATGGGTTGATGAAGAATTACCCGTGGTAAATCCCGAATTACTTTTCTAATCAATCTTTCGATTGTATGTTTCGAATGTGAAATATCGTCTAAGAAACCCAGGAATCTCCTCTTAGCCATTGCCTCTGAAAATACCCTAGAAACTCCTCTGAAAAATGTTCCGTGAAAATCTCGGCGATCCTCCTAGAAAAATCCCCCTAGTTATCCCCTCAAACCTACTTTGAGAAATGTTCCCCAGATTTCTCCGGAATTTCGTTCCAACCATACTTTCGAGATCT
>NW_021680413.1:550839-581270 GCF_001412515.2 Diachasma alloeum
CCCCCCCCCCACCCCACTCCCTCTAAAGACCCGGACGAGTTATCCCCAAAGAACCTCCATGATCTTCCCTTGACCATACCCTCCATTGACCCCCCCTCCCTTAAAAGACCCTGAAGGCTGTCCTGGGAACTGCCCCCCAATATCTCCCCTCGACCACGGCCTCCATTAATCCCCTTTTGAAAGAACCCGATACCTCCCCTGGTAAGTTACCCTTAAGAAATTACCGAGATCTCCCATTGACCCTGTTCAAAACACCCAATTCACGTTCAAACGCTTTTCCTCACTCTGTCAACAAAATAACCCTCCAATCAATGAATTATGGCAAATTCCAACATCAATGTTTCAATTTCTTCCCAACCCTACTTGTCGCTCACTTCAATCACCTATTTGGAGCCAACTTCTGATAATAGCCGTTTTCGTAAATGAAGTCTCCGGCCTTCATGATAACGTATATTAATGACACAGATTATCGGTCTAGTCTGTTTTTTTCAACAAGTGCCAAATTCACAATTCACTCATACCCAGGCCAGGAATCCAGTGGAGCTCTGGTTGATGATCGACGATGATCGAAAAACTCAGCAAAACATAACCAGAGAGTAGATGGATGTTTAAAACGATGACATCAACTTCCCATCCCATCAAGACTGAAAAAAAATAACAAATGTATATGAGCTATTCCACCAAAGATCAGCCTGAAAAAATTCCTCTGAATTTTCAATGTTTTTTCCCCTTTTTTCTGCAACTGAATTATTGGCGGAGATACCGGAGATTGCTTTTTATTTATTGAAAAAACTTATCATTCAATTTTAATTACAAGCCGTAAAAATTACGAATCACTTTTTCCAATTAGAGTTCCATTTTTTATGAAATTTATGATTGATCTCGACAATAACGACTTTAAAATTTCAGTCCGAAAATTTTCAATTTTTATCAACAACCGATTCACCATTAATATTCACCGATTTTTTTACTGAAAAATCCCTCAAATCTTGACGTATTAAATGCAATTACCATTTTCTGGTCGGTATGATAACAGATATAATTGAAAATATAGAAAATTCAACCAATTATCTCTCTTCGTTTTGATTTAGTTCGAAATTGAATCCAATGCAATGTTTAATTGAGCCGTTTTCCGTTGACATTCCACATTGCATAACAAATTTCATCAATGATTCCATCTTCAATTGGATTAATCATTTTAATTAAAATTGACCTCATTGATAATTTAAATGCCTCTAGTACTTGAGGGAGGGTGGGCCAAATTGGGACAGCAGTCACTGCTTTCGCCAGTTTTTAATCATTCCAGCCCCTGTTCTATTTTGCCCCGGCATTCCATTTGGCCCCACCCTGCGCAAAATTTCAAAGTAAATTTTAATAACATAACAAGAAATGCTCAATTCCCAAAAAATTTCAACTTCCACAACTGATTCAAGGAATAAATAAAAAAAACCAAATTAAAAACTCATTTCGCTCGACACAAAAGCGACACATAGCCTGGAGAATGTAAACACTCCGGCCACGCATGCGTGTGGTGTGTGTTTTCACTAGTCCTTTTGTGCACTTCGAAGGCGCGCGCCCGCTTTACCTTCGAGTCTATCATGTGATGTCATTCGCGATTACAATTTCTAAACTTCCCTTCCTACCACGCCTAAAAAAAATGAGCACATATATATGAGCTATTCCACCTAATGTCAACATAAATAATTCCCTTCAAATTTTCAATTTTTTTTCCCATTTGTTCTGTAACGGAATTATTGATGGAGATACTGAATATTGCTTTTTATTTATTGAAAACAGTTATCGTTCAATTCTGATTACGAGCCGCAAAAATTATGAATCACTTTATGCAATTAGTTCCATTTTTTATTAGATATGATGATTATCTCCACAAAAATGATTTTATAATTTCAGTCGAAAAATTTGGATTTTGTATCAATAACTAATTCACCTTAGATATTCACCGATTTTTTTACTCAAAAATACCTCAAATCTTGTCGTATTAAATGCAATTACAATTTTCTGGTCGATATGATAACCGCAAGGAATTGAAAATTTAGAAAATTCAAGCAATTATCTCTCTTAATTTTTCTTTAATTAAAATTTGAATTTCATGAACAATTCGATCTTCAATTGGATTAGAATGGACCTCATTGATAATTCCAATGCCTCTATCATTTATGGGAAGGTGGGGCAAAATGGGACAGCAGACTGCTTTCACGTTTTTTTAACGATTTCAGCTCCTGTTCTATTTAGCTCCTACATCCCATTTTATCCCACCCTCCTCCAAGTTTCATAGTAAATTCTAATAATATAACAAGAAATGGTCAATTTCAGAAAAGTTTGAACTTCAACAACTGATTCAAGGAATAAAGAAAAGAAAAGACGACTCAAAAAGTCATTCCGCTCGACACAAAAGTGACACATAGCCTGGAGAATGTAAACACTCCGGCCACGCATGTATGCTATGTTTTTCCACCAGTTCTTTTGTACACTTCGACGGCGCGCGCCCGCTTCACCTTCGAGTATCTCACGTGATGTCATTCGCGACAAATAATTACTGGAGATGACAATTGTTTCATTTTGCCAACACTTTCCCCCCCACATGAAACAAAGCCGTCTAAGAATACAATTTGAAATGAATTTTAACACTCACCGCTGCGCTGAGTGCTGATTGTTACTCCCATTTTTTCATTCTTGTTATTGATAATCACTCTTGAGATTGAAATCTCTTGTTGTCAACGTCACTATATTCTAGGAATTAAAGCTTCAATGACACTTGGCGAAACACAACGTATTTTTTGGTAGTTTCAATTGAAACAAAATCTCCCAAGACGGGGCAACAGGCCAACTGATCCTTCACGCGGATGGCTTACGCAATGATTGCTCCCGTAGGAACCCAGGCAGTAGTGGAAGGGACAGGACGGCGACGCTGTAGTGATTCGGGCCTGGCGACCTTCTAAGGGCTGGCAACGTCTACAGTTTGATATACAAATGGCCGGGAGCGCCAATTTGAAGAATAGTCACCACAAATTATAACTTGAAGCGTAAATAAGGACGTGGCAACTACAACATCTAAATTTTAATAAAATTTAATAAATAAGCTTAATCTAATAATTAATTTCAAATCATATATTAATTACCTAAACATCATAATAGATTTTGATTGCAATTTAACGTAATTTAAAAGCTATGTTAATTATGTTGCGATAATATACAAAGGAGATGAAATGGAAATATCAGCTTAGCGGGTTAAAATTTGGGTTATTTCTAATTACAATGAGTTAATCGACAAATAATGAATAATTAATTGTTTCCTCTATACAAAAAAATAAAAATATATGTTACACAATTCAATGAAAATAAAACCATCACTCCATCGGAACACATCAAGAAAAGCGTCTCTATAGGAAATGATTAATAAAAAAAAAATTTTATGTGTAACAGGAATCTTTCCATCCTTCTTTCGGATAACAAATCACCTTAGAAATTACTTCGATAACTTAATTTGGACAATAACACGGAATATTATCGATGGTGCCGTTCGAATAAAATGCTAGAATGGATCCGGAAAAAATGTGACTTTTGTTATTTTAATCGTCAGCTAACAACGGAAAAAAATACGAAGACAATACATGCCAAAAAATATTTTGGGCAAAATGGCAAACAAATTTTGAGGCCAGAGATTTCGGTCGATATCCGGCGGAATGGGCCGGAAATTTTGAAAAAACGGAATTCGCTAATGATCTCCTTGGGGGATTACATTTGATACATTGTGTCCGAGGAATTTGACCCCGATCATTAAAACGAATAAGAGTGAATATATCCCAGAAATAGTTAAAAAAAGGGGGGATTATTGACCCCTCAGAGTTGTTTAAAGTCATGCAGGACGTTGCGTACAGGGGGAATTTGAATTTCTAACTTCTGAGTAACGATGAGTAGTAAAATAATTTCATTCGGTTTACATTGTTGAATACTTAATATGAACGACAAATTATTCGCATTAAGAAAATTTAAATATCCTCGGTACATTCGCATCCACCGCTCCATATCTCACGGAAATATTCAAGACATAAATAATTTTTTTTTTTAATCTGCCTATGCCCTCTCTTCTACGGAAGTATCAGAAATGGCATCACTGAAGTGAGTATTCGATTCTTCTCCACTGTCTGGTGAATCATCGCTAGATGATGATGCACAATATGTGTCGTCCGATTCACCGTTTCTGGGCGACTTTACCTGTCGGGGCCGCCTCATAACCTCAATTTTTTTCCAACGATATCTCGAAAAATAACGGAGATAGCGCATTTTCGGTGCAAAATTAGGCGGTTTAAGGGGGGGGGAGTACAAATTATCGGCGCACTTATACACACCTGCCCCCTCCTCACGTTCCACAGAGCAGAGATAACGCGCGCGGGCGAGCTCACCCACCGTCTGTCGCCCCAACAGGCAAAGTCACCCCGGCAGTCAAAATTTCTACTAGGGATGAGATCAAGAGTATTATTAATAAAAATCGATGCTAACCTGACTCCGCGGCGGTGCGTGCAATCGGCGCAAATTATGCAATATTTGTTTCAGTTGATACTTCATCATCACCAAATGTTCACATCGTTCATCCTTAGAGTAACCTTTTAATTTCAGCCAGCAGTTAAATATTTCTGAAACATGAGAATTCGTTAAATATTTTATAATTCCAAAATATCATGCATATACGGGATGGGCCATAACTCATTTGAACTTATTGTCTCCTTCGCGTTGTTCATTAGTCATCACGAAAAAAAGGGAAGACCAAAAAATTGAAAGAGCAAAGAATTTTTACTGGGAAACTCTTAATATCGTGTAAAACGCCTCTAATGTTAGGGCACGGTATGTTTACGCGTTAAAAAAAATGACTTTTGGGTACACAATGATTCCGAATAATCCAAAAAAAATATTGTAAAACATTTTTCGGCCACAATTGCTCGCATTACCATATGTGAAAATGGAAATTCGACTTACCCCGAATTTTCTGCAATATAGCCGGGTCCAAGCACGGCCTTTTGTTCACTCGTCTGGTTAATAATTCATCGTCGCTGAATGCGTTCATCAATAGCATTTTTAAGAATTTTCTATTGTTGGCAACAGCTTCAACACATATTTCTGGAGTGGAAACCACAGTGATACCGTATTCTAGCAATAACAGTTTCATTTGCATCACAGCACTTTGAGTTTTTTAAGACTCCATTGTGTCTTCACCGAAATTAAACAATTGAAATGGAAGTGTCTCAGCTTAAATAAAGTCAAGAAATAAAGAAAATAACCGTTGACTGCTTCTATAATTGGAGCTTCATCGAGTTATTGTGGAACCTATTAACTTAACACAACATATCAGCATCAACGTTTGCAGTCCTCCCCTCCACTTGAAAAAGCCAATCATCATAAATACGGCGTCTTCAAGGGGCGGATGTTGATATGATCAATCATGCCGTTGTTGACATTTAGATAAATGCAGCACAGGGTACATGACGAGTTTCGAAGAACTCAGGAACTGAGACCCGGGATCTAGTGCCGGATAGGAATGTTCGACTGGGATTTGTATCCTCTTTCATACCCTCAGAAAGACAGCAACATTTGTGGGATATCTGGTATATGGCCCATGGGCTATCCTTTCATTTTAGAGAATTTTTTTTTCTTGATTCTTTGCAATTCTTACGTATAGAAAATAATATTGTCTACAGAGTAAAGGTCCCGTGGCCTGATTACAAACGCTTCCCGTCATTAACGTTTTACACTCGAAATAATTCTCTTTTATATAGAACGTGTTACAAAAATGCTCAGATGAAATAAATGATTTCGATCTTTTTCTCTGAGTATTTTTTTTTTGAATTCGTAAAAAATTCGGCTCATTTTCCTCCCCCAATTAAACTTTACGGTGCAAATAGAATAATAAAACTTTTAACTTTGAGTCCGGGCTGTTCCACACTTATTTGCCTAATTGGAAATTTTTTGTCGGTAAAGTCAAAAAAAATTCCATCAAAATCAACTTTGGGAAATCCTCTTTTCTATATTCAGCACCTTATTTCATTTTTCCCCCGCGTCCCATTTTGCCCCAACCTCCCCTAATGTCCACGTATTGATTGTTAGAGGCCCGTCTATCCAGGTGAGATAATGAAACCAGCGTGATAAAAAGATTCAATTATTTCCAATATAAATTTAGCGGGAGAAATTAATATGAATGGCGATTGATATCAAATTCATGTTTCTCAGAATGAATCACGAGGTTCCACGGTGGTGCGATAGCTTTTTTTGACGCCCAGTGAAGAAATCTCTCACCTCACGGGTGCACTAGATAGAGAGAGAGGCCCGTGCCTAGTCTTCTCACTCTCGCTCCCCACCACTGACCAGCGTACCCAAAGCTAAAGAGCGGTGTTCCCACGGACTTCCGGCGCGCACTGAGATAAACGCTCCCGGTTCTCGATCCATTGTAATAAAATAATTTTTTTGAATTCATATAAATCTTTGGGTATTGAACCCGAGGACAATAAATTCTAAAATAACAACAATTGAGTAGTGAATTAAGGTAAAAACATCCAACAATAATCGATTACCGAAATAAAGAAGGTCAATATTCAACGTGGACATTGCATGCACAATCTCCTCACCCGTACTTTTTTTAGGCATTTCTTCGCCCCCGTCTCCTAACACTTGTATTCTAATGGTGCAGATACCAATTTTCCATTCTTCCACAAACTAATGTTAACACATTGAAGGAGTATATATACGGAAAAGTTGGTTTTCAAACCAATTTGTTTTTAGCGTTGTGATATTAGCTATGTTTCCCCGATTAATTGATATTTATTCAAAAGCAGTTAGAAGACGTATGAAAAGAGTAGATAATAAAAATAGATGAATTTGTTTTGAAATCCTATTTGAATTATGGTAAATTCATCGTGGAATTCAATACTAATTTCCGTTTGATTCTATTACAACACACAGAAAACGCTGTGCAGACTGTCCGCATAAGTATGCAGATAATCTGCATAGTTACGCGGTATTCACACATCACTCTCCAATGTGCAAATCATGCATAAATAGTGCGTGAATCATGCATAGTTATGCAGATTTTCCGCATAGCTATGCATAAAATACACAATTTTTATGCGGATTATCTGCACATCTATGCGTACTTTCTGCACAGATTTGGCATGATTTACACATAAGGGCAAAATTTTGATGAGGATACGTCTATGTTTTCGTTATGAGGAGTCGTTTTGTGAAATTGAGCTTACAGGTCTAGATTTTTCTAGAAAATTCAAGGGACTTCAGGGAGTTTCTAGAAATTTCGAAAGAATTCAAGGAGTTTCTAGAAAATTCTAAAATGTTCAAGAAATTTGTAGAAAATTCAAGAAAATGCACGGAGTTTCTAGAAATTTCGAGGGAATTCAAGGAGCTTTGAGAAATTTTGAGGGAATCAAGAAATTTCTAGAAAATTCGAGAAAATTCAAAGAGTTTCTAGAAATTTCGTTGGAATTCTAGGAGTTTCTAACAATTCCGAGGGAATTGAGAAACTTCTACAAATTTCGAGGAAATTCAGGGATTCTTAGAAAATTTTAGGGAATGCAAGAAGATTCTAGAAATTTTGAGAAAAATCGGGGAGTTTCTGGAAATTTTAAGTGAATTCAACGAGTTTCTAGAAACTCTGAAGAAATTCCCGGAATTGCTAAAAAATTGAATAAAATTCTTAGGTGTTCTGGAAATTTGAAT
The DNA here is from genome assembly GCF_001412515.2 of Diachasma alloeum. Lineage (NCBI taxonomy): Eukaryota > Metazoa > Arthropoda > Insecta > Hymenoptera > Braconidae > Diachasma > Diachasma alloeum. The sequence goes on from NW_021680413.1 coordinate 558,580, forward strand.
AAAATTTGAGTTTCCCAAAATAATCGAGGAATTTCTAAAGTTTTAAACAACATTCAGAAAAAAAATTTTTAAGGGGAGACCGCGGTGAAATTTGAAAGTCTCGACTCGGCCTCAACAGCCATTGGATGACTTTTGATATATGAAGGGATATATAAAAAAGTGAGAAAAATTTCGGACTCGAACCGTTTTGCTTCGTATATTTACCAAAAACTTCATTTTTCACGTTTTTAGCTTAAAAAGGCTCCTTGGACCACAGTTTTCATCCGATTACAACTTTTTTTTTTTTAATGTTCGTTATACTCGAACGAAAAAACCCAAGTATCCGTTTTACTTTATATTTATTAGATGATGAGAAAATGTTTTTTTTACTTTTTATTTTTTTTCCTCTTTTTAGCAAATGCTAAAATTCGTTGTTTTCCCCCATTTTTTTTTGTTATAATATTTCGATTACGTATGATTACAACGTGGAATAACGAAAAACAACTAGTTTTAGCATTTGCTAAAAAGAGGAAAAAAAATAGAAACTAAAAAAATCATTTTCTCATTATCTGATAAATATAAAGCAAAACGGATACTTGGGTTTGTTCGTTGGAGTATAGCAAACATTTAAAAAAAAAGTTGAAATCGAATGAAAACTGTGGTACAAGGGGCATTTCTAAGCTAAAAACGTGAAAAACGTTTTTGATGGATATACGAAGAAAATGAATTCTTACTTTTTCAAGTTTCAGCAAGGTTCTCATTTAAACCATTAAAATGCAACCTGAGAAATAACTCTCATACCACTCAGGAGAAAAAAATTAGCGAAAAAATCCCCGTAATTGACTTTTTTGACCTTGCGTTTTTATGTGGAACTGCATCAATAGAATATTTTCTATTTAACAATTCAAAAGAACTGTCTAGCAAATTTGCGAGGATTTTCTACTAAATTTTTTCGTGCGTACTTATTTTCTTCAACTTATTTACCTTTTATAGGAGAGGCTGAGACAAACTGACACCTTAGCTACCCTCAGCGTGATGAATAGTCGAAACTAATACAACAAACAGCGCTCTTTCACTTTCCTCTACTGTTCTATTTTGTCCCATTATTCCCTTAAATTATTGATTTAGAATTTACAATTTTTTCTTGCTTTCTCTATGAAATTCCGAATTGTTAAAGTCGCAATTCGTTAAAGTTTCGGTGAGTACTGGCTTTTTTTTCTGCGGAACTCTTATGGGCGGAGCATGCATAAATAGTGCAGAGAATCTGCAATTGGTTACTAGCAGATTTCATGCATACTTTATGCATATTTCATGCATAACTATGCAGACTTTACACATAGTGGGAGGTTCGCGGAGCTTATGTGTAAAACCTGCATAAGATTGCAGATAATCTGCACAACGTTTTCTGTGTGTGCATGAAACCCCCCTCCTCACATCGGAAACTCCCGATATTTGGGCACCCCNGTTAGTCGGTAAATTGCATTAGAAAGTCATATTCTTATTTTGCGACATTTCTATATAAGATATTTAATTATACAGTCAATACATGGACAATTTCTTTTGGAGCTCTTGTGCGTATGTTTTACGTATTTTTATTGCGTATGTTTTTATGTATTTTTATTTGGTTTCTCATAATCAAAGTCTTGGCACACAGAGAAATCAAAGTGTAAAATACGTTTAATAACACATAGAAAAGGCTGTGCAGATTATCCGCACACTTATGCGGATAATCTGCATAGTTATGCGGGATTCACACATAAGCCGAAGTCACTCCCTTATGTGCAAATCGTGCATAAATAGATACAGGTCTAGATTTTTATAGAAAATTCAAGGGACTTCATGAAGTTTCCAGAAATTTCGAGAGAATTCAAGGAATTTTTAGCAAACCCGAGTTTATTCATGAGATTTTTTTGAAAATTCAATAAAATGCATGGAGTTTCTAGAAATGTCGAAGGAATTCAAGGAGTTTTTGAGGAACTCCAAGGGAATCAAGAAATTTCTAGAATATTCGAGGAAATTCAAAGAGTTTCTAGAAATTTCGTGGGAATTATATAAGTTTCTAAAAATTCCGAGGGAATTGAGAAACTTGTAGAAATTTCGAGGGAATTCAGGGATTCTTAGAAACTTTTAGGGAATGCAAGGAGTTTTAGGAATTCGAGAAAATTCAAGGAGTTTCTAGAAAATTCAAGGAAATGCAAGAAGATTCTAGAAATTTCGAGAAAAATCAGGGAGTTTCTGAAAATTTTAAGTGAATTCAAGGAGTTTCTAGAAAATTCAAGGAAATGCAAGAAGATTCTAGAAATTTCGAGAAAAATCAGGGAGTTTCTGAAAATTTTAAGTGAATTCAAGGAGTTTCTAGAAAATTCAAGGAAATGCAAGAAGATTCTAGAAATTTCGAGAAAAATCAGGGAGTTTCTGAAAATTTTAAGTGAATTCAAGGAGTTTCTAGAAAATTCAAGGAAATGCAAGAAGATTCTAGAAATTTCGAGAAAAATCAGGGAGTTTCTGAAAATTATGGGTGAATGCAGGGAGTTCCTGGACACTTTGAAGGAATTCCCGGAGTTTCTAAAAAATTGAATGAAATTCTCAGGTGTTCCCAAAAGTTGAATAAAATTTGAGTGTTCTAAAATAATCGAGAAATTTCTAAAGTTTTAAACAACATTCAGAAAATTTTTTTCTAAAGAAAACAAAATTATGAATCCGTTTCAGAATCAAGGATGTTTGTATGTGACTAGTCCATTGTAGAATTTTCTCCATCTACAAGGGAATATTTTCTTGTGTCAAGTAAATCTCCCTTGTCGAAAATAATTGTTTCTTTCAGTTTTCTCGCCAAATAGGACTGCAATTAGCATTGCCGCATGAGCCCGATTGAAAATTGACAAGTATTTTTGATTGACTCCCCCTGATTCTATCACTTTTAATCACGTATGGAAAAATTCAATAGAAAATGTTACCGAATTCATTAGAAAATCCTATCGGGTTTCTATTGAATTTTCTGATTTTTTTGCCGTTTCTATTGACATGTTCCATGGGAAATATTCTATAGAAAAAGTCAATAGAAATTGATTCCCTATGAAATTTCATCAGCCCAAATTTTCTATGTTTTTTCATTTGATTTTCTTGAAGGGAAGAAATAAAAATAGAATGAAAAAAAATTAGAAAATTTGAGCCGAGCAAAATCTATAAAAAAAATTGAAATAAAATGAGTTTTATAGAAAAATGAAATTCTATTGACTTCTTCTCCATAATATTTTCTATTAAATATGGCAATAAAAGCGGCAAAAAAGTTATAGAAAATTTGATAGGAATCCAATAGAATTGTCTAGAAAATTTGGTGCGATACTCAAATATTTTTTGAGTATCGCACCTCAGCCACAACACGATGGAAAAAGTAGAGAAAACAATGCAAAAAAAACAGCTTTTTCACTTCGTCCAACTGTTCCATTTTATCCCCCTTGGAATTATTCAATTAGAATTGACTTTTTTTTTCACTGTCTCTATTGAATTTTAAATTTTCAACGTCAAATTCCTCGAATTTTCAGTGTTTACCAGCTATCTTTTCCGTGGGACTCTTATGGGCGATATCCACATTATTAGTGCAGAGTATCCGCATAGTTCATCGGCGGATTATCTGTATATTTTATGCGTATTTTATACATAACTCTGCGGGCTCCGCCCATACTGTTGATTCACGGAGCTTATGTGCAAAACCCGTGCAGATAGTGCACATAACTGTGCAGATTATCCGCATAATGTTTTCTGTGTGAAGTTTTACTGGCGTAGGGGTTGTTTTTTTTACATTTAAAAAAACCGCTCCCCACCAAAAGGTTTTTCCCACCTTTTTTTTTGATAATATCTCCCTTAGTTTCCACGATATTTTCAAAAACGGGGGGATGGGTTTTTCTTTCTACTTTTGAAAATACCACCCCCTCCCCCGACTTCCCCCCAATTTATTTTCTATAAATTCCCTATCTCCCTTAGTTTCTAAGATATTTCCAAAAAATGGGTGGAGGAGGGGATTTTTTCGACTTTTCGAATTACAATTTCCTTGCCCTCCCCCCTTCCCAATTGTTTTCTTCAAAATTTGTTTAGTAAAATGTAAATGACGCTCTGTTCCGACCTAATTTACGCCTCCACTTCGATCGTGAAATACGCCCTTCTTAAGCAGAAAATACGATCTCCAGGACGCAAAACACGTCATTGGACACCAAATTGGCTTTAAGCGCAATTTAGGTCAAGATTTAGGACTTGAAAGATCAGCTGATGACTGCGGAGATACATTGGTTGAAGAGCCGATGCAGAGAGAAGAATCTGAAATCAATTCTGCATCAGAGTCTCACACATCATCAGAAGATGAAAACGGTACGGTAAACAATGTGCCCGATGCTTATCTAGAAACCGTAATTGTAAATGAAATCTATGGCAAAGGAAACTTTTCTATCCAAGATATTTTGAGGATGTGGGCTGTAGAATGTGATATAACGCAAGGTAGCCGCAGAAAGTTGTTATTTTATTTAAAACCATTTCATCCTCAGCTGCCCAAGGATCCCCGGACGATAATTAAAGGTCCCACTAAAATATTAATAGAACGAATGGACGCCGGAGTCTATTATAATTTTGGAATTCAGCTCATGCTTCTCAAGAGACTCAAGTATAAAGAAGATAATATTCAGGACCTCACCCTTGATTTCAATATAGATGGAATGCCTGTATTCAAAAGTAGCAATACCGAGTTTTGGCCTATTTTCTGTCGCATTCGCGAAATACCAGAGATTCCACCGTTTCCATGTTCGGTTTATTGTGGTTCGGAAAACGCTTCACTTGATCAATTCTTCAAAGATTTCGTTGCGGAACTGAATATATTAAAAAATGACGGTTTGCAGATCAATGGGAAAACCATGAAAATAATTATCAGTAATTTCATCTGCGATACGCCCGCGCGAAGTTACGCCAAAGGTACTAAAGGACACACTGGTTACGATGGGTGTGATAAGTGTGTTACCCACGGAGAACATCACGGACCATTAACATTTCCCGAATTAAATGCGCCATTGCGCACCGATGAAAATTTTTTCGATAGACGTGACGAAAGTCATGTGACAGAAGTGACCCCATTAACGCAATTGGGAATAGGAATGATAAGTCACTTTCCATCCGATGTAATGCATCTTGTGTATCTCAAGTGTGATGCAAAAATTAATAATCCGATGGACGAAAGGTCCAGAGCACACACATAGACTTTCAGCACAACAGCAGTCATTGATAAATGAAAAACTCGCGTCATTAAGTACAAGATGGCCCAGTGATTTTAGTCGAAAGCCGTGCACTTTAAACGAACATCGGCGTTGGAAAGCTACGGAATTTAGCCAATTCCTACTATATATTGGACCCACAGTTTTGAAGCCATATCTTGCTAGAAAGCAGTACAAGTTATTCATGCAATTACACATCGCATTAACGATCCTTTGTCGTTCCGATTTATATAAGAAGAAAAATGAGTTTGCTCACCAATTACTTGTCGATTTCGTAATGGAATGTAAAAAATTTTTTGGAACAAAATTCATAAGCTACAATATTCATGGGCTTCTACACGCGGCAAAGGATGTCCTGGAGCACGGAACGTATGATTCATTCGCTGCTTTCGTATTTGAGAATGCTCTAGGACACACTAAACGTTTAATCCGGGATAAAAATAAACCACTAGAACAGTACGTTCACCGAATGTTGGAAAAATCCGCTCTTGAAATTTCAGAAAATTCTTCAAGTCAAAAATGGGGCGTGACAGATATGCCTTTTAAAAGTACACACCATTCGGCTGGCCCGACGATGGGTGTAGATGGTAAAGAATACAGTAAAATCAATTGGAAGGGTACAATACTCTCCAAGAAGAAAGGCGACAATACAGTCATTTTGCAAGATAAATCTGTTGTTGTAATACAAAATTTCGTGGTTAATGAATCTGGAACTTTCGGTATTGGACGTCGCTTTACAACACGAGATAACTTTTTCGAATACCCTCTGAAATCATCGAAACTAGGCATTCAATGCGTAGAAAAATTGGCCAGAAGGCCAATATCTTTCCCCATTACCGATGTAAAGTACAAATCATTGTTGTTGCCAAATGGGTCCAAAAAATTCGTCAATTATCCTCTTCAAATAAAATGTTGTGGAAATTGAAAAGTATACGTAATATCATGCTCGATTGTAAATGTTTACTAGAAGACCTGTATCAAATTTATAAACATAATTCCTGCCAACAGCGATAGATATTTACCAAATTCGAACCACATTGATCTCCAAGAGGTGATATCAATATCCATAAATTTGCACATGAATTTTTGTCGGAAAATGGCGAGGTAATTATTATGGATTAACTGGAACTGGCCTATTATTCATTAAATGGAACACGTCGATGACATTTGCAAGCCTTCGCTAAAGCGAGGGACTCATGGAGCGATTTCGGATGTATGATGGCATATGTTAATATGTGGGAAAAATAATGATTCAAAGCGATCGTTGGCAAAACAAAGTAGTTTCTTTGTTCGCTATTCACTCTGAAACTTAGTGTTTTAAGCTGTTAAAAAATGTATGTGTATTTCGAAATATTATAAGTTGAAATCCAGATAATTGACAGGTAGACGAGATAATTGAATGGCGAAGGGAAAAATTGTTGTAATGTGTCGCTCAACGAGTCCGCAGCTCCACCGAAGACTTCATAAACTCGCCGGCGTCACTTCCAAACTCAAACTGGGTATCTCAATTTTAAATAACGAGTCAAAAGTCAATTCACGAGTGATGAACATACGTTCAATTATACAGAGTATTAAGACGCGATTGTCCGTTGAAGTTAGAAGAAAATGTGTAATTGACATTAGTTCCGAAAAAAATGCAAGCAATGTCGAGTAATGCGACTCCCCCCTACTCTCCCCCAAAAATTGCCAAGGCAATCCGGTTGAGTAACTGTGACATGAAGGAATCGAAATGTTTTGAGGGTAAAGAATTCTAGAACGCCTTATACTATAATAAATAAATATGTTAGAATATATTGTACATAGACATTTGAAAAACTGAATGTGATTATATTCATTGATGAGGTTTGTACATTGTAAATAAATTGAATGAATTGCAGCACAATGGATCACGGCACAGATCGAAAACTGAAGAGAAAACGTAGCAAACCGAATGATGTTGAAAAAGACTCAGGAAGTAACGCATACTGCGTCATTGAATTCCTTGAGGAGCGCACCACCCACTGTGTTCCGTGGAATTGGACGGAAGACTATGAAGGAGAAAAATTCTGCTACTGGCCGTCCAAATATAAAAACTCGGAGTTGCGCGCAGCAATTCGACAATGTGAGGAACCAGACAAAAATAATTGGGAATCTTTTTTGATAAAGATTCACTACCGAGGTTAGTCTACATTTGCATTGATTCTCATCACAAAATATATCGCCATAGCATTACTCGGGAAAAATCCGTTGATCATTTCGCGATAACAAACGGGAACTACGCCGACATTGTCGGCTATAAAATCCCATACTAAAAAAAAAGACAAAATTTGTATCCAGTGACTCATTTCATAGTATCAACGTGCGATTTCAGGGAATCGAATGATTTCAGGAATGATTTCAGGGAATTATGTCAATTGTCAAGAACGAGAGAAAGCACTCATTAATGACGGTAGTTCTTGTTTGTCTGGAACTGAAGAACATACCGAAGCGTTCAAATCTGTCGAGAATGAAAAGGAGACTAAATCCGCCAATAAATCATCAAAATTGGCACCAGAGGGAATGAAGTCCCTGGTAAAGGAGCTTATCGTTGAAGGTCACTCAGCAGGAAATCACCAAGTTGATCCGCCTGTGCTTTCTACTACCTAGCAATCACATCCATTAACCCCGAGATCGAAGCCGCGGAAGCCACCAAAGACTTTCACGCCTAATGATGTGCCTGAAGAAGATTCACAACAATTGGACCAGACATCGAAGCCCAGAAATAAATGCAGAGTCTGCTCAAATTCATATCCAAATTGCGCAGAGAAGGCAGAAGCTAATGGTGAGTCATCTAACAATTTAAGTGTAGTGTCGCGAGTCCGTCAGTACGGCCCGTAGTAAGTCGAATGCTGTGCTCTCATTGAACTCTAATGCAACTGTAATACAAAAATACTCGAAATATCAGCACATCCGTGCTTTTCCGGAAACAACCTATACAATAATCTCTTGCAGTAAACTGTAGAAAATCTTTAATGGGTATATTATTTACACTTATAATGAACTGCATATTCACTAGGGTGGCCCATTTAAAATCCATTTTCGAATTTCGCTTTTGCTAAACCCGCATATGATAACTCATACAAAAAAATGGCCATAGTTTTTTTTCTGACTTCTTGCAACCTTCCTGGAGCCAGCAATATTAATTCAAAGTTTTGTCAGAAATTCTGACCTACTGATAGTTTCTTGGTACAAACATTGGTGAAAAGGCAATGAGTTTATGGCAGTAATTTTCCAGGTTAAGTTACTGAGCCGTTCATGCAAGGTATATCAGCCATTTTTCAGACATCTGGCCAGACTTTTCCCAAGTGAGACTAAGCCGTTTATTGTCCCCCAGAAATGACCGTAGTTTTTTTATTCACTTTCGGTGAGATCTTTTCAGTTTTTCATAACTTGAATGAGAATAATATATTTATAAATGTGAATTTATCATATCTGAATTCTTCATTTCACATTAATTTCCATAAAATTTGAATGCTCAAAGTACCATAATTTGGAGAGAAGTTAGTCAAATAAGGTTTTTATTTAGCTTCATTTTCTAAAGCACAAACACAATAATAAGATGTTAAATTTTATTTCTGTCAAGTTTACAAATTTTTACCTATCCTGTCATAGTTCCATATGTAATAAATGAAAGGAAGTAATGTAAACATTCATTTATTAAATAACTTTATGTCCGGATTATGGAAAAATTCAAGGTTTTACAGTATTTTCAATTTTAATTATTATTATTATTATTTTTATTATCGTGATTATTAACTATATATTTGCTACTAAATGGTATATTCAAATATTCAAGAACTAAATCCTAACGAATGATATTACGGTTTCAGTTCTATATTATTTAAATAAGTCTGTAATGAAAATTTAAGTGCATCTTTGGTATAATTTGGAGACATTTCTCGAAATTTCTGAACAATTAACAGTGCTCGCTGTTTGCTGTCTTCATCTTTCGTCAGCAAATTATTATATTCACTCACGAGTGCCACACTTCTCTCAGCAATATCATTTGTGACATGGAGAGATTTGACGATTTCAAAAGCTTTAATAAAATCCTCTCTTGTCTCCCATGTCGGTGGATCACTATCGAGAAAACTACTATCTATTGTGAGAATTTTAAAAAAGTTGATCGTTTTTTCATTGACAAATGAATCTAAATCTAGCTCTTGTATCGCCCTTTGATCTTTAATTTCAATTGCTCGTGGATTTCTTTCACTATTGAAAGCAGAATGGGTTTTAAGCGCCTGGCACATTTTTCTTTTAATTTCAATGGATACGTTTTTATCGAAAAAAGCAAACGCAATTAATTCTTCCGAAAGATACCAAAGATGTTTTTCGAATTTATGGAATACCGCTTTGCAAATTTTTGAAGAAACGGAACCAACAGTATCAATATTTTGAGCTATTTTTTTGAGCAATTGCCAGTCATTNGGGAACCAATAGTATCAATATTTTGAGCTATTTTTTTGAGCAATTGCCAGTCATTGTTTGGTGCTGTAATGGGATTGGACGCGGTAAACCAAGCCTTTTGATACAGCACCACAATAAAAATGCATAATTCTCTGAGCCCTGATTCTTCGGAAGATGTCAAATGAAATTGGTCTCTAAACAAAAACATTTTCAGCGAATAAATCGCTTTAGCCATCCATCTTGCGTGATGAATGGGACCCAAAGCTCGGAATCGATTCCCTTTCTTTAGATTTCCACCGAGGAACAGGATTATCAATTCCAAAAACTCTTTGTAATCGTCGCGAACGATTTCTTTCTGTAAAAGATAACAATCATAATGAATATTATACTTAGTAAATTTTCCAACTTGCTTTGAACTAATCATATCATATAAAAATTTATGAATAGCTGCAGATAAGGCCAAGCAATCAGAGAAATTGCCGATCATTTCATAGAAATAAAATTTGAAAGATTAAGTTCCTATTCGTACCCTAGCATGGAATGAATCTAAAGAAAAATCTGATTTCACTAACTCCGCTTCAGATTGAGATATTTCGATCGTTCAAGTTTTTTTTTAATCGTTAAGAAACGAAGAGTTTATAAACATATACTTGGCATTGAAATTATGAAAAAACTAGAAAATTTTCACTGAAAGTTAAAAAAAAACGGCCATTTGTTGAGGGCAATAAACGGCTTAGACTCACTTGGGAAAAGGTCTGCCCAGATGTCTGACCTTCTCCATTTCAGTTTATGGTCCGGTATTCCCTCATAATCGTACTAAATGACCTGAGCACCTGACCTTGTCCGAAAATTTCAGCTTTTTCATTTACATTTTTCTGCGATTTAAAATGAAAAACTAGGGATGTTCTTTCCTGAAAATTGTGACACGATAGTTAAGCTATTGCATGACAGAATTTGTAGGAAATCGTTAAATTCTATACTGCCCTAGGACGTGATTGAAAACCGGCATTTTCAGTAGAAATCGGACTTCCTAATTAAAAGACGAATGAATTAAAAAATGCGAAAAAATATAATTTCCATAATTTAGACATTTATCAACAATTTTACGAAAAATAACGACAATTAGACATTAAATACTTAATTTTATTGAGGATTTCGATTTTATCACTTTTTCTACGTGTTTACTGCCATAACAAACTAAAACGAGTTTTGCGCGGTCAAAATTGATCCAAAAAATCTGAAATAAATCATACTGCCCTTTTATTTGATGATCTACCCGATTCCACCCCAGCAAGAACGAAATTCGAAAATAATTATTGAATGCGCCACCCTAATATTCACTCATCTCTTCCACAATTGAGCCGCTTATTCGCATTATTTTTCGATAATAACCTTCGAATCCAAATGTCCGGTACAAAAACTCAGATAATCATCTCTTTCGCTACAACCACCTTTTTGTCCAATAGCGGTCAAAATTGATCAATTTTGAAATGATTTCATTTCCTCCCATGCAGCACTACCGACATTCTTGATGTTTTCAAAATAAAGGCCAATAAAAATTTATTTTATATCCCTTGGACGTGACACCGTCATTAAAAAAAATTTTTTTTTTCGGAAACCAGTGTCGTAACAGTATATTAGATAAACAACGCGAGAACTGTATTTTTCGAGTAATGTGATTGAGATATCAGTATTAGGGTGCAATTAGAAAGTTATCCTTGTCATGAAATAACAAGAAAAAATCGAAATTGATTTATAGTGTGTGTGTACTATGGAACACCTAAGAAACAGTGTCGAGGACTTTAGCTGGACAATATGTCAATGAAGAAAATGATATAATAATCCCAAATTATAATTTTGTGATCCAAATTTTTTTTGCAGATCATTGTATATTAAGAAAACCCAGCGAATAATATGATTTCCAATTCAATTGACGTATAAATATAATATTCCTTGCCAATGCCTATAACTGCCGTTCCATAATTTTTCTTTATTTGTAAAATAAGGAATTACCACATGATTATACACTTTTGTTGTATAGATCATGACATGATTTATGTTAGTGAAATGAATTTCTGTCCGTATAATATCAATAGAAACCAAATGTTACTGTTGATTGAAAAAAATGAAAATAGAACTGCCTCTCTATAGATGGAATTTTTGTAAAAAAAACTGCGCCAAGAAAAAGTTTTGTTTGGTTCTTACTGGAAAGTAGAAATTTTAGAAAAATACAAAGGAATGACAAAGAAAGCCAAGTCAGCAATGTCGAATAAACGAAAATAATGCACAATCAGATTTCTATAAGAGAAATAGTTTCAAATCGAATGAGGATTTTTAAAAAATTCTTGATGAAATAAAAAATTAGTAGAAGGAGGACCAACGTCCTTGGCGCAGATCAGAAGATGGAGAATCAGATTGATACTAGACAATGAGTTGAAAAACTCCGCGCCGAGAACGTTGGTCCTCCTTCTACTAATTTCTTATTTCATCAAGAATTTTTTTAAAATCCTCATTCGATTTCAAACTATTTCTCTTATAGAAATCTGATTGTGCATTATTTTCGTTTATTCGACATTGCTGACTTCGCTTTCTTTTTCATTCCTTTGTATTTTTCAAAAATTTATACTTTCCAGTAAGAACGAAACAAAACTTTTTCTTGGCGCACTTTTTTTACAAAAACATGTGTTTTTGTTTTTTTTGGGAGATTTCATTATTTTTTTCAAAATAAACAAGGAATCATTTTTATATCCTGTAAATTTTTTCATTTTCAAATTCAATTCGGCTCATTTATTTTTCACACGATAAATCATCTTTCCAATTAACAATCGAAGTAAAACAAATAGTTCTATTCCACAGTCGTTATTTGCATCGACTTTTAATTATTTATTCAAGATTTTCCGACTGAATTTGTTTCTTCGAGAATTCATTTGTGCACGAAACTCGATTGAAAAATATCTGTGGAATTCATCATTCGTGCACCATATTCAATTTGTAAATTCCCGAGCTTCCCTCCTTGGTGCGTGTGGTTGCATTGCACTGCTACCAACTCCGTAACAAAAAAATGACAGGAGTTGATGTGAAATGCGAGAATGTGCATATGAACCCGTTGCTATGCGCGTATTGTTTTAAATATTGCTTCGAACAAAAAAATAGTTACATCAATGAGAAGCTTGTGGCCAATTTATATAATGTAACTAAGAGTATTTTTCATGTAGCTCGTCACGTTTGTATTTTATTTAATGGATATGATTCGGAGGTAGTGGAGGGGGTAGTTGCTTCGTGTATAGATACACGGCAGCGATCGGCCTGATGTTTTGTACAATCGGAGTCAAAACTTTTCTTGGCCGATACGCTGCCGCGTATCTCGATAATAAAAATTTATTTCGTTGCAATTCAAAGTACAATATTGCACGCAGTTAATATCTTAAAAATGATTGACCAAACTGAGCGATCGTTACAATGATCAAAATAGAATGTAAAGAAATACCAAATCGCAATAATTACGTTAATTGTACGATGTATCAGCGTGAAATGGAATAGGATGGAATATAATGTAATAATTTCTTTCAGAGCTTTACCAACGGAAAACCCTAAGACTCCTTCGCAAAGTTCTTGCACAACTGAACGTCGTAACAGATGGCCCTCCTGTTGCCAAAGAGCCTCTCAAATTGGGTGGTTTCACATTACCCCTGAAGACGTTGAAGGCTGTCAAAAGACTGGAGGACTCGCTTACAGTAGATATGGTACAAAAATTGGTAAGCATCAATGGTTAAAAACTAAATACCCAATGTGACAGTAGTGATCAAGTTGATGGCAGGAAGAGTATATTCATTGTAGAAAATATTGCTTTATTTAACAAGAATAATCATAGGTTTTTTTATAAATATTTTTGTTACAATGAATTGCAAACCGCAGCTGAATAATTTGCCTCTCTAATTGGATGAACCTCATGTGAATATTTCTCGGCACGTGTATATTGATTACCTTTCCGAAATGTGCTGCTGATAGATTTCCAAATATGTTACTTTCTGTCGTTCGATACACAATTAAAATTATATGATCCGTTGTGTTCATTGAACTCTGCTAACTATGTAGTGTTAGCATGAAAGATCATTGAAACCCTTCCATACATTCACTTGAGAGATGAATTGCATGGCATGACCAAAATTCCAGAAAGATTGTGAAAGATTAAAAATTGGAAAATCACATAAAAAGTCCGAATAACGTGTATGATGTAATTCGTCACAATTTGATAAATCCTAACGCATTGAATTTTCATATTTTGTAGAAAGCAAATATGCCTACACTTGTTAACAAAACCGCCTGGCACACAGCTGTTAATGTCATGCGATCTGTTCTGACCGTGAAGGTTATGGAGAAACTCAATTGGGACGGAAGAAACAAATCCAAGATGGGGTTCGCTAAAATAGCCCCTAAATTGGCTGTCGCTGTTGAGAGTATGTATAATAATTATATTTGTTAGTGTTATTCGTAACAACGATGCTAATAACGTAGTAAAAACATTAATAAAATAAGAATTTATTTAGATCGAGTATCCATTGATGGATACTCGATCTAATGCCAATATTATTATTTTCATTTTTTTAATAATCATTCACCTTCGGTGAACAACGTATGGCCTACTATAAATTCCTTCGTACACTTCCTTTGGTTGCCGCTCATCACTTAATGACTTTCTGGAGGAGCTATTAAAAAATTAATTGTGTATTATCGATCAAAATTATTGTGTTCAATTGTTTACAACCTCATATGCAACTCCAAAAATTGGTTAAATTTGTAAATGTGTATCACCTTAGTTTATTCAGAATGATGATCAAACAATGGTAACCATATACGCAATAATCATGTGCGAAATTCCCGGTATAAATTTTTTATAGAAATTGCAATTGGCGATGAACAGGAAATGAAATAGCGGCTTAACAGTCACATATGAAATATGAAGAATAATGGATATTATCAAAATGGAAATAAATATGTTGGATCTAGGGGACGGTAGTGGGACGGAATGAAACACGAGGCTAACTGAAACAGTAGGAAAATCTTGTAATCTAAGGGAGATAACACGATTTTTATTAAGGCCTTTTTTGTAGAGAATTGTACAAGCCACAGAAAAGGTATTCATCAAAAGTGTGCTATCTCCCATACATTTCGAGATTTTTCAACTGTTTCATTTTGCCCCACGCCTCGCTAATGTAAAAAGATTATATTGAAATTCTAAAATCCTTTCATTCTCGGTAAACCTCATTACGAAAGGCGTAAGTATGGGTTATTTTGGAAATTATATCTATTCAGCGTAGGGACAAACAGGAGTAACATTTGCTACTCTTAAAAGAAATTCCTCGGTAATTCATGATGATAAAGTTAACCGATTATGGAAGTATAGAAAAAGATATTTATGATGCAAATGGAAGAAAGGGAACTTATTGGAACGATTTGCGAGCAAAAAAACGCATTTTTCGCACCATAATAAACAAAATATTATGTAGGTGGTGTAAGAGAAGCGGCTGTCAATCAATTCAACCCAGTCGAGATTAGAGAGAAACTGAGGCAAGTGCTTGTGAAAGCTTCGAAATTAGAAGATACCCCGGCTCCGCTGGACCAAACGGTTAATTCGGACGAGGAAAACGACGACGAAGTCACTGTAGCGGATGATACAGTGCCAACCCCTGAACGACCAGTTAACGTCCCCAAAGGAACCTCCCACATTCCCCCCAAAGCAAACGATACCCCAGCCTCTTTTAGCGGAAACGCTACGTAGATCTACGGTTATTATATACGGTCCGGATGATTTTTTATGTTCAAATTTTCATATGAAATCCAAGGAAGGATATGGATGATATCGTCAAAGTGATAAACCTAAAAACAAGAAAATGCAATATAGAAAGCTATTGCATTATTTAAATATTTCCATTTATGTGGGTTCGAATACACATAAGAATAACGTTTTCTCCAACCAAAAGAAATTTGTTTTCAACAATCCCCCAATTTACACATATCGATTATTTTCTGCATTTGTTACATACCCTGTACGTATAAGGACCATTGGATAATGTTACGTGCCCTGTACGAGAATTTTGATAATTCTATTATTGATCCTCACCGTTTAAGAGGTTTCGTGGGTGATTAAGCTGGACAATAACCATACAGCGGAAGTGTGATGCTATGACTCAATTAAGGGAAAAACGCCTAAAAATGACCATGATACGACTTTTATCAGAGGATAGGATCGGAACGAAGGATAGTCTTCGTGTGTCCCACGCCAATTAGGGGAAACAGATGGTTGACTATTCCCTTCACAAAATTTGGAAAAACTACGCAAGTCCAAACAGAAAATGAGGAGGCCTAATGTCACCTAATCGCCAATCCACGAGCTCCATGAAGGGATAGGAGAAACGTCACCACCAATCCCCGAATAATATCCAAAGAAATCCAATAATTAGGCGGATACCTGCAGAAGACAATGGTAAAAACAGGGGAAGCTTCTAGAACCTTCCACCTCTGATGACACACTGTCGATTCAATATAAAAGGGAGCCGCGACGCGGAAAGCTCAGTTCGAACTTCGAAATTCCAAGGGAAGAATTAATACCCTGAAGCTCCAGCCAGAAGTCTCCAAAAGTCGTCATTCAACTCATATTCCCAGTACAAAAGTAGTGGTCCCTTTCATTACAACGAGTCTACAGTCTGAAGATCCAGCCTGGTGAAATAACACTACTATTTCACCACTCATCGAGATTAGCCATTCCTTCGGGTCTCCGGTCTACTTAAGAGGATCAACTATCAACCTACGGTTTACTAACCCCCGAGGACGTCTCTGCAGAGGCCAAGGATTCAACCACAGAGCATTCCTTCTCACACCCCTGCGTATTTTTATCAACCAATTGTAAGTGCCCATGTCCTTCATTATCCTATTTCTCTACTTTCCATCTTCCTGTTTTTCCTCCGACGGTTTTCACCATGGGTTTACGCGAAATTAAGTCACTTTTAATTGAATAAAATATTTAATCGGTGTAGTTGGTCTCTTTCTCTTCCTTTACGCGTTACATTTTCGGCGTATTTTAATACCCTATCCCGAACATCCCGTTCCCGATAATATTTTGTTAAAGAGATAATTAAACTCCGGTTTGTCTCATCATCACAGTGACTTCCAGTCGTGACTGGTGAGTCAGCAGGTAGATTTCCTTTTCCTCTCGCTCTCACTCAAGATACGGTTGTCCACAACAAAATTTTGGCGCCCGAACAGGGACTTGATGTTTTTAAAGGGGAACGATTATGATAACGCGTAGTGGCAAACAAATTACACCAAAAGATAGTAAAAAATCGAATAAAAAAATTACCCAGAGTTTAAACGATGACGCTGAGCGATGACGGGACATTTCCATTGAGTACTGCGGAAAATAATACTATAGTCACGGAAGACGCCTCGGCAATATCGACTTCTAATAATAATATCGATCTCCTCTGTTCAGTTATTACTTCGAACTCATTACCACCTACTATTTCTACAGCCAAAGTAACTGAACCTACGGAGACTATCCCAAAATTAATTACTGCTATTAATCCAAAGTTTTTATTGAATAACGTGCGATTTCTTGATAAATTACGGAAAAATGAGGACATTCCCCGGGAACAATTAAAGGCATTTAAAGCATACATTCGTTCAGAACCAGACGCTTTGCAACAAATATACCGTGCAGGTGTGCTCTTAAAATTATACGAGCAAATACGCAAAGCTTATCCAGAATCTCTTACTTTAACGCTTATTTGAAGTTTTCTGGATACTTTTCATCCCGGGCATAATAAACGTCCCATCTTTAATCCAAATCCATATATTCCACCATTCTCAAATAATCCACCCGTCTATACGAGTGGTTTCATTCTAATTTCCCCCACGAATAATACATTCAATCGAGAATTCAATCATCAACATCCAAAATATACAAATGTATTTTACCCATTCCCATGTAAAAATGTCGCATCAATTGACCATCCCCCCATCTTGGATAGTTACGCCCCCATATTTAGTCAAAATAATCATCAATTTACTAGCACCCACCAACGCCAATAGGCACCTTATTTTCAATCGGAGCAATTAAGGAAGGAACCGCCCGATGTTCCTCCTTCATTTCCAGATCATTATCGAACAATGCCTGCGGCACCCGGTCCGTTTATGGTTACTCATGGGGGAATGGTCACGCTTCAAGACGCTTTGTCGGCCGTCCCCATATTTGACGGTCTCCCCTCCTCTTTTGCGTGTTTTTCCGAGGGATGCGAAGAAGCTAAAAATATGGTGGATCCTACAATGGAAGCCAATTTGACTAAATTAATTAGAAATAAACTTCGTGGCCCCGCTAAAAATGTAATTCAAGATCGACAATTCCAGTCGATTGATGCCCTTTTAAATTTCTTACAAAATTTATTTGCACCGTCAGAGTCTTTAGCCCAACTCCAGGGTCAGTTGGGCCGATTAGTACAATTGGAAAATGAATCTGTCGTCGTTTATGGCACCCGTGTCCGACAATTAATATTGAGTATATTTAAAGCATACGCTCGGAGTGGAGGCGCTCAACCAAGTTTTAAAACTGATACTGAACAAGAAACGATTCGTTGCTTTGTACGCGGTCTCGAGAAAGGAATTCGTGTAAGCCCCTATCGATGCATAGATTTAGACACGGCCATTCAAGATGCTATCGAGTCGGAAAAAGGAAAGGCGGCAAGAGACGAATTACATGGATACGAAAAACATACGCGATCGAAAACAGAAAACGTGGGAAAAAGAAACCGTGGTCCCAGAATAAATGCAATTGCCGAAGAAAAATATTGCAAATTTTGTAAGAAAAATAACCACACTATTGATCGATATTTCGCGAAGAACGGATTTCCAGCTAAGCCTGTTATCTGTGCATATTGCAAGAATAAGGGTCACACAATCCAAGAATGCCGGAAAAAGAAATGGCTCGATGACAAACGTAAAAGGGAAAATCGAGATACGAAATCGGGAAACGACAATCGCCCCTCGACGTTGAGCGCGCGTTCAGAGACAAAGGCGGCAAATTGCGCGACCTTCACCAATCGCAATCACGCGATACATTCAGAACTCATTCTCTTCACAATTTAGGAAAAGAATCTTTTTTTTCTCCAACCGTTATATTCCAACGTAAAAATCAGATAAGCCCATTCACCTTCATGATAGACACGGGGGCGGAACTAAATACAATTAAAGAGAGCGCTCTAATTCCGGATGATAAGATTAATAAAAATCGTGTATGTCGAATAAATGGCGTCGGTACTGATGCCCTTTATACAAAAGGAACCGTGTTTTTTCCAATATTTGGCATTGATATAACTTTTCACGTCGTAGGGAATGAATTAGCTACCCAACAAGATGGAATACTCGGCACACCTTTCTTATAAATTATGCGACACAAACGTTAAACTTAAAAGATAAAGAAATTGCATTTTTTACGGAAAATATAATTATTTTGCCCCCAAGAAGTAGGAAGTCAATATTTCTTGTCTCAACTCCTGATTCGCCACCAACAGGATATTTACCGAAACTTCCATTGGGCGATAAAATATTTTTGGGCGAAGCATTAGTAACAAATATGACGGTCGAATATATTTGGAAGCAATTAACGCTAACGAAAGACCAGCAGTAATTCGTAGCTCTTCTGTTACACTAGACACCTATGAAGAATTGGATAAAAAACATATCGCTTATCATATTTCCTGTGCGTCTGTATCTTCAAATGCAAATCGTTTGGAAAAATTAAAGGATCTATTGAGATTAGAACACCTGAACGAGGAAGAAAAAACAGAAATACTCTCCCTCATATCCGAAACTCAAGATACCTTTCATATACCTGGAGAACACCTAGGGGCTACTCACACAATAACTCACCGCATAATAACGACCGACCCACCACCGATCAATACGAAACAATATCGCTACCCCTATATCCATAAAGAAGAAATAAATAATCAAACTAAAGCTATGTTAGAAGCAGGAATAATAAAAAATTCCAAATCCCCTTATAATTCGCCCCTTTGGATAGTGCCCAAAAAGAAAGATTCACAGGGAAATAGAAAATGGCGACTTGTAATAGATTTTCGAACACTTAATGAAAAAACTATCGGTGATGCATACCCATTACCACAAATCTCTGAAATTCTAGACCAATTAGGAGGAGCAAGATATTTTTCCGTATTTGATCTCGCTTCGGGTTTTCATCAGATCCCTATGCACGAAGAATACAGAGAAAAAAGCGCTTTTTCTACCGCTTACGGTCACTACGAGTTCACACGTATGCCTTTCGGATTAAAAAATGCCCCAGCCACATTTCAAAGATTAATGGATCAAACTTTAATGGGCTTACAAGGACAGGAGATGTTTGTTTATTTAGACGACATTGTAATTTATTCGAAATCATTAAACGAGCATCGAACAAAATTTATGAAACTTGTCGATAGGTTACGCGGAGTCAATTTAAAACTACAACCTGACAAATGTGAATTTTTGAAACGAGAAGTAGCATATCTTGGCCACATAATTAGTGAAGACGGCGTCAAACTAAACCCTGATAAAATAAAAGCCATTGAAGAATTCCCAAGACCTAGAAATCCAAAGAACATTGAAAAATTTTTAGGGCTCGCCGGATACTATAGACGCTTTATCGAAGGTTTTTCGAAATTCGCCAGACCATTAACAAATCTATTGAAAGACAGGGTACCTTTTGTGTGGGAAAAAGAACAACAAGAAGCATTCGATATCCTTCGTAAAAAATTAATAACTGAACCCATATTACAATACCCTAATTTTGAAGAAACTTTTAACGTAACAACCGACGCATCAGGGTACGCGACAGGCGCGATATTAAGCCAAGGAAAAGTAGGTCAAGACTTACCAATATCTTACGCATCAAGACTTTTGAATAAGGCACAATGTAATTATTCTACCATCGAAAAGGAACTATTAGCTATTGTATTCGCAGTGCGGGACTTCAGACCGTATTTATATGGACGTAAATTCACTTTAATTACTGACCACAGACCCTTCGTTTGGCTCCGTAATGTGAAAGATCCAACTTCTAGACTATTACGATGAAGAATAAAATTAGAGGAATACGAATATAAAATAATTTATAAACAAGGGAACATTAATTTAAATGCTGATGCTCTCTCTCTCGAAATCTGATGTTCTTCACATTCCAAAATGTCACCTTGACCGACCCCCGGTCTGGCTGCGAGCCTTCCTGGAGGGTGGCCTTCCTGCGAGACTTTCGATCTCTTGAAAATGGAGCATGAGTCCTCGAGCAGGATTGTCTTTAGCTAGAGCATTGGCAGGGGTAAACTTACAAGCCCTCTCATCCCAGAACCGATCCGAGCCCTGGATCTCTATCTTATTACGATTCACCTTGACCATGTGCCCCTTCTCCCTTTCAGATCTGGCCAATGCTCTCAGCTTAGCCTGTGCAGTCTTTTCCAACTGAGTAGAATCACCGTCGATGTAGATTTGTTGTGCAGACCCACCCACAACACTCATTTGTTGGGCCCCTAACACAACCCTCTTGATTCTAAAAATCTCAAACTTGTCAGTGATGTTGCGGGGCTTTGCGAGAATAAATTTCCTGTCCCTGCCAAGAATTCTGAACTCCTCTGTAGGCTGAGCGCAGAGCTTAAAGCGGGAGCATAGGAAAGCGTCCGCCTCCTGCTGAACCGTGGCAGCCTGAACATTCAGTCCACTGATTACAATGTTCTTCTTCCTTAAAAGACGCTCCTGAGTCTCAACACTGCATTTCAAGTCCTCAATCGTCTTCAAAACAGATGTGTTTATCTGCGAATTGACTGGGACTTTTGAAGACGCTTTCAGCTCCTCCAAAGACGATTCCAGGACGTCGAACCTGGAGAGCACCTCCGCAGGGATCCTAGGTACCTCCAATTCGGCTTTGCAATTAATAATTTGCACTTCGAGGTCAGCAAGTTTCTTGTTAGTTAGAGAGTCCTTGACAGATACATCACTCTTCAATTTACTGAACTAATCATTAATGGACTGAATCTCCAATTTCATCTCCTCATTATTCCTCGCCATATCTTCCTTGAGTTCAGGATTTCTAGCCACATTATTCGCCTCCATCAGCGTGAGAAAACTCATTACATCCAAATTTGACGGTTGTTGCAAGGGATCTGCAGCGAAAGAGGAGAGTGCTAGGGATGCACTGTGAGGTACACTGGACAGGGAGGGCCCAAGAGAGAATCTAAAACCTTCTCCATCGCCCACGGACAGGGGGGCAAGTTTATCAGAGCTAGAGGCGTTCATTGTGAAGGGATCAATGACAGTAGCACAGGGGGAAGGACACTTTTTCTTGCCAGGCGAATCTGTGAGAATAGAGTCAAAATTCAACCCAGTTTGGACTAATTTCCGTTTGGCTATTCTACTGGAAACAGAGTTGGTTACTTTTTCGCACTTTGACCCCACTGGTCTGCCTCTTCTCTTGCCTGAAGCACAGCTGTTGACAACGATCAGCTGAGGGCTAACACCTGGGGTGACAGAGTCGTGAGGAGTGGGCGTGGCATAGGTGGGCGTGGCACAAGTTAACTGGATTATCGGCACACGCGAAATTGGAGAAGCAGAAGAATGTAACTGTTTGTCCCGGAGATCACAGATGCCACTGCTGGTATTAAAATTAACTAACTCTTCAGGTCTCAGTAAGCCGCAATTCCACAGCAAATCACCCATAGGTCTAACCAACATCCTACTCAGCTCGAAAGAAGAGGACAAATTGAAAACCATTCAGAATATCCACACCGAAATTTATTATTCCACAGGACCATTGAGATTAAACGAATCGACACAAACTGGAATAGTCACACAAAACTAATACACAATAGAAAAAAAAACACTAAAATTGACGAAGGTAAATTTTCACCATTTTCACCACTAGACGCTAAGACGCCACCTAACGATATATATATATATATATATATATATATATATATATATATATATATATATATA